>NC_065963.1:4329356-4930808 GCF_021464435.1 Cataglyphis hispanica
GCGACGACATGAAGAAACAATTAAATGCTTCCCATGCCAGAAAATCTCGGGTGCAATTTTCATTTATCGAACGCGTTGGTTAGACTTTAGTGACTCTTTCTCTCCTTTTCCCTCTCTTTCAAAAAACAGCCGATAGTAACGGCGAGGTTGTCACAGGGCCGAGAGTAAAGGCACGTCCTTATTCTCCTCCGAATAACGGTCAAATTCCATTACGATCCGGCGAGTGTTTCCTGCGCGTTCTCCACCTCGTTATCCACCCCTCGTTCCCTCTGCGTGAGGAGACGTTACTGCTTGTTTAAAAATAACGTTGACGTATCCGGCAGTCTCCCTCCGGCAATCGATGATCCCGTCGAGATTTAATCCACATCCGAAGTCCATGGCGAACCGAGAGAATACTTGAAACTCGATTTTCGGTTCGTACCGAGAAGCAGAGATAGAATAAAGACCTTCGCATACGCGTGGAGAGATGCGTCTCAATGGCGAGTCCTTTGCGAGATATCAGAGTATAAGTGTACTGCACTATCTGAAAGATCTTGATCTGAAAATCCTCTCGAATGAGTGAGACGGCGACTTTAGCTTGCTTGATAGAAAGCTAAAATAATGTATTCAAGTCAATATTTAAATTGATCCTCGCGAAAAGGTATCTGTGTCTGTATCTGAATATTTATAAGATATTAAAGAACAAATTTTTTGTTGTATTATATTCTGGAATTGTAATAATTTTTTAAATGTATTTCGCAAATTGTTATACTATCAAGCGTATAATAAATGAGATTATTTGTAAAATTAAACAAACTTTAAACTTAATTTGGCTCAAGCTTAATTTGATTTTGACATCCTTATTTGATTTCGATCAATCTCTTTTGTCTAATACAAAGATTTATTTAGATTTTATATTATTATATTATTAGTATTTTATATAGATATAATCTTTTATCGAGATACTCCATTTTCATCATTATTGTCTGCAGATACAGTAATAAAGATAGCATCTCGTTTAGCGTTCCCTTTTTATTTCTTATTTTTTATTATCGCTGCTTTAGAAATTCCGATTCCGAGATTACCTCTTTTCTCCCTTGTTGATCTCTTCAAATTTCTCCTTGAATTCCATAGTCATCTACACAAGTCCTCTTTATTATGATTTTATTACCACAGTTATCTTAACATCTGCATATTTTTAAGAATCGAGATCAGAACAAATAAGGAGCGTTATCGGTACGCATGTTTTAGCATTTTCTTTAACTTATTTCTGAGTTGGAAGTAATAAATTTTCTATTATTAAAAATGTGTATCCATATATCATTAACATGTATTAATTGGTTTATAGAAATAATTTGATGCACATCATTTTTGTGTACACGATGCAAAAGATATATGAATTAATATACATATATCTATTATTTTCTTATAATTTTTAATTTTATATTTATATTACTGCATAAAGTTGTTTATCTTCAAATACTAGCAGCTTAAAATATTACTAATTATCAAATTGAATCTAATATTGCATTATATATGCGTATAGTAATCATTAATCTCTTATACTTAATCAAATATTTTATTGCACGGGAGGTGTAAATTTTACATTTGCATTTATTTATAATAGCGGATCGATTGAATTCCCAGACTGATTTCTCAATCGACAGTCCTCTTTATCGATTATTACTGCGTCGATGACTAGTGTATTGGTAGGGCAGCCTTATTTAGAGAATCCTGTCAGCAGGACCTTGCCGGAATCCTCCACGTCCTCTCGCCCTTTCTGTCCTCTCTCGTCCTTCCTCTCAGAGACATCAGACATATTCCGTCGGCGGCTAATGACGTGCATTGCATCTGCCAGCTAGATGCAGTCATAGAACGTAGATATAGATGTGCGGACGGGAGAGTATATCTCGTTATCGTGACAATGTAGGTTTTCCGTTGTTACATTCAGTTACATCTATTGTATTATTGAAAACTATGTTTTAATGTTACACTTTCAACAACGAGCCTAAATCTTTCAGTGCAAAAATCTTCAGCCAAATTTGAACAATTTATGTATTTGATTTCTGGATTAGAGGAAAAAAGAAATAATTTAATTAAATTTGACTTTTTTTTATATACGTTATAGGAATTTGAATTATTCTGATGATTCTCGAAATTGTACGACTAGTATGTAATGATATTTTTGTTTTTGTGTATGCACGATGTTTTATTATCATGATATTTTAGAAAATAGCGAGAAATACGTTAATATTAATGAATATATTAATAATGTTAATGATTAGATTAGTGAATATACAAGTTATATTTAATACAATTACTCGAAAGTACAAGATAAAATAACGAGGCAGAATATAACTATGCCAAAGTATAACAGAATGATATATGCTATTGTATTATAATCGATTCCGCGTATTCATATCGCGCTTGTATGATCTGTTCCCTTTATCTCGGCTGCTCTCTTTAAAATGTCTGCTGTATTTCTCTTGTCGAGAAGAGATATGAATCGGTCGTTTTGTCAGATAACGGGCGTAAGACGGGGAGCAGATTTAAGTTCAGAATCCACTTGATACATGTGACGCGATAGTGGCGCATAGTATCATGCATATACGATCCCTTGTTTTACATCCATTTTAATGGACTATAAGCATGTTGTTTCCACGCGGCGCGGCATTCTCCGCGACGTGACACGTGTCTAAAGATTTTCGCATTCATAAACATCGTCGCGCGACGCGTGACAATGAACGGTGCCATGACGTTCCATTTACTTCGCTCACGCTCGGATGATATGTACAAATCGTATTAAATATTTAAAACGCTTAAAAAAATGTCAATTTTTGACACAATGTAATGTAATAGCAAATATGTTTAATTGCCCCTTCACGCCTTGATATTTTTACAATAGCCGAGTATATTTTGCATTATACAAGGAATATTTTTTCGATGCTTATTTTTACGCGTGTATTAGTGTAATATCCTCTACAGAAACTGTTACTACGATATATCGCGATGATGAACATTGATCATTCTTTATGAAAACAAATATTGCTACATCAATCGTAAATTCCTCTTCTCACTTGATGACACATTGTCAGACGTACGTATTCTCGTCTTCGCTGGCAGATAATGACGAGCATTGATAGTTCTCTCGTTGATCTCGTACGATGAAGATGGACGTACAACGCGGAGAAAGGGATGAGGAGGATAAGAGCGATTCTCGTTACCGGAACAACGGACATAACCGCGAGCCATCGAAGTGCAGAGCTATGCTTCGTAACCCCCTCCTTCCCTTCCACCCTCCCTTCCCCCTTCCCTTCCCCCTTTCCTCTTCTCCGGTCGATAAGTCAATGCACCGACAATACCCGTCGACAGAAAGCAGCCATCCAGCTGCAGAACGACCTTCCCCCCTCCTCTTCCCTGTCTGTCAACCTGCCTACCTGATCCCCCGAAAGCCACCCCGAGCCACGATCCCTCGCGCAACCCCCTCGCACTCGTCCCCCGCGATTTGCAGTCGACTGCATTGGCCACGACGTCCATGCACCTGTATCGGCTCATACGAGAGGCTCTATATGCATCGCCGAGTGCCTTCGTGGCTCCTACATCCGCCTACGGAAGCGAAGGTGGCAGGGGCGGGGCGGTGAGGAGGGGTGGAAGAGGGGGAGAGCAAACCGGATCCCCCGGGGTGATCGAACTTCAACAATAGGCGCGCGTTGAATTAACGTGGTCCGCAACGTCGAGAGATATAAACAGCATCTCGGCGACTCTTTCCTAATTCGAGATTTTTCCACATTTTCCGAATTTAATTTGATTGTTCGCGTCGCGAAAGTAAAAATCAAACAAGCGAAGATGCTTTACAATTAGATCGAAAGAGCCCCGATTATATGGACGCGTAGTGGAGAAAAATGTATGTTAAGGGAATCGATATCTTTGGTACTAGGTTGTTTATTCGATCCCATTCTTCGGTAATGTTTCCCTTTGTAAATGTTTTCTTCCTTACACCAGCATAAATCCGAATAAATCGGTTGGAATAATTGTAAGAAATCACCAAGTGAGGAGTGATGGTGCCGATATACTTTCACACGCTTCATCGCTGCGAAACAGCGGGGGAGATAAGACATAGTTTGGAGATTCGAAGAAAAGAAACAAAAATAATGTCTACACGAGCTCAACTTACGATTATGAAGACAATTTAATATAAAGTTTGAATTAATATGTAGAGAAAAGAGTGAGTTAATGAAGTTTTTAAATAATTATTAATTATTACTAACTATTAAAAATATTTATTAATATTGTTATGATAAAATGTTAATGTATCTCGTAAGTATTAAATAATTATTTATTTTTGTTAGTAATTTATACAATTATAATAATTTTATTTTTTATGATACGCGGATTTTGAGTAATATTTTATTAAAACTCAGTGATTTTTATAAAATTTATCAAGCATGCTTTCGACTAAAAGATTAGCAGGTACTATCGAAATGGGAATTACTACGTTCATTATATAATATAGCCTTCTTCTCGAGTAATATTCGCCAATTCCTACTTGACTTTATACATCAAAATTCCCCAGCGGTTTACCTTCTTCTTATATAAACGAGAAATATATAAAAGATATATAAGAGATTGCAGCAAACCTCACATCCTCCGCATTTCAAGATTTATGATAAAACTAAAAAATCTCCTAAATGCACAGATTTAAGTATTTATTTAGAGCTTCTTTATTCGGATTAAAATGCTAAATAAAAAATGGAATCTATGTATTAATTTTTTTTTTATATAATATGATATTTATCGCTATATGTACCTTTTATTTCCTGATAAAAAACATATTTATTATTTTTTATAAAAGGTCAACGTTTTAGCCATTTGATACTTTAAATTAATAAATATATAACATTAGAAATATTTACTTTTATAGTATAACTTTTATAGTATTAAATATTAATAATAAATATTTACTTTTATAGTATAGTATAACGGAAAATCAATTTTCGCGATTGACGCCGCTCTTGAAATCGTTCAGCGAAATGAAGGTACATCGCGTTTAGCAAGCTCGTAATCGTTTCGAGGCGGGTGCGAGAAGCGCGAGAAAATTACACGGAGATGGTTGTAAATGGACATTTTTAGCGTGGAATACTGTCGGTTGCCGTTCGAGTCGAGGAACGAAGGAGTAAACATCTTCCACTCCTGCGGCCTCGTTTTTCCAGTTTCTTCCAGTAAGAAGTGCTGCTTCTATTCGCAACTTGTTCGTTCCCATTTCGAGGCAGATAGACAGTCGGTGGATAGTTTGTTCGGGTTTTAAAGTTTGCCCGCATGCCGACTATGCCGCCGCAGTCAAATTCTGTTTGCTTGGACAAGTGCACAGATCGACGTTCGTGTCGGTGCCGTCGACACAAAAGCAAATTCTTGAATAGAAGCGAACGTGTTTATTTTAAATTCACGCTTGCCTGTTTTCTCTCTTAAGCGGATTCGATGTACGTCGAAGATTTTAGGAATTTCGTCTAAAGCGTTCGAGATATTATGTAATATTAAATAACAGCGATTTCTAATTGTACACAATAAATAGTAGCGTGCTATTTTATATAAAAAATAAGCAAAAAATTTGTTTAAAATATATTTTTGATGCAATAAATTTGAGATTTCTCTTAAATTTATGACAACTTTTTTTCTATGTCTTTAATGATCATCTGTAGTTAACATTTAACAAACTTTGCATCTTCGTAGCTATATTAATCGTTTTTTTGTCTGTTCTTTTTTTGGTTTCTTTTTGTCTTATGGATTTTCTTTTAATCGGATATCCAAATAGCTACATTATCTTTACATATGATTTTTACTTAATTTTTATGCAAAATATCATATTTCAATGCAATTAGAATTTATTTTGTATAAGAAATATAATATTTTTAAAACCTTTCAATTTTTAATACAAATTATTATCTTACATATTTATATATTTATGCGGAAATATCAAAAACTTAATATATGTATATATCTTGCTCTAATCTTTTATCTCATTAATACTGTCTCTAGTAACTTTGTTTCTCAATTTAATTCTTCTTTTATTGTCTTAAACGCGTTATTCAAGATTTATTTTAAACGTCGAATTTAATAAACAGATTTATCTATTGGTAAATCATGTAGCAATGAAATAAGCATCTAACTATATTTATGACATTACTTAACGATGACGGGAGATTAATATGTAGTATAACGGACGTCATTGCTATAACGCACGTAATTTCGGAGGTCAAGAACCAAAATTGTCGTGCTTCAAATTAAGGTTAATCGATCAAATCCAAGAACTGTCGCGAATTATTTCATCCACTTTTCCGATTGTAAAACTGTTGACTCACGAGTATATACGATACATACGAGTGCAATAGACGGAGGACTCCAATCGGGATGTCCTGCAAAAATTCGTTTCTGAATTTATAGTGTATGGATGTGGAAAGGTCAACAACGATATATGCTTCTGCAGACTGCACATGAAATGGATATATCGCTTATACATCGATATATAGGGTATATTGAAATTTTTATATACACCAAACTATTCCGCTTTATAGTTAAACAATTTATTCGAGCGATGATCAATATTCGCGATGAGAAACGTAAACATTTTCTCTAATAATTCTATTATTCTGTAATATACATATTGCAATAATATACAAATTGTAGTTGAAACCGAATATTCGGCAATATAATTATCTATGTTTAAATAGGTCTTCAAAATAATTTCTTGTTTAAAGTTTAAATTTTATCTCTCTTAGAGTATCTGATTGCTCCTTTAAATGTATCGATACTTTTGCACTCCTAGCACTTTGGTTTTTTAAATTTGCACAGGGACACCCGTTATAAGAACGTAAAGTTTCTCTAGAAATTGTGAGGGAGAAGGGCGTAGCTCGATTCCCTTGTGGTATATGACCGAGCAGAACGGAGGTACTGCATTACGATATTCAATATCCGACGTCGTAATGGCGGTCAAAGTTCCGTTTCGTAGACCGTGGTACGGAAAATTTGCATGTATATCACGATTTAGGGACTGAAAGATGTCTCGGTGAGTAGTAGTTATCAAATTGAAGAATATAGGGAGGAAAATGAAAAAAGGAGAGATTGATTATTATATTTTTTTTTTTTTTGTAATATTCGATTCGATTATAAAGCTATACACGTTTTATACGAAATGCAAAAATTTGAAACAGAGTATGCAATATACTTAAAAGTATTTAACTGACTGCAGGATGCAATTTTGACGTTTGTTTCTGACGTTGAAATTATAGTTACCTATTTGCCTTTTATTCTAGATACAATTATTCTTTTAGAATGTCGCGATTGCATTGTTCAAACGAATTACATTTTCGACAAAATTTTTGCAACACACTTGGCGCATGGATCTATTGTTAATTTTTATCCACTCGATGCAGCAGCGTATATGGAAATCGTGCGTATATACCTCGCCATCTCCTTTTTATCGTGGGGTTAAGGTCGATTTCATCTCTCAGCGACTCGTCTTTTGCGATCTCGAGCGCAAAAACTTCGGAGGCTAGCCGACCGTGCCGAAATAGCGATTCGTTGCCATGGTGCTGGCCAAGATGCTCTTGTGGATTCCATTCTTTACATGTCATTCGAGCGCAAGGCAAAGGGATCAAGCGGCCGGAAATGAGACGGTTCCTCGACCGAGCGCGAAAAAGACTCGTGATCCGAGTTGGACGGGAAGGGGGCACGTGAAGAGCGTATCTTAATGTCGTCGGGATGGATTTCTTTTCAGGACGATTCTAATGCACAAAGGGCCTAGCGCACGGGCCATCCCTTATTATAATCGACTCGAGAAATCTACAAATATCCGGAATAATCTACAATCGCGTCAATTTTCTTTGCAGACATTAATGAAAATTATCTTTCAAACAATTATAATTACAGAGAAAATTAAATCTTTTCTTTGAACAATTATATTGAAATAAAGAAATTATATACGATATTAAGCAATATCGTGATTTATTATATTAATTATGTACGCAAATTACAAGATTTCTATTGACAATTATAGTGATAGCGTCTTGATAATTCGCTAAAGTTTTTTCAGAGAATAGAACAGCAGTTTTCTGGTACTACAAATGGAACAGTAATAGAACGGCAGTTTCATCGGAACGAATTGAAAGCACCCGTTCGCGTGAGGGTGCCGCGTAAACGGGGGCCTAGAGAAGCGCTTGAAACTTTCGCCGAGTTTCGTCTTCTATCTCGCAGAAATTGAACTTTGGAGTGTACCGTGGAGCATTCTGAAATCATTTTCGACCATCTACGCTGAACGGCTCCCGCTGCGTGAAAATAACACGCATAGTCTATTTTGTAATATTCAACAATCTCGAGAAAAAGTTATAAAGTTATCTCTTCTGCTAGAATGAGATTTCCTTCAGCTGTGCGGAATTGCTCAATTGTTTGGCACGTTTTCCCTTCCTTTAAGGAAAGGAAGAAAATAAAATATCGCTATAATCGAAAAGGGTTCTGGTCTTTTCTCCAAAGAAGTTTATCGTGAATATTTTGAAAGAAGATAAATATATGGAAAGGTTTAGAAAAAAATTGCTCTTTGTAATATAAAATATCGCAATGTAAATGTAGTTGCGCATAACTATATGTCCAAACACAATTCATAAATTTTGATACACATCAATCAAGATGTATTATTCTGATTAAATTAAATTAGAATATTTAATTAAATTACAGTATATTAATTTCTCTTAAAATAATTTTAATTTAGATTTAATTTCGTTATTCTTTCTTGTTTGTATAATACTTTATTTGCAAAAATTTAATTTTACGAAAAAGTTAATTAAAACAATTTATAATCAAAAAATATCGTAAAAATTACTGCAAATATTATATTAAAGTTAATAGTACATTAAGTGTATTAATTATAATTTTATTATTTCTGTCTCTGATATGTAATGAAATTTTTGTAGGATTAATTTCTGTTTAGCAATTTATCTTTTGTCTAAAAATCGAATCAATCAAAAGCAGCTATCTATTCGACATTGATCTAAACGGGAAATGAAAATCTTCAATGATAAAGTATTCGTAATCGTTATACGCGAGGATAATGTTATCACTTTTTCGATTCTCTCACGGGCTCGAATTTCCCCCAAGTTCTTCTATTCGATTTTCGTAATGACGTTTCTTCTCCAATTGATGGCAGGGTAATCGTCCGATACGCCTATATTTCGCGCGAAATTATTTGTCGTTATCGTATACGTCAGATAGAGAAAGAAAAGGAGACACAGAGAGAAAAACGGGCTCGCCTTTATCGCTACCTATATTCCATCGAGCCCTTCGAATGCTTGGACGGAAACAAAGCATTTCTCTCTCTCTCGATGTTACATCGTGCGCGAGAGACGCGCAATCGGCAGGATGAATTTCAGACTTCGCATTTATCAACACTCGGGGCGTAGCGTCTCGCATTTCAGTTTGAGGCCGCGTAGGTGAGACATAAATCCATTTCTCTTCGAGAGCTTCGAAGTGCGTGGGCGTACCCTGTTAAACGATGCATTCGTCGATACGCGAAACACACTGGTCGTAACACGAGACAGACGAAATCTACCCTGAAATCGTTCCCTCGTGAGCGATGCCTACTATCCCTCTCTCTCTCTCTCTCTCTCTTTCTTCTTCGTACCGTTTCGCACTTTCCTCTCCATTTCCCATCCAATTTAAATAGAAAGTTGTCGCGACGCGAACATTCTTTCCGCCGCTTCTAAAGTTTCCATGACAGAAACCGTACACTGGCGCGATGGTGCGCCGCTAGCTAAAGGCGAGTATCTCTCATCACTGCGTGTTCTGAGAGAGCGAGAAGTCTGGATCGATAATCGAATGTATATAATTCTTAACCGCTATATGAAATTTATTTTTAATGACGGCTCAAAAAATCTATCTTATTTAATATTTTGATAATGCGAACTATATTAAATTCTAAATAATTATTTTAAGATTTGTAAATATATATATATTTTCCATTCTCCTAATTTAGTATTCAGCGAGATAAATGCGTCAGACAGCTAAATTGAAATTGAACGGACGATATTAATTCTAACGATAGTCCAACCGTGTCTTCGTTATCGGGCCTTAGCGCGCAGATAGTTAGATATGTCGGACGTTAATAGTTAAGGCAAACTACTTCCTTCAATTATTGGTTTCTATATGTTGGTCGGACCGTGGAATCGAATCGGCACTTTCCGAGAATGCAATAATCACTTGTATCACTTGAGTACTTGAAGGATGTAATCGAAAGTAACGGCAGACAATTTTGCCAATTAAGCATTTTTATATAAAAAAATTATATTTATCTTTAGAAAATATTCTTATGCAAATTATTAATTTTTGATTAAATTATGCATTATTATTTATCGAAGAAGAAAGTGCGTTCTCATGACACTAAAGTTCAATATAATACATTCAATTAAAACATTTAATTTTATGACTTCAAAGAAGACAAAGGAATTAAGCAAATAAATAGAAGCAAAAAATAAAAAAAATAAAAATAAATAAATAAATAAAATAGATTTTTTTTTATTTGTCTTTATATTGCATTCTTTGAGTCTAAAACTAAAATTAGGCGGAGACGCGGCGATAAATTCTCTGTTTTTGGCTTAAAATACAACTTAACGTCAAATCAGCCAGGCTAGCTGTCGAGCACGATGAGCGTTTTATACGTTCTCAACCCACCTTTCCATTATCCGATGAAAAATTACTCCGCCGTCACACACAGAAATATTTTATTTTTCTTCATAATAAATTGAAATTTCATATCGAGGAAATATCGAATAGTGGATGTTGGCATTAAGCACTGTGCTGGAATTTAATGTCAATTTGCTAAAATTTGTTCTGCACAGAGATATATTTCGATAGCGTGAAACTCACTCAGTAGTAAATTCATAAATTAAGAAGTTTAGGAAATTTTAAAATACATAAGTTTCTTACATTTTTTGCATTATTGCAAAAATATTTTTACAAATATATTTAAATTTTCAAGTGTGTGTGTGTCATTCAAATGAATATTTTTATTTCGCCGTAATATTCATATGATTTTTTGCTGCTGTAGTTAAAAGAGAGAGACATAAAATTTGAATGCAATAACGTTAAAATTATTTCTCTCCCGAATATCGATTTCTTACTGAAATTTTATACCGATAGTACCTAGCCTTTATTAACGAAAAAATCGTAGCACTTAGAAGTATCTTCTAATAATGAAACATCATTCATTTGAACGATGATGAGCCTTTTCTCAGAGAAAGTCGATTCAAAATTTTATTAAAGACAATATTACGTTTCTGCTAATTCCGAAATGCATGCATATAAATACACATATGTAAGCAAGAAGAATATTTTTTTTATGAATACTTAATTGGAATTAATCTTTTCTTCTAATTATTAAAGAGAAAATTGTTGAAGAAAATAACTATTTTCGTCTGGATTGTTCAAAGTCATCTCTTGAATGGATGGAAGTTCCACTTGTATTTCTTCTCTATTTCTTCCGCATACTTTATAATATCCGCATCGCAGCCAGTTGCGTTTGCACGGCACATCGTGTCTACATTCTACATAGAAGGAATACCGTTCCGTTATTTGCGACAAGGTTCACACTTTCATCTTAGGAGAGTCCTTCGGGGTTCCAAGTTGGTGGCAGGATACACGAGAACGTCGAGATTACGTACGAAAATCTGAGGATATTAAATATTTGAGATTTAATACTTCCCCGGCAAAGTTGTATATGTAAGTGAGATAGAAGAGCGGGAAGAGGAGAAAGAAATAAAAGCGTTTTTCTTCCGGATTCGCAAAAATACAGTCTCTGTTTCCCGACCTAGTGTATGTACGCCGGATATATCTCTTGAACCGCGGTCTTGAAAGCGCGAGAGTCCTGCTAATATGTGTCAGTTGATATTATATTCATGATAATATCCAATATATACACCGGAATGCGTATGTGGTCTATTAAAACATTGTATTATGATAAAAGAATTGTTTTCGATAAAATATTGCGCGACGCATGTTTACATTTTTCTCTCGATAAATTATTTTGTGTGTGTATTTGAAGCAAATTTGAATCTTGAACAAGATTTATATCTCAGCAGATATGGTATCTCAATTACTAAAATTATTATTAAAAATATTTAAAAAAATATATATTAATACTTATTATAAAGAATATATTCAAGAAGAATCATATATATTCAATAATATTGAGGTATTTTCCATTTCGATTTTGCTTTTGACATAGTTTCTATGTTTATATCTATGTTTGTAGATTCAATGTCTCTTTTAACGTACATCATAATATTTAATTGTACTCGTGAAATTAATTTTATAAAAAATTTCATTTATAAATAAATTATATCCAATATTTCGATATCGACTCGGACATTAGCGTAATGAATCTTTTATAGGCTATCTATCTCGATTTTTTACAGACAATTCAGTTGCAGGTTTATTAACAATACGAAATTTGCTTTATTATACCTAATTTGCGATAGACAATCTTTAATACAATTTATTTGATTTATATTTTTAAAAGATATAGAGTCAGTGTGAATTCGTAAACAATAATAACTTTATATAACATGGTTTGTTATGATAATAAAGCGTTAGAAACAGACAGAGAGAGAGAGAGAGAAAGTTATAATATTCTTTAACGCGTTCTTGTATTTCGTTTAACATTACGTAGTCATTTTCATAAAACGTTTTATCCTAGCGTATGTACTATCAACGTCCGTTACGTTGCAACTGGCTAGAATGTAACATTTTAGAAGATAATACTCGAGAAGTTACAAGTTACTTACTATATATATATATATATATATATATATATATATATATATATATATATATATGAGACCGTTATCTTAAAGCGGAACAGTAAGCATAACGACTACTGTGTATTGTTGCATAATCCAATTCAGTAAAATCGATCTCCCTCAATTTCCATTTTGGGATTTCAACAATATCAGCGATACCATGTGCATCATTTTGCATATATTTGACTCGTGTAATAAGAGTAAATATAATTAAAATAATTGATTATATTTAGTTGATTTAATTAAAAAGGAAACTTGTTGATTATCTACTAATACTATGTGAGATATTAGATGAGAGATATTAATAATTGTAAATATTAATAATTAATAAAATATATCAAATATATTTGACAAATACATTAATAAAAATATCGAAGGACATGATAATTGAAAATAAAATAAAAATAATATACCTTACAAAATATTCGATAAAGGCACCTTTTTAAAAAGTTGCATTTGAAGAAATTAATTTTTTATACTTCGAATAAATTAAATTGGAAATTGCTCAAATTTCTATGCGAAGTACAAATGATATTACACACAGTGAGTTATTACGTAGATTAAAGATTATAGTGACAAGGAGGCTGCCGTAATGTCAATAATCTTAAAGATAAGAGTACTCACACAAAGGGCAGACGCATAGTATACACACTCCATTATGTTTGCTATATAAACGTGCAATTTCGCCATCATTTCCGGCGCACCTGCGTACTCTACCAAGAACAACCGACGCGACGTGACGAGCTTCGCAAACTTGCCCCGTAAGATCCGAAGTTACTAAAAACAAGTACGCGCGCGCCCTTTTTACGTACAGGTGGACAGCTAGACGAACATCGAAGAAACATTACTTTTCGAGTTTTCGCGACACGAAACGGTTCGATAATAATTGCGTTTGATCGCGAGAACAGAATGTATGGCGCCGATGTTGGGTCTCGGCTCGAATTTCTCGTTGGCGAAAACGTCATCGCTGTATGCGCCGGGTGAATTATTCACCGGCATGTCATCTGACAAAAGCACCCTCGGGGGTATCGCGCGGAATGCGACTTAAGGCTCGTGCCCTCGCCGAGCACGCGCCCGGAATAATATGCTTCCTCATTCGCGTGGCCAACCGACGACAGGTTCCTTACGGGATCTTGGAGAATGGTCGGGTGCTCGAAAGGGACGTGGTCCATTTCTAGAAGAATAATTACTATGGTGCGCTGTCGATCCTGTAATAGCATTCATGACGGCGACGTGAATGCTATTATCGTTTTTTTTTTAAACTGTTACCTTAAGTTATTCTTTTTCAATCACGATGTTTCCTTCAATAAATGTCGAACTTTAATAGCTTTCTCTCTTTAAGGGCTAATTTTTTTTTCAAATTAAGCTTTAAAAAAAACAAATAATTAAACTATTTTATATCTTATATCGTTTATAACGACAATTGCGATGACAAATGTGTGATAACATTTCTTTCTATAGATTCAATTTATTTTAATACAGATTTTTCCGACATATGACTACAACTGAGAAAAATAGTAATCGAAATAAAATGATTATTTGTAAGCACAATTTTTTATTGAACGAGACCGCATTGAAAGGAATATGACAATTAACGTTCGTTTTTAAAAATGACAAAAGATATGCGATGTTGTATAAGTATGACAGATATTATCTGCGCCCGCAATATCTTGAATAGCGACTTGCGGCGGATCTCATACATTTATAGTGTGCGAAATTTAATTGAGTGAAATTGTTAATCTTTGATTTTGTGTTAATTTTTGCTGCAGCAGAGATGCATCAAAAGTTTATGTCCTTGTCTAGATTGGGCAAGCGCATCAAACGGGACAAGCTAGACTTTATTACATGTCACCGACATGCTGCATGTAGTAAAGGATAGTACGAAGATTTAGTGACAGAGCACATTGTATGCAGCACATTGTATATACGAAATAAACAGTTTAATAACGCGTCTCTTGTCAAACTGAAATTCCATTATTATATAAGAAACCAACATTTGGGGAAGTAACATGTTTCATATTTCTTTAATGAATTTTTCCAAAGATTAATTTTTAAAATATTATCGTATCGAATATATGGAGAAAAAAAAAGCTTGACAAAATAAATATACTGCTGAAAGATACTTGTCATGATTTTATGAGGCATTTTTTAAAAAAATCTGAGTATTTTTGGTTTGGCGAGACAACTTAAAGAGAGGGCCTTAAGAGAAGGATTAACCAAAACGCTTTCAGCACGATATCCCACGAACGTCAAACACTATTTTCGAAGTTATGTCGGAACTGCAAATAAATCATACATTGTTGACAATATCTCCAGGAGGGTTTGACGCAAATTTCGAAAACGATTTCGTCTCGTTACGTTATCTCGTACGACATTTTTACATATTCTCAGTTTCTCAAAAATAGAGCAAAATCGTCCCTTCCGTTCCTCGCTATCGCGTCAACGGATTTTATTGCTCCTTTGCGGTGATGGTCGAATATGCTCTTTGCCAACGCGTCATATTTCATCCGCCTATCAACTCTCCGGTTGGACTCGATTTCTCGCTACGAAATCCCATCGCGCGTTTTCTACTGGTGCAGAATAAAATCGCGCCGTCCCTCGCTGTTCTCGCGGGGACACAAAGTCCACGAAAATCCAGTTGTCACGTGCCGTTCGATCTGTATTTGATCCATGGCCATGCTGAGCCTTTTCGACTTTACGCGCACCAACATTTCGACCGCGACGATCTCTCTCTATCTCCTCTTCGTAGCATTCGCTATTCCAAGAATCTGGAGAGTTACATGGGGAAAATTGCAAATATATCGATGTAGTATCTATTTCGCGGCGCTCGGTAATATGTATTTTAAGTATTAACTGTATAATGTAATTAGTTTGACGCAATCGATTTGATCGTAACAAATGGGTTACCTGAATTTATAGAATATTTATAGAATAAAACGTTATGTAATTTGTGCTACATAAAAATAAACGTACATATATAGCACGCTATGGTATATTATAGAGCTATTTTTATGAACGATTAAATATATGATATTAAATTATGATGTAAAAAATATTTTATTTTCAATATTTAATTCCGCATCTAAAATACATAAAAAACGATTATTTTCTATTGAATACGATAAGTTAAGATAAATATAGTTGAAAGACTCTCTTTTCTCATCTTTGTCGCGCAGTTACGTGCGTGATTATGTGTGACAGTGTTCGCAATACGTACACATGCAAGTTACAATTACGTAATCCTGCGAGTTATGCAGGGCGCACGATCGATTCTAATCCAGTTTATTGCTCTCTTCTTTCGCTATCGCATTCCCCGCGTATTTCCATTTTCTCACCTTCTAGACACGAGCGCGTGCGGAAAGAAGAGATACCCGCCAAAGCGAACGGCAGAATCGAGAAGCGAAGCGCACGTAGACGAGACGAGAGCCGAGTGAGATCACGAAAAGTCTAGACTAGGATTCGCAATATCGCGACGCCGTTTATCTCGAGTCGGAAAAACGGAGAATCTCTTCGGTTTCTCGAGAATGTTTCATGACGATTCTCACTGTTTCCTTCATAAAAATGCAACGATGGCACATTCCCGTAGAACGATGACATATCTAATTTTACATTTTATATTCTGACTAACGTAACTTTATTTTCGTAGTTTCGATTTCGTATGAAATGAAAACCTCGCCTATATTTTATATTCCGCCGAGAGAGAAACGTGTGTAATATGATTTTGTTTTGTTGAATATTTTTCCGAATAGAAACTGAGTTTAATTTCAGAAAAATATTCTTACATTTTTATAAGCGACTTTAATTCGATTTTCCGTTACATTAACCGATACAGTCTGAAAGTAATTATATCTTGATCGAATACGTTTTTTAGTATGATAGGTTTCAGTGAAAGACCATCAAAGGAATATCACCCTAATCGCGAAGGACGTTTAATTAAACAAGTTGTCGGAACACTCGCTCGTACGTACAAATATGTGTTCTCTAAAAACGTCGGTCAGTATGTATGGTTGACCATTGTTGATTCACACGACGACTACCTTGTATACCAAGTCCCGATCCTATTTTCAATTCCCTTCCGGAGATTCTGTCGCGCCCTCCTCATCGATTGCCAACTTTAAATATAACGGACGTCTTGCATTAACCGTTCACAAAGAGAAAATGTCGGAGTGATACGGTAATACGTTATATATATTTTTTTACTTTATAATATTCATAGCATTCGTATTTTAAATACGAGTAGTCAATATATAACACTGTAATAGATGAATTTGTGCAAGCTGACTATCTATTTTAACATTTTCCATGTTTTGTAAAATTTTCTTTTTTTTTTTTGCATCTTTATATCATTCGCGGAAATCTCCGTATATACAAACAGTATTTATATCAAATTCTGATAGTGAAATGGTGATATTATTTCAACAATGAACACATATTATTATAGCATTCAATGCGAAATATAGTTGCAAGCGGATTTCGTAACAAACAATTTCTCTGGGTTTATGCGATTTATTAACATTGTGAATGCAGTAATGATACTGATATTGTATTAATAAAGCTCTTTCTCTAATAGAAGATAATTTAGATATTCTCTCAGTTTAATTTTCATCTTGCAATTAGTACAACATTACCGCGGTCATAAATCTTTTTACCTATTATTCACATATGCGTTTTGAATTTCAACGTTTACTCGCTAGCGAGTAAATACGTGAATGCATAAATATACGTATTAACAGTCTTTTATCTATCGACTATGCTTTCATATAATGGCATCTTTTTTTATGAACTCTATGCTTTTTTATTTAAAAAGGGATAATAGAGAAGCATACAATAATACCTAAAAGATAAAAATAATAATTAAATATTAAAGATATATCTCATTTTTTATTTATTTAAGAAATATCAAACTGCATCAGTTTGATGCTTTAAATACTATTTAAACTCATCGAACAAGGAAACTCATTCCGACGAAAAAACTCCAGATATGATTTGATTCGTATTTTACAAATATCAATATTACTCAGGCGCGGGAAATGCGTGGATGTCCAGAACTTTTACAAGTTGATCGAGAGGAAGAAACGAATTGTAGACTAAGTTATCGGATGGCGAGATGGAAGTCGTTCTGGTTAAATATAAACGTTCGAAGACCGATAATTTGAGCCGACTTCTTTGCGATCGGCACGTGGATATTACGGCTGCGAAATCGAAGTGTGTGACGACGGTTGAAACCGCGTCGACTCGGAGAGAGCTCACTGAACCAACAAATTATCTTCTTCACGAAGCCGCGGCGGAGAGCGCTTTTTTGCGGACTGACAAGTCCTTTTCACGTCACTTCGCTCTCCGTTCGTATTCCTTTCCATTTTTTTGTTACTTTTTTCGCGCTTGATTCTTTCCGGCGCGCGCCGGTTATATGTATAGATTGTGTGTGTGCATATTGACATATTAGATATTCTACAGTTGCGACAGATCGATTTATTATATATTATACAGTAAACGCGACGGATCGTTGTTATTAAATATTGTCATAAAGATATAAATATAAATATTATATAAATATTGTGGTAATAGATATTAATTTGATAATAATTAATAACGGTTTATTATTATTATTATTATTATTTAATTGTTTAAACTTGATTTAGCTAAAATATTTTAATATAAAATTGTTTTATTTAATAACTATAATCAAACAGACTGTATAAAAACTATGATCAACGATCTAGAAAATTGTATTTATTATGTCATTTATTATGGTCACGATTAGATTATATTGCTCTGAATATTATGCAAAGTAAAAACTGTAGAGAAAATAATATTGCGATATGATTTATCGCGAAACATTCCTAGCTATCGTGAATAATGGCGTCGTGAAATGAAATTTAAAAAAATATATAGCCAGCTTTTCTTGGCTATTATATATCTTGGAGTGAGAATAGAAAATGTCATCTGAAAATTAAGAACAGAAAGGGAGAGAGAGAGCAAAAAAACGAAGAGCAAGATTAATACATTAATATTTTAATAATTTCTAATACATCCATACAAGATTAGCTCTATAGAGATTATCTACGAAATCAAAAAATTCATCCCTACATATATCACGTATTCTTTATCTCTTTCATCAATTATAAATATATAGAATATTCGTTCTTTCACGTCTAAGTCAAGAAATTGATTTGTTATTCTCGTTCCAAGATATCGGCGTAATAATTCAACGAAATTCCGCGCGAAGGTTTCCCTCCAGCATTTCTCTAACGTACGATTTCTCTTTTTCTTTGTTCCAGGTAAGTGTCATCAATGCATCGTCCAGTTGCATGTACTATTCGCCGGATCGGTAGTTTGAGAAAAGAACATATACACGGCGACGTGTAATTTCGCCGACCGTCTTTTGCACGAGCTTGACCGGGGTCGATTGCCGCATTCGACTTCGACGTAGTTCCTAACAGCTGCGCCGGCGTCCAAGTTCCGACGACGGGAAACTTTCCGTCACGGGTTTAGCTAATCGCCGCAATCGGGTATGTACTTGGCAACACGTACGGCACGCAGAAACGTATCGTTTCCTTTAATATTAAATGACGCGACACGCAGAAAAGTATTCACGCACATTAGCAATGTGCTGAATGCATTAGCACGCGAACATGTCGAATTTATACGTTTCTGAATTAAATGGTAACTCGACACGGAAGGGACTTGCCATACTCACATGTCGATATATGCGCGTTTGCTTTTAATGTTAATGATGGATATATAAATTAAATTAAGCGGAATTTAATCCGTTTGGATAGAAAGCTTGAGATTGAAAAAAAATGACATGCGATGGCAAAAAAAAACTAAGATACGAATTCGCTAGATCACATGTAGAAATTTTATAATTATCTTTGTGAATATCGAATATTTTGTGTCAATACAATTTTTACACTTGACGATAAAAATCAAGATGTTTGTACATAAATATGAGATAAATGTGAGATTACGGAATTGCTAGACAATGCTTTATTTTCATTTAACAATATATTTGACGCATTACTCCTGCAACTGACGATGTGACGTGCTTTAGCTATTTGACATGTAATGATGATGCTTTGACAAAAGCGTACCACAAGCTATCGATTGACCTCATACAGTCAGTTAGCTAAGATTAATTCGACAAAGCTCAAAGCGTAAAGGTACTTAGCTGTTACTTAACTTTATGTTTGCAGTGTTGGAAGTTCTCCTAATGTATTACGCGTGACTCGCTCCTGTTGTGTATAATTAGATTCAAAACATTGCTATCTAGAGGTGATGCGGGAATGTTTTGTTAACATATACAAGCGAGAAGCAGAATGATCCTATTTGAATTCATGAATTCTAATGTAAAATTTGAGAGATAAAAGGTAGACATTTATTAAATTAAAAATTTTTTTTTATATTTATTTAAATTTATTTTTTTGAAAATAAAATTAAAAATATTTTAAATAATTTCATAAGTTTTTTATTTTATAATCGTTGAATTATGCATATTTAAAAATTTTCAAATTTATAAATTATCAAAGTCTTGATTACAAAAATATATGCAAGCTTAGAATCAAAAGTTAGATTAATTAATTAATTTGATTAATTGAATAATCTAACAACACAAAATATATACAATTAATTTTATGACAGATTTATTAATAATTATTTTTGATATATTTGTGTGTGTAATCAGTGTAACTTTATCATGCTAAAATAACGTGGAATAGAATTTTGCGAACAAATTAGCTATAAAGTCTTGATTAAAAGCTACTTTATAAGCCAGTTAGAATAGCGACGGTAATCAGAGAAAGTTGCAGGTAATTGGCGTTAACTTCGAATTAGCCATAAGATCAGCCGCGGACGTGCCATCGCGGCGTCTCATTTGACCGCCTCCCCTTGGCTAATCCTGAGAAATCGTAACGATTAAACGTAATTAGAAACCGATAAATGGCCTGCTCGTGCAAGCAACCGGTGTTGCTACAGCGAGAGAAATTAGTTTAATCTCGCGATACTTGGAGGATGTCATTTCGCGAAAATTAGCATATCGTGTTTAATGAGATGTGATTTCAATTAGCAACGATCACTCATATATTTGAATTAAATATTTCTCTATAATATGAGAAAATTAAAAATTTGTGCTAAATTAAAGAAAATTCAAAAAGCCAAACTTAAACAACATTGAAATTAGTAAAATATAATGCATATCATGATAATATAAATATTCACGAAATTGAGAATATTAAATTTTCTCTAATTTTATACAGATTGTATAATATTAATTATCAGTATTGTTTAATAATTCAATATAATTTTTATTAAAATTTATTTGGACAGAAAAATATATGTATATATATTCTGTTATTCATTTATATTAATAAATTTTAATTTATTTAAACTTTTTCAATATAATTGCACGTAATTTTATAATTACAATTTCTATAAAATTATGTCGCTAAATTAAATTTTAAACTTGTTAAAGTATTTACATATATCCAAGATATAAAGTGCGCGATTAATAATAACTTGCTGAATCTCATGTTATATTATTTTATAATTTCAATAAATTTTATTTATTTTTTTTCTACGTGGGAACTATTAATAATAGAGAAACAACGAATGCGTAGCAGATTTTTTTATTATTAAAATTGAAATATTGTATAAAAAAAACGATGAACTAATTTGATATGTGATCATGTTGCATAAGAAGATGTGTAAGATATGTAAGATTTGAAATATTTGGACCAAATAAGCGTCGCCAGTGAAACTTTGTTACTTCCAACCATGTTCTTAAAATTGCCATCGTCAACCAATAAACTTTATGAGAACGAAGAAAAGGGACTTTCTCTCGCCTAAGAAATAAAGAGATGTCGATATGGAATAACTCGCGGGGATGATAGGGAAGAGTGAGCAAACTTTGTTCTTCTTATCTCGTAACTTTTCGATTTTCATATCTTGAAACTATCACCACGAGGTACGATAGTATCATCTTAATGAACATTCAAGATATCTCGCAATTTATATAAGAAGAATGCGCGATATATATTTGCTTTGACGCGTTAAAACGCATATATATTAATGCGATTTTTAATAGGAATATCACATTTTTTTATTTTTTATATAATTTTTTGTTATATGACATTTAGATTTTAATTAAACGTAAAATGAGAAACATTTTCTTTCGAAATTTATTAATCAAAACAAAATTATGTCAATTTAAATACGTTTATATATTTATTTTGAAAATAAAAGAAAAAGATTTGCTTGATTTTACAACGCATATAAGTCATATAGAAAAGTAGTAGAGTTTCACATCGTGTCGCTGTCCAATTGAACATATAATCAGGACACATAAGGTGCTTACAATTTGTAAAGGTTGAAAAGTAAGTAGATCAGGGAGGGATAAGAGGATTTTATAGAGTGCGCGAAATATTCAGAGCGGAGAAAATTTATCGCGAATGCGCACAGGACGATCTTGGTACCAGTCGTAGACGTACGTATGCCAGGCAACTCCACACCACTACCGCTCTCGTCCTGTCGGTTTAAATCTCCGTGTACCTATCTTGCTCTACGTCGTGTTCGAGCTAATCCGCGGATCGTACGTCATTCCGGTGAAGATATGCGATGCGAATCCACATCGTTGCGGAGTGCCTCTTGACTTGTCGATGCGGCAAAAAATTCAAAAGGGAAGAAAAATCCATAGATAACAATCGAAAGACTACGAAGATTTTGTGAATTTAAGGAGCAAGTAAAACATTTGTAGAAACGTTTGCATAGCGATGATAGACAATCTCTTAATGCTTGGCAAAAATCGATATAGACGTAAAGTTGTGTTAAAGCCGTTTGAAGAAAATACGCGAATCGAAATAAGTTCGTCAATTCAATTTTATCACGCTGTATAAGATGGTGCACTTTGCTTTCATGTAAATTAGTTTCTGGAGTTACATTGAGGAAATGTCGTGGGTCTTAACCATGTTCACGGCGTGGCATTGGATATCGGAGAAACGTTCTAGTGGAAATAGAGAAAGAAATAGAGAAATACTTAACACTAACGCCTCGATATTGCAGCTTCTCTTATCGCGATCTGTAATTCTGCGCGACCTCATTTCTCGAATTCGATGTTCGATCGACGAACAAAAACGGAGAAACAAGTATTTAATAATCATATATGTTTCGCTTCTCCAACACTGTTTTGTTGACGACACCTTTTACCATTACTTTTACCTTACTTGATGTTACTCGTAAAGATGAAAAAATGTGGATGATAATAATAAAATAGAAATTAAATATTCCTAGAAATTTTTTCTTTAAAGATATCTATAAAAAATTAAAAGTTACTAAATAAAAATAAAAATTTAAAACATAGAATTGTCTCTAATTTTGAAATATAATGATTCTGTGCAGGATTATTTTAATCTTTTAATACGTATTGGCATTTTTCCTGTTGATAAAATTTTATGAAACAAAGCTCCATATGAATATTAAATACGAATTTTATATATTTTTTTATTATTACGTATGAATACGAATTATGTATGGATATTACGTATGAATATATTTTATATAACTTTTTCATCATTTCAACAGTTTCTATTTATTATTTAATTAATTGTATTAAAAGCAATCGGATTATTTTTACATATTATTAACGATCCTATTGTGATTGCATTTAATGTCGGTATAATGCCATTATATTTTTATCAGTCTCTCTTAGCATTATCCGCATACATCCATATCATTATTACCTTTATTATTATTTTATGACGTTATGTCAAAACACTTTTTATTGCCTTTAATATTGCAGCCGTAATATTAATGTTACGATTGTTACCATGATTTGGTGCTATCCTGGGAACCGTTCAATATTCCTGATATTTGTGACACTTGGATACACTTGATTGATCCAGCTACAATGTAGAAACAAAGCGATGAAAGAGGAAATGTAGAAACGGAATAAGTTTGATGGTTATTAAATATTTATTACTTTGCTTCGGAGATAAGTTTGGTTATTAAATATTTGTTACTCTGAACAATTCGTGACAGATAAGAGAACACGCTGCGACGTTACCAATTGCAATAAAGAAAACCGCAATATCGCTTGGCCTTTGTTGGAGATTTTTGCCTCGTTTTTCCCTCGGCACTCTACATCTCTCGCGAGATTCAGCGATTGAAAAACATCGCATTGATCTGCAAAATTGCATCGGCAAGTATCTGAAGGCAAATTTGTATGGTTTATTCCGGATGAATTAAAGATGATAGTCTCTTTTTTCAAGTATTATTAGCGAGAGAAAAATATTTAAAAAATGATAAATAAAACGAAGGACAACATTTTATATTTCTATCTGTTTTTATTTGCCCTATCTGCACTTAGATATTTCAATGCTTATAATTCAAAAAAAAAAAAAAATATTAGAACCTCAATTATATTTTTATCAATGGATACATTTTTTTCTGAAATTGGCGAGAGAATTTGTTAAGATGAAAAGAAGCTGATATTAAGTTTCAAGTAGATACATAAATAAATTTTTATAAAAATCATTTCTAGAATAACATTTTCCTTCCTCTCATTGTTCAAGCCATAGATTATTTTCGCGGAAATGTCTTTTACACAAACTACTAAACTTTTTTTTCACTTTGAGACACTATGTTCACGCGAGACGCTCGTCAAGAATGAGCTGCGTAAATTGGCCTTAACCCCCGGCACGAATTCTCCTCCCCACGCGAGTCTCTCTGGTAAGATACTTTTTATTAGTTCCTCGGAGGAGGCAATTAAGCGACCGTAATTCTGGCGCCGAACACTTTCTTTTCGTCTCATCCCACTTCTCTCGACTCGCGCGAGCGAGAGTTCGATCCTTCTCGGTGATAATAGGCGAGATTGTTCCCGATAGACGCGCAAAACTGTTCTGGGAAGGAACATTGAGAGGGAGAGGTGCTGCCTTTCTTCCTTTCTTCCTTCCTTTCGTTTGATATTCCACGTCGCAAGAGCGCGGAAAGGTTCACAGTCGTAGCTGACGCGTTTGATTCTCCCCGTGGGAATGTTCGGTAAGAGGATATAGGTCAGGACGGCATCCCCGTGGGCTGTACAATGGGAACAACAACGGCATTGTCTAGGCAAGCGGTGATAAACGGCGCCGTGATAAAACCGGGCGAGCACCCGAGCTGATGGCTTTCGGCGGGGTTGGGGGCGGCTGGGAGAGCTTGAGGGATGGCCGGTCCCGTTGTTTCGACAAAGCCGCCTCCTGGCTGCATTTTTCCACTTTATCAAGCCGCGGCTGATCTCTCTCGCGTCCCCGTAAATAACTTTTATTTCCATTTTGATTTATCAGCCTCGCGTTACCGATACCGTAGCAGAGGCTTCGATGACTTTTGTTCGCCTTGACGAGAGCGAAATATTTTATAAGCGATCGAATATATTGCCAGAGACGTTACGGCATTGCTTGACAAAACGTTTAACGATCGATGTGAAGCAACGATTATATATCTTTTCAGGATTGATATCTCTTTTAATTGAAAAACATAAGAAGAGTGTTATTTTATAGGCGTATTTTTTAGACATTTTTATTTTTTAATATAATGATAACTAAATATTATTTATCATGTTTTACATGAAGTCAAAATATCGTGGAATTAAACCTATTAACGCTAACTTTTCTATAATTTGTAAACACGCGACAAATGTCATATATTCTCTTTTTTCTACTTTTGAATCGCAAAACGACACTAATTATTCTCATTTCAACCATTTGTTTTCATTTTAACCATCCGCGTCGCACGTGTGTCAAGTATCTCATTGTTCATCATTACACGCGGTCTTGCGATACAATGATTTTTCCGCGTGTAACGCAAGCCAGGCATCCGGGTGAACACGCACCGAGCGTTTCAGGACGATTCTTCACGCGGTATCAGCGACCTTCCCATCACGCCTCGTTCACCATGCACAAAGAGTCAACGCCGACCGACGGAGGTATTATCCGTAGTGGCTCGAACAGGTCCGTCGGCACCGGATTGGAAGAGGTGGCCATCGCACACGGGGAGAACACGAACGGGCGGAGCGGTTACACGAGGAAATTAGACCGCAAAGTTCAACAGGGGGTTTATGACGCCGAGGCGATCGTTTTGTTTGTACAAGCTCGAACGAGAGACGAGAGGACAACGGGGTGTATACTCGGAGTACTCGTTCGTCAAACGAATCCTCGATTAAGCCGCCGCAACATTGTCGTGCGCCTCGATCGACCCTATTCTCTCTCTCTCTTGTCTTTCTCCTTTCCCCCCCCCCTCCCCACCCGCACCGACGGTGAATATTAATTAACCTGCTTCCTGGACCGACCGTAGGTCTCGTCGCTTTAAAGATGCATCATTACACGCGCCTTTGATCTTCATGCTTGATCGAATTAATTATCGCTGTTTCCGGAGAACTCGTCGGCGCTAGTAATTGCTTCTAAGCTATATTACTAATGTAACGCGCTTACACTGAGTGTGTTTGAACGCTGCACTCGCCTAACGAGACGCCGAATCCCGGTTAAGGGGATAATTGGAGGGTCAGTGAATGAAGTTAAGAGAAGGATTTTCGCGTTTCATTCCCGTACAGCTTAATTTAGGATTACCGCTTTATATCTCTTTAGAAGGTTTTTTTTTTTCAAATGTCTGTGAAATATTAATCTGCGACTGCTCCATTATTTTCCGTTAAATACAATTATTATTTTACTTGATTATTTGAAGAAGATTTCTAATCTTGCGTTATAATAATATCGGATTGAAGATGTCTTTTATGAAATTAATCTTAAAAGAGATAATAAATATGCGTATTTTGAATAAAATTCATTTAACATCATTAAACATAATTAAAAATACAGAGCGAGAAAGTTACGGTGAAATTTTTTTTTCAGAATTAAGTTGTACAAATGAAGCGTAAAGTTTATTCTTATTATAAAAACGGTGCACGCTAATTGCCTTTTCATTTACGCGCCAACATCATACATCACAACGGTAACCTCCTTGTGCACCGTGATAAATTATTAACGCTTGTCATTTATGAGTCTAATTTACTCTAGAAGAGAAGGCGTGGCGCGCGTGTCACACAGTGACATTACGCTGATGCACGCGTGTGTACAAGACGGGCGTTCACGTTCCATAGGGTGGAACCGATGGTGTAAAATAAGCTATATGACGATCACGTTTTATATAGGTGTGCCACACTATTCGAATGAGGAAGTAAAAATTCTACGAACATGAGCTAAATATGTTGGCATACTTTTCCCTCGATAGTTAAAGTGCGATTAATCGTGTAGATAGCAACAGCGGTGTCTCACTTAAATTATTATCTTTAGAATTTTTAATAGCGATAGAATTACTATTATAAAATTTATAGTATTAAGGCACTAAAGTTTTTTCACATAAAGAAAAAGATTTACACATATGTAAAGATTTATATATAAATTTTGAATGAGGCAAATATAATCGCAGATTCGTTTAGTTCAAATTTTCTCTCGCATTCTTATGTATAAATATTTTACATATATTTTATTATTTTCTCTACAAATATAATTATATAATTATATAATTTTCTCTATAAAAATATAATTATATAATTTACAAAACATTTTTATTCTATAATAATAAAATTAATATAAATTTATAATTTTATGTGACTTAATTTTTAACAAATTAATCTATTGCGTTCTTTTTTTCTTTCTCTTTTAATAATTAAAAAAACTTACTTGACTATATGAAATAAAACTATATGAAAAATCAATTTCCTATTTATTTTCCTACACAGGTTTTCATTCTAAGAAACATTTCAGTTATGAGTTTATGATATTTTAATGAATGCATTAGAAGAGCTACTAATTATAAATGCACTCGTTTTATGAGAATTACGATGAGTCATCGTCACCGACAAATGTAATTTAATTCCCAATGAGGCGCGACATTTATAGCCGGCAGGTGCAAATGTACTTGCACCCAGTCGCGCGACCTATCTCTCGATCACGCTAGGTTACCCTCGTTCCGATCGCAGGAAACGCGTTACTCTCGCATGGCCCGCAGGTACGCGTCGTGCCGCATGCCACCCGCGTAACGGATGCGTGAACGCATCGGCATGTAACGGCTGTGTGACTAGGACGCGAAAGCGGCTGTTGTCAAAATGCCGTCATGAACCGCACGCCGCTTCGAGCACCACCCGCGAGGAGCGATATCTTTCTGGGCCTGTTTATCAAATTCCAGCGCGTTTTGGATGCATGGCTCGCGTGGGAAATCTGTTAATTAATCTTTTAATTATTGCGTTCCCATAACGTTGTCGCGGAATTTTATTATCGATTATCGTGCGCTTTTTTGTCAATTTTGCTTAATTAGTTTCTACGTTTCGTTATCTCGCGGTTGGAAACTAAAAAGTTGCTTCAGAATAAGAAATATAAAGCAGCAAGTTCATACAAATAAAAGTATATTCAATATAAGAATATAAAATATAAATAGAATGTTATAAAATGCAAAAAAATACACACACACATATATATATATATATATATATATATATATATATATATATATATATACATATAATTGTTGATTAAACGTATTGTATATAATCCCCAGTTAAGTTGAATTAAATAATTAATGCAACTATAATTATAATGTTTAACAACTATAATTATATGATATAATTATAATATTTATAATTATATCAATTTCAACCTATTGTGACATGCTATACTGTTCTAGGAATAATTTCGAGAGAAATCTATAAATAGGAAGACAATCAAGAGCGCGCAATTCATCATGTTTTAAAACATCGTCCCCTGTATCTGGCACTCCCCTTTGTCTGTTCTCTGCTCTCATTCTCTGCTTCACTTCCGGTGTGTCTGATAATACTGTAAATTAACCCAGATCCGATCCCCAGCGACACTACCTATTTAATGCCAAAATAAACGATAATAATTCGTATTAAGTGTCGTAGTGTATCTATAACATACACAAAAGCGAAACATAAAACCACACATTATTATTGCGCGACACTCATTACGACGCGATAATTAGCTTATTGTAATTTTCCGCGCAATTTCATTTAATTGCGATATTTGCTCGGGATAATGATTGCTTTTTTGAAATTCCATTACGTTCGAGAAAAAAAAATACTCCTTTCCCATTTTTGTCCATTCGATGCAAAAAGCGATATATGCAGCGAAATCCTTCGCTTAAACAATAATTTTTCACTACCAATTTTTATATGTCACGGGGTGTATATTACTTATGCGGGAAAGTTCATAGAATTTGTGAATCGATTGAAAACACACTCACTGCGATAATTATATATATATATACATAGAGAAATAAGCGAAAGATGTGGAAATTAAATTTAAGTATTCGTTTTTTGAAATTTTTTGCAAGTATTTAAAACTCATACTTAGATAGTAAATGTTAATATTATGATCTTATTGCATCGGATAGGTAATTTTCATTAAACCGGTCAAGAGATAATCAAAACAGTGAATCGTAATAAAATTTCTATCTTTTGAAATATTTCTAATGAGAATAAATGCATTTGTAAAAAACATTTATTTATTTATATGGCTTAATTGATTATTCATAAATTTAGTATTGTACACCGGCAAAAATGTTGAATTAAGATTTAATAAATTTTTTTATGGATAGAATATTCACACTTTTATAAAACATAATTCTATCTACTATCTTGTAAAATTTGTTTAGTTATTGATATAAAAATTTTCTTTTCTTTTTTATTTACCGATATTAGCGGTATTTTTCATACTTTTTAAATTAAAAATTAAATTTAAACTTCTTTAGATTGTAATAACGATTATATAGAAACTGTGCGAAAGTAATTACAAGAATGAGCCGAAGAACACCAAAAGCTAATATGTAAGAGAAAATATATTGAAAATAAGAACTTCATAAATGTAATGAAAATCGGAACAGGGATTGCAATATATAAAACGTGATTATATAGCTGCATTAATTTTCAGATTTAGGGAGACGAGGAAATAGAGAGCAGTTTTTTTTATTCCGCGACATGCATTGTTGATCTGTTGAAAATATTTATTTTGTTCCTCAAATGCTTTGTTTTAGTTCGTTTTTCGATCACATATCAATTTGTATACACATGGTATTCGCGTTCATATATCATTGAAGAAATTTATTATCTTTCAATCTGATTGTGAGAATGTATTTTGCGTATTCATTATTTATCCGCGACGAGTTAGAGAGAAATGTGTTAAATATTTAGAGGAGTTAATAGGAAAAAATTTAAATCGCCTAAAGCTTTCTGTGGAAGGTATGAGTGAGAAATGAAAGATACGCGAATTTTGCCTCGTGACAGCAATACGTGGGACGTAATTATTTTGCACGAGCGTAGATGAAAAATTTCACGAAATGCCAACAAGCGATAAATTTCGTAACATGATGGATCGCAACAATTTGCACTGAGAATATCACGCTGCACAATTTTCAGTTGCTCGATAAAGCCAATCGCGCGATGATAAAGTCCAATACAATTATTAAATGGAATAAATGCAATGTAGTAATGGATTGAATTAATGATCAATTTATATAAAAGATTTATAATTTGTGAAATATATATTTTGTATAGCTTAAAGTTTATAAACACAATCTATATCATAAATTACAAATGTAAATGAAAATTAATAACCGTTCATAGAATACTCGTAAATGAAAGTAAAAGTTTTTATTTGAGTGATATAACAGAGTGAAATTAATGAATTTATTTTACGACGACATTTAGCGAATTTATAACGAATTAAGGATTGAATTAAGGAAAAAAAATAACAAATTATTTTCGAGAAATTATATGAGAATACATAGAGATAAAACTCGTATGAATAATTGTGCAAAGAAATATTAATCAATATCATTCTGTTACATATTTAAACATGTACATGTACATGATCTCTAAAACTGTATCAATCCAATAAAGCTAAAAAACAGAAACGGCGCAGTATGTCGTCATCGTGCCTCGTTAAAATTCTAAGATCGAAAGCTTGGGATGGAAGAAAGAAAATAGTGATGGAGATATGTTCCTATCGTGATGTATCGCGAATCACAATTCCGAAATCGTTCTATTCGAGGCCCCAGTGCTCGCTGACTCTAATCCATATTCTGTGAACGTTATTTCTCGATTTTTCGCCGGCCGTGCTATCCCTATATAGTGCGACGACGGCAACGACGATCGTGATCCGTATCCGGGGATTTCGTCAAACTAGTCTCCGGCTCCGATGATCTCGGGGTTGATCCGTGAACTCGGTGTCGTTCGAACGACTCTCGCGGGACAGATCGTTGTCGCTTCATGCGCGAGCTAGGAGAAGACGCTCGTATTTACATACGAGGTCATCTTATCGGACTAGCCGCTTCTATTCTCATTGCACGATCTTGTCGATCGAACCGATTTTCCCTCTCTCCTCCACATTTCGACAGCGACAGAGATGCTCTTTGAGGAGTACTAACATCGTTCCTTATTGCCTATCGTGTTAATCCTCCAATGGATCTATTTTATCGAACCTTGTCTTATAGATAGGACCGTTGCAAAATTTAATATTATAAAACATTTTTTCTTCAATTTGCATCTAGTAGTTGAAAAAAAAGAATTACGTTTCCACAACATATTTTTTACACGATGCATAAGAATAGCTTCTATAACATTAAAAGAGCGAAGATATATATATATATAATTTTCTATTAAAAGCGTTTTTTCCGCTTTGAGTATTTACATGCGAGTAGGAGCACTCCAGAATTTCATAAAAGCAGATCAAACTCGATAGTGGCTGTTAGGGGTCGGAACCTTACCTTCCAGTATAACACGTGTCTCCTGAATTAATAAGGATATAACGTACCACTCGACTAGGCTAACTTTACATCAAAGGTAACCACCATATGTCCTCTTTTAGCAACCTAAGCCTTTCATACGAACATCATTATTACATTTAATCACTATGATTATATCTTTGTCATTGAACTGAAGAAGAAGGCAATAATAATTATAGAACTTATGTTAGAAATACCGCATATTCTCATGCCAATTCAGTCTTTGATCTAACAATAAGCTAAACATTAATATAAAATGTATGAGAATAATTATTATAATTAATTATATAATAATTATTATTAATTATATTAATTGTATATATATATATATATATAATTATATTATTATTATAATTAATTATATAATTAAAAAAAATTGAATAAACACTTTGCTCTCACTTTATCTGTTGTTTAAATCTTATATTAAGTATCGATGCTAGAGAGATTCAACGAGGCTTAAAATTGTAAGTTAACTCATAATTTAAAACGAACGAGTAAAAATGTTTCAAAGCGCTAAAAATTATGTGCGAGCGAGCAAGTGGACAGAACTTTGAACTTTTGTATCGGATAAAGTTTCTTTTCTTTCATTTTCTTCTTTCCTCACGTTTTTTCCTGCTCATCGCGTCATTCCGCTCGAGGATGTAACAATTTATATTCATGAGGATTATTTCTAAAAGGGACGGGCACCTTCCGCGATTTCTGCCTCCCTTTTATATGCTGATTTGATCGTGATTTGATCGTGGGTGGTTATGAAGCTTTAAGGGAAAAAAAAGAGTAGAATTTAATGAGGCGTCAACGAGGATTCGGACGCGTTGTCTTGCATTTATAAAAAATTTTCCTGGACTAGCTCATCAACTTAATCCTCCTCTATCTTCAGGCGAGATCTCTCAATTAATTTAAGGTTTTCAGTTTTAATGTTATTAAAAAAATTCAATATTTTTTTAAATCCCAAAGAGAGTGGATGGAAGTTGTACTTTCTTAAGTACAACATTTAGTCCATTATTTTTTTAATTCCATCTAATCCTCTTAAGTACAATATTTTGCAGAGTAAATTTGATTTGTCTAAATCAGATACGTGAAGAGATATCGGAGATTTTTATTTCGGCGATAGATTTCGTAAATAAAAGATTCAAATATTTATGTTTAATTATGTTATAAATTTCGACATTTTATTGATGTAAAATTAAAAGAATTATTAAAGTATTTTAAATAAGTTACAAAATCATATTTCTGTTTATTTTTTTTGTCGACGCCATCGTTTGTAATAGCATTACGAGATATCTTAATGTTTTCTGTTTTTACTCTCCTCCGGCGATACACCTTTTGCTTATCGACGATGTCATTTATTGGGAATCCACGGTGGAAGCAAATATGATTGTAGAAAACAGGAAAGTTGTACGACGTCGAAGCGGAGACCTGTCGAGGAGGAAATGGAAAGAGTGCCGTAAATAAAAAAAAGTGTACATGAGAAACTTTGTTATTGGGAAATTTGGTTTTGTAGTAAATCGTTAACTTTTTATGAGAATCATATTCTCGCGCCCAAGTATATTATACACAAAACTAAGCACGATCGATTAATTTTGTAAATAGATTTCAACATCAAATACCATGTAGAGCGCAATACTTATTAATTTAGCTCTTTTTCAAAGTTGCAATATCTCACTTATTTCTAGCAATAATATGTTTTTATGTAATAGCAAATTATTCGATAAATTATTGCAATTACAAACTTATGGATAAAATGACGTAATATGCACTTTTCGATTCAGTAGAAATGTATTTGTATCTTTAGCAATAAAAGTGATTTTATTATGATACTTTGCATGAATAAAAATGCGAAAGAAAAATTTTCTTTTCAACGAGAGATATTTTATAGTTGTATTTCAGCATTCTCACATGATTTTTATTGCTATTTTTCACTTCTCGATGGCATATTTATTACTTGAATCGAGCTGATAATATTTTTGAAAATAAATAGACGATATAATTTAATTAATTTGAAAATTTGAAGCCGCGACAATAATATCATTAATATGCTGAAAATATTTTCAACACAGATCATTAAGTGTGGAATTTGCGATTGGATATAGATGTCATAAAGAGAATTCGTTTAATAGTGAAAGAAAGAGAGTAGATCTTCGCTTTACTTTAAAGACATAATCCTTGTAAAAGACCGGAAATTAGGAAGGAAATGAGGTAGAGTTAGTAAAATTAATAGCGTTTATGAACTTCTCTCATTTTTTATCATATTTCCTCAAGGAGTGTCTATATCAAAATATATGCTTTGTACCACGTTAAAATTTTATTTTAATTTCGTATTTATTTATATGAAGATCAACATCAATGATTATACATACGTTATTTTAATTTTTCTACTTTTAAAAACTTTGTAAGAAGAATGGTTATTTAGTATTGCAAGACTGAAATATTTTTTATTATTTTTTTTTAATATTTGAAATATTATTAATTATTTTAACGATATGTTATTAGTGTGTTTCAATATAGATATGCCATGAGCAAAAGAAAAGGAGCGTGACGCAAATTAATATTTCAGAAAATATCGTTAATAGATATTTTTCTGCCAATGAAAAACTTAGCGCAATTTCAAATAAATCGCTTTCCGATACTTTTGGATATACTGTTCTGTTTCTTAATAGCTTTGTGGCGTAATTAAAATGGAAATTGGAAATCATGATGTAGAATGCAGTCACACAGAAAATGAGAGCTTATATAGTCGTACGTGAAGTGAATAATATCGGATTGAAAATTTGGTTTCGTAATGTGTAATGTTTTTGCATCGAACGAATGTGATAAAAGATAAAATACTAGATCAAAAAATCTCTCGAGAATGCTCGGCAATTTTTCAGCTTCCCGCCTATCTAATGATAAATTTAAATTTATGAGATTATTTCATCGGCAGAGAAAGAGAGAGAGAGAGAGAGACAGAGAATGCATTGCACATTGAGCGATGTACGATATCTAAATGCGTATATAACATCTTACACGCAAGTGTATGGCACGATTCGCTTCGATTGCCCGATATTATATAATTTTATAACTCAATTATTGGACATAACATTTTCACAATATCGGAGCATGGTAATGAACAATTTAAAATTTATACTGTGTATAATTTTTTAATGCCAATCTTTTTATTTTATCATTGATCTGATCATTTTCTGCTTTTATTATATTTTAAAAATTAAAATAGCGTGTATGTAACAGAGTACGTTTTACAAAAATTTTAATATTTTTTAATATTTTACTTTTAATATTTTTCAATTCTTGTGTAGTATCCATGATGGCTTCGTGTGCAGCTGCCGATGTTACTCGATATTACGGAATTTTATGACTCAATCAATTACATTATTGACGTCGTCGATATGTACGATGATTCGAGTTACAATGACGCGCTTTTATCGCGCATTTCTAAATTGCTGGAAAACAGAAACGTCGAAGCACTTAGAACGAAAGCACAGCCTTGTGTGAATACTGTGGCCCGTCATTCATAATATGTGATGGAATATTCTCAGATTTCGTTAGCATACGTAATATGGTTTTCGCGGATTATGAACCTTGAAAGATCATATTTAACATTGAATGTTGAATTTATTGATGAGAAATCTGTCTCGAAGCCAGAAAATAATTAGATTAGAATTATATTATATATTTTATAATGGATATATAATTATTTTACGAAATACTTTGACAAAATTACATTTACATAAGATATTTAATGTTTCTGTTTCTGATATTTAATTTGTTTCTTTTTTTCCTTTCGTCAGTCTCATCAATTATTAATTTTATTGTTAATTTAATTAATATTATTTCCAACAATTTGGTAATAAATAAAAAAGACAACTTTACTTTTGTTATGTCAATTCTGATTTTAATCTTCCGTCAATATTGAATCTTCGAAAATTAGCTTTGGCGTAATATTTGAGTTATTATCAGTCGAATGGAAATTAAATGGAACATATTTTCGCGCTTGCTAATATAACTACTATAACTCTCAAATTTAAGCAAACGGATATAATAGCGATTCTCGCTTTCGCCAAATCGTTATGTCAATTACACGTATTTAGACGAGCAGCGGATTATCCACCTCAAATGTGCTTGACGGGAATAAAAAGGAAGGATATGCGCGGGTTGAAAGCGTGCAAATAACACAAGCGGCAGAATAATAAATGAGAAACGGAAGAAAGTGGAAAGCGAAGACTCGAGCGAATATCGGAGATGAGATGAAAGACACGCGGGAGGAATAAAAGAAATCGAGATGGAATGCTAGAATATGCGAGAAAATAACGTCGACTATAGAATATATGATAAATTCTTAAGTGACATTTATATCTACCGAGAAATTATTTATTATTCACCTTATATAATGTCTCTGCAGAATGACATTCTCGAGATCTATCGATTCGCAAAATATTTACGATTCAAATGTGATTGCTCGTTTACCATCGGTTTCGCGATTTTTTTTGGCCGGTTGACGGAACGTAAAGAACTCGTCATTCCGTTGATGATGGAATCTAAAAGCAGAGTAAAACAGGAACACGCGCTACATACCGTCCATCGTAAAAGTCCACTCCAGTGGCCAGGCATGGATTTTATTGCTCGGCATAATTGCCTGTAAGCGTGGCTATTAAGAGTGCTCGATGGAATCGTTAATCTACAGCAATTTGCAGCTTTCGCCGTACACTATTTAATACCTACTTAAAATCTTTACGAGTATTTCCGGATATCGGTGTCTCTACGCGGGCAACGCAGCGCGCACGTTGACGTTCTCGTTGATCGTAAAGCTTACATGAAAGATCACGAAAGCTTCCGTGTTCGCACTTTTGACAAGCGTGTTTTACATTTTATTACCATGTTCTAAATGCTTGTTTTCAACGTTAGTCGACCTATACTTTATTGCGATCAATGTAATTGATTAACACGCTTGTTATCTAATTCTGGCGACACTTTTTCTTTGATGAATTAAAAATTGTATGAAAAACTGCTAATACATATTAATGATGAATTTTATATATATGTGAATTTGGGTCTCTGATTTTATGTGATAATTTATTATATTTTCAAGTTTAATGATGAAATATATTTTGATAAACGTGATGTGCTTTCTGGAAAGAAAGCTCTTAAAATTATAATCGAGATTATTTCAAAATAATCTTGATTATTCGCTACTTAATGTAGAAAGAATTATAGATTATTCTATTTTTAGATCCAGGAAATTTTCCACTTAAACGGTTGATTGCCTCATACTTGACAGCATGAGTAACATTCTTGTTCGTATATATAAGCACGTATCGTCGTCTGAAGTAGTCGCGAAACCGTGATGTATGTCAAGCCTCAAAGGGATGACCTGCGAGTTCGGACCTCTAAACCAAGAGAAGCTTTTAATGGCAATAGGTAACTATGTGGCGACTTGAACTCTGCACGTCGCACGTCAAAGTTTCGAGCTTTGACTTGGGCTCGTCGCCGCGCCGTTGCTTATTTCGCAAACTCTCACTCGAGATCTACAGATTTAATTTAATCCGATAACTGTATCAACTTGCACGTCTCGGAAGAGGAGAATAGGATGACTCGTCAGGAATTTTGTAATTAAGTTACTTAATGATAAAACTATGTTTTGACGCCTTTATATTATCTCGATCATCGTTATGCTATCAATAGAAATTTCGTCATGCCTTTAATCCTCGAACGAAGATTTGCATATAGAATTTGTTAAAATTAGTAAATTATTAATAACATTTTTAATTGAGGTATAATATTATAATATTGAAACGAGTAATATCTAGGCAAATTTATAAACTTAGAAAAATATGTTTGAATAATTTTTTTTAGGAACATAATTAATTTATAAAATAATTTTCTTTATTTTGCATGTTTACTAAAAAATACTAAATATTAAAAAAAAATTAAAATTTATATGAACTGTTATTTTTATTAACATTGATTTTTATTTAATATTTGTTAAATTATTCTGTCACGGAATAATTTACACGGATCTAAAATTTTATATTGTATGTAAGAAGTAAATAATATACATGTATTGTGAAGAAATATTTCTCTGGTTATGCTAAGGTGAACATATTTTCGTGTAAGCTTAAAACGTAAAACGATCCGACGCGGCAGAAAAAGACAATTTTGCAGCACGCGTCAGAAAATATATCCGTTCTGTGAAAATGCTGCTCTGAGGAACCTTCTGCCAGGCCTGATATCCAGACAGGAAATATACGTCGCGCAATTTAAATCACGACGATGCACGGGGGAAAACCTGCAGCCGCCACAAACAAGCCTAGGACGAAAAGAGGCTGGGCAGAGAAACACTCCGCGAAACACAACTGGTTGCATGCATTAGCATTGTCGGAGCAAGCTGCCACTTTGGCGGCGAAAGGGTTCGCCTTGCATTTGCATGAATAAGCAACGTCCGTGAAGTTGTTTGTCTAGCGAACGTAAAATTTCCGGCAGCGGTAACTCTTACGAGACCCAGCGATCGATTAATTAAACCGAGATTGATATTAGTAATTAAGAAAGTGGAGTATAAAGTTATTTTTTCTTTTTTTTTTTAGTATCGGAAAAGTAGAGTGAAATATTTGACAACAAAATGAACGAGCGATATTAATTTTATAGAAAATTAAGTTAATATTTATCGTTTCATTGGCGCACGTCCAAATTGCAAACAAAATTTAATTAATAAAGCTAAAATCAATGATAATAATTAAGAAATGAAATAGCGTCAAATATATTATATATATTTAGAATTAGCAAAAGAGGCTCAACAGAGGCTCTTTGGGGAGGCAGGGCAACGTGTTAACTGTAGGGACAAACGACATTAATTTCCAAGGAAATTGAGTTAATATTTACTATGCTATTTCACTAGTGGAAGACGCAAATGTGCCCTTTAATGTAATTAAATGGCACTAAAGTGCATATCTCTTGGCGAGGGAATATAAATTAGCGTTTTGTGGCCGAGAGAAAATCACTTATTCATTCGACAAAATATTTAGCTATGCAACCGGAGCGTAACAGAAGACGCGCATTTTCGGAGATACATTTAATTGCGAAGAAACATTACGCATTGCTCTGTACAATGGAGAAGGATATAGTATATATGTTCATGAATACAATCGCAGAAATCGATAAAAGTTACATACATACGGCTATTATTTTCTTCTGAAAAAAAAAAAAAATGTTAAAAACTACGCTTGTTATAGATTGAAAAGTATTTCGCGCTCTTATATTTTTAACAGCAAAACAACGCCTATTCAACGTGTTATTCAGATTAAAGTGGGAAGCTGCAGCGACCTTCTTGACCCTTTCAAACATGCTTCTTCTTGTCAAAAATATGCCACAAATGCATTCCAGTCGTAATTTCATTCCTAACCAACGTTCTTAGAAAGCTTCTTCGCATAACGAAAACTGGATTTAAGCATCTTTCAAAGTACCTAGCATCCATTCAAAGCAGCATCACAACCTCCTGCATTTTTCGCGCGTGAATGCACATCACTCATTAAATTTTAACGAACAAATTTTACGATATAAAAATATTCTTCCGTTAACACAACTTATTTGCATCGTTTTTTTTCAAATTTTTTTTTCGTGTTGCGTACGGTGAAGATATATTCTATTAATATTTCAAACCGGATGTTCCACGTGAAAAACTGTTATATTAATTATAAATTAAATATCTTGAAATTTTTTTCACTGAATTTAAAATTATAAATACTATCTGATAATAATAGATAATAGATAAATTACATAACTGATAATATATATATAAATTAGATATAATATTTTTAAATCAATTATAAAATATTCATATACTATTGTAATTTTAATTATTTTTTTTATTGGTAAAAAAACTGAAAAAGAAAGAAAAGAAAAAGATTCAAGAATGCCTTTAGAAATATCTTTTGGATTTAAATCCTATTGTTAGCGGAGCACATCTATGGTAGTAGCATACATATGAATATATGACTTAGCGGGGTTAGATCGGCTCCACGCTATCTTTCTGAAGGTTAATCACTGGCTCACTATAAAGGTCTGTCGACTACAAAAGGGCTAAAGGCCAAGCTATCTTCACGAAGGAATCGATCGAGGCAGTCACTTAGCGCGCATGTTTCACGAAATGGAGCTCCAAAGGCTCCCCCATTTGCATGTGAGGTGAAATTTCACGATACTCATGATCATGACAATGGAATATTATTAGTTTTCGCTGTCAAGATAGCACGCCACTTGATTTTCACGATGACTCGCAAAATTACCTTAAGCATTACAGGCTTACGCTTATCTAGTTAAGTAAATATGTTAAAATTATGTCAACTACGTGAAGGAAACATATCTTAATATTTATACAATTATATTTTAATTTGTTAAGATATATTTTTTTTATTTTTATATATAAATAGAAACTGTATATTAAATTTCTTAGAATCAAAAAAAAAATTAATAAATTATAGAGAGAATTACATGAAAGAGAGAGACATTGATAAAGTATTATTAATACATAATAAAAATAGTGTAATCATATAATTTAGAGTAAAGATAATAGTATATAATTATACACGAGGATACAGTTACTTTGAAAGCATTTCAATTTACGTTACTCTGTAATTTCAATCTCTATGATTATTCGTCACACATAAATACGACACCGAGAGTATCGAATTAATCCTCAGGATCACTTTCACACAAACAGATCTATTAAACCATGCTATTGCTAACTTCCTATCAGAAACGCGAGTATAATACAGATACAGTCTTCAACCCTTTCGCAGATCATCGAATAGCGATGTAAGTTCTCTCAGATATTCTATACGTTTGATCGCATACATGGAAATGTCTAATTTGCACGAAGGAGACATCTTATTGAATATAATGGGATAAAAGATCGTTAGATGGAACCAAGTAGTGTAAAAATTCACACTATTTTATAGAATTCAACGAACATATTCGATACATTAAACGGAGAAGCAACTAAAGCATCGAAAAGATTGAAGCTCAAAGAATGGGACGTGCTCGCTAACGGGTTAAGAATTAAACGACGGTGACAGTTCCTTGCGACGGTTTCTTTCCTTTGCGTCGTTCTCCCACAATCATCAACATCGTCGGCAGATTTTTCGTTTGTCGTCGTTGGTATTGGACGGAGCGCGTCGGGAAATAATGATGAGGTCCCCGTTCCCTTCCGGTCGTCGCACGTTTGGCATCGGCTGCACTACGGAGGCTCGTATAATGGATGTTTACGCACGACGTCACGCATGATCCTCTCGTCCTCCCTCCATCCTTCCCTCTCTGACTCGATTGCTTCGCCCGATACGTGAGAGCCTGCCACGGGGGTGGTTCGCGCGCGTACAAGCGAGTGTTTCGCGACGGGAGGAGGAAGACCTTGCACCGTTCTCGTTACGGAAACGCACACACGCTTGTTCACGTAACTCGGCCTTGCATCACTCGGTAATTATGTCGGCTCAATAACCGCCATTGTATTCCGTCGCCGCGAACATTTTGACGTATGTCGGATCTGGCGTCGACTACCTGCTTTGTATGTCGCTGGTGAAACTACGGTAACGGAGATCGCGCGCGCCTCGTAATGAAAATGCGCCCTCGTCATCGAATTCTGTATCGAATAATGAAGATAAAACTCCTTTCTTTTACAATTGCATCTTTTATAATGACAATAAACATCTACAAGGAGAAAGCATATGATTCTTTGATGAAAGACGAAAGGAAATCTTTTACTATGAAAAAAAGAAAAGATTTCAGGAAACCCAATAATCTAGAATCGAATGCGAAGCTAAGGAAATTTCGCGTATCAAATAATACATCTTTTAAGGCATATCTTCTGAGAACGATAATTTTTTTTTTCAACTGGATAATTATAATTACTAATTCTTTCTCAGGGCAAATATTACGGAACAATATTATAAAAATTATTCACACATTGATCATATATGTGCATTAGTATGATTTCATCAGTCTCGCGGATAGCTCGTTCGATGCATTAGAAAGTCACTAATGGAAAGTATCAAAGCAAGCGGACTCGTAACGGTATTACAACCCACTTCGTAGATCGAGTCGTTAGAATGCAGGACGAGCCGACTTCTAAATGTTCTCTTTGTGTGCCGAACGAATTAGATTTATCGATGAAACACCTGCGGACTATGCGAGCTCAATTGCAACAAATGCGCTACTACTTCTCGCGAAAATCGTATCGGCAGCATAGAGTGCTCACGAGATGTTTGTTTCCTCTTTGGGTCTTTATAAAAGCGTGTAGCGGCTCGTGTAAAATCCTGCGAAGAATTGTCTACCGGGGAAAAATAGAATCTCGTTTGCGAAATCTTTTCTAAAAATTCATTAGCACGTTAAATAAAACGTTTCAGGAAATCAGCTGGGAATCGTATTTTTTTATGAAGAATAAACTAAATATATTAGAAAAATAAACTAAGTATACAATTTTTAAACATGAAAAAAAATTTTTTTTAAGTTGGAGTCGGAGAGCTACTGCACCACTTAATTAAATCTGGAAATGTCAAAATATTTTTTGAAGTTGATGATTATGACATTATATTATAATGCTATGATAATACAGTATTAACGTCAAAAATTATAAAACATGTCGAATAATGAAAAGATTTCGTCGGCGTAATGCGGTAAGCTTTCTCTGTCGTAAAAAAAATCACAAAGTTCACAGTTTGTACGGTGGTAATGATGCCATTGCCAGGTCTTTAGCCGTTTAATGCGTCGATGTCAGTACCATTCTGCACTTAAAGCGTCAAAAGTATGCTTTCGTAACTACATTTAAATGCAAATGAAATGAACTTTCTTCTTTGTTATGCTTTTCTATCCTGCTATATCTCTTTTGTGTTTTACTCGAATATATATATATATATATATATATATATATATATATATATATATATATATACTCTTTACCTCTCTTTTAATCTTTATGTAGGATATAAACTCGAAAATATTCCATGCTTATTCTGCGTAATAAACTTTATTTATGGAACAATTATACTTGATTCATTACTGAATATAAATTTGACGCTGGTGCGTGATATGAATTCATATAAAGCAACTATGCGCGTTTCCGCAATGAAGAGAAATGACCGGGCGAATCGTTGGCATTTTTGAGAGGCAAACGATGCTTTTGCCGTTCATATGCTCCTCGTCTGGGATCTCTTTATGTATGGAAAACCGAAAATTTGAAAACTCTGTCGACACTTAACCTTATTTGAGATGTCTTGCCCATGCCATTTCATTACTGCGCTCGAAACGGCAGTCGTGTAATATGAATATGCAATTTTATGACCACTCCGGGGAAACTCACGTATATACATATACGGTCGAGTTATGTGTTTCGTCCCGGGAGTACCTCTCCGGGCTTATTCGGTAGGAAAGTTACGAATATACACGGAGACGCGATGCGCAAAGTACGTAGTGGTTCGTAACGGCGTGTACACTGTGTTATGCCGCGTGGAAAATCGTTTTTCTGAGAGAGAACCACACCGCGCGAGCGAACCGTCGTTCGTTTGCTCATTTGTTCGATATACATTCCGATTCCATGGTGTAAAGAACATGCAAACCTGGCGATTCCGAAAGGCTACAATGGTCCCTGCACGAATAATATTTGCGGTAAATTATTCGCCAAATACGTGCGAAATTGTAAACAGTTATATGGCTTCCACAAAACAATCAGTAAATTTCCTTAGAATTTTTTCCATTCATCGGACAACAAAGACTAGCTTTTTGGGAATGTCCGGTCTTCGTTAATGATCGGTGCGGTTCGTCGTTATCTTTAATGACGCCTCAATCTCGAAGCTACGACGATCGTTGCAAGCGCATTATCTATAATCCAAAGCGTGAGAATTTCGCCAAGACGACGACAGTAATACAAGTAAGAGGACGATCCTTCTACGGTGGGTGTAACCTTCGATTTCTCACGAGCCAGTGCGTGACGAATTGTGACGATAAATAGTCGAGCTACTCGAGCGTTCTTATCTGCAATTTCCTGTCATTTATTTAAGGAGAAACTGGACGGATCCGTTATGTCAAAAATTAATAAATTTGATAAATTTTAAGATTCGTGAAATTAAAAGTGTATTTTTTTACGCAGTATCATGAATCTTTCAATTTATTAGATTTATTAACTTTTGACATAGCTAGTCCATCCAATTTCTTTTTTAAATAAATAAATTTAAATTTTATTTAGATTATAACAAAAATAAATTGTTTTTATTAGCATTGCATTTAAATGATTAAAATATTTTATAGTACAGAACAAAAACTTTTTAATGCATTTTTTCAAGCATAATATATCTTTCCATATTAAACACACGCGCGGTGCTTTAAATTTATGTCAATAATCTTATTATTTTATTATTTGTAGTTACAAATTGTATAACATTTTTGTTGAATAAAATTAAAACACTTTAAATAATTTTTCTGGTATGTACGCACACAATGGGAAATGCGTAATTAAATTTACCTTTTAACATAATTATGTCTAAGGTTGATAAAATCATGCAAAAATGGAAAAAGTCCATTAGGTGTATTATCGCAATGCATGACATTCTCGAATTGATCCTCACAACGCATTTGTTACGTAATTAGCTTATGAACTCTAGTAAAAGCGTAATAGGTATTGCTCCTTTGTGCCGGTGAACGAGCGAGGGACTCAATCGCCATTAAAATCAGAGGAATAATTGAGTTTTGTCACTCGCGTATCTTTCCGTAGAAAATTCTATACCTAGAACGCGACAAGAAATATATCTCGCTACGTAGCGTACATAGATATAATTAAAATGTGGAGAAAGTAAAAAGGATACATTATCACTTTATAAAAAGAGAGAATTGCTTATAAATGAAATAATATAATATAAATTATAAATAAAATATAAATTTAAACACCGTCGTCGAATATAGCATTCCATGATGCGGAATTGCGGTTTCAGTACCAAAAACCGAGAAACCATTCGAGTATCGAACGAGTCTTTCTCGCGCCGATTCCGTTTTACTGTTCGATTAAATTTACGATTCCGGAAAAAGAGGCAAAGACGCAGGGGTAAAGACGAAGACGATATCGGAAGTGGAAAAAGACGGGGGGAGAAACGAGAGGAGGAAAGGAAGGAAAGGTCGTGCAAACGGCGCCAGTTTCTAACGCTACTACTTTCCCGCCGAAACGTAATTTAAAAGTTGGCAAAAGCCTCACATTGCGACAACACCCTTTGCCGTTAATGAAACTCGCTCCCCGCGAATCACACTTTCAATTTTCCGCCGCGTACAATACTACTTTTTCACATCGTTCTGTCGTTTACAGAAGGCGCTCGCCCTCTTTTTTCCACTGTCATTTCAGCGATGCCAATACAGATTTCCCTGACAAACAAGCTCCATATTTTTTTATCGTTGTCGCGCGCGTTATCAGCGTTTCCGTCAATGTTTTTCTCCATCTTTCTTGGTCTCTTTGTTGTGCTTATGCATTATCGATGTTCATTGGTAATTCCAGCATAGATGTCATTTAAGTATTAAGTATTCAAGCAGACCTCGATCGACTACATTATTTTTTTTTTTTAATCTTTTTTTAACTCGAAAATTGATGACAATGCAAGTTTTAAAGTATTAAAGAGAATTATCTTCGAGCCAAACATCGATTTAATTCATGGAATATTTTACGTTACATAAATTCCTTGACTCAAAAAATATGCTTATTTAGTAATTAAAATTGTATGCAGATTAATATGCAAATTGGAGATCACTTCCCTTTTTTTTTAACGCATCTATCTGTTTGAAAATATTCTGTATTAAACATTTTTGTCGCTATGTATATTTTTTCGATATAATACTTTGCAGAGAAAAAAAGTAATTAATTTTTCGCGATATGATCGATTTACGCACACGTTTCGCAACAATATTGAAATATTCGCAGATCGAGAAATAGCGAGGAAAAATTTAATTTATATATTCCGCAATCTGCACTTTCAAAAATATCACGAATACGGGCGACGTGTATTATTCGCCACCGGGGGCGACCGCGAAAATCGGACGCGACGACCGAAATAATTCGCGGACGCTCTTTGCACTTCGGCCGAGTTCCATCGCGGTATTTCGTCTTCGGGGCGGCATGATGTGTACCCATCGCCCCTACATACGTATAATGTCGCGTCGCGACGGGGTGCAAATAAGCGCAAAATGACTGGCGCAGCACCTGGTCATATTGGCGTAAAGTTGGAAAACGTCTGCCAATATGCGAGAGCGCGACACCTATCCTCATCGCCTCTCGGAATTCATGCTCATCGTCGTTCGTCGCCCCTTTCCTCGCAGCGAAACTTTGGCACGGTCCCGGCGACGGTTGACACGGAATGACAGGAGATGTGGAAGAAAGGAGGGGAAGGAGAGGAGACTTTGGCGGAGCACGACCGATATAGTTTTTTTTTCTTCTCGCTATACCTGCGGGAATACATAAAGTCGCGTGAAAAACGATGTATCCGTTCGAACTGGATAGGGGAATAAACGTGTCGAATTCAAGATAGGCAGTAAAAAGCGATGACAAGTGAGATAACTTTTCCGGAAAGTACGTTGAGTCGATGTGCACACGCATATCGCGCAGGGATGTCATGATACACTTGTGTGATAACTTTATCCTCTTAATTTTATATTTTCACATTAGTGGAATTTGTTTTTACTTCAATATTGTTAAAATGACTTTATTTAAAAAAAAAAAAAGAAAAATATTGATTTATATAATTAAATTAATATCAAATTTATTTATAAATAAAAGATTTTTACTTTAATTTTCAACGGAAATTTTAAAGAATATCATAAAAGCTATTGGATATAATCAAAGATTATTAAGACAATATATGTCAATATTTGAGTATATGCTGAGATTTACAAAAATATACATCTATTAATGTTCGTTCCTGAAACGTTATACACAATAACGTTATACACAATACGAACGTGGAGATGGGAGAAGCTCAAATCGAAACGAGCAACAAGTGCAACTGCAGTCGAGATATCAAGATGTCAATCATGCAAAGTGAAGCAGAATATGGAAAATGTTTGCAGTGAAATGTGGAAAGATTAATCGAGAATTGGAAATTGCGCAGATAGAAGTAGAAAAAGAGAGAGTATAAGTTTGTTTCTATGCACGTCTATCAGTTATATTTAAATTGGCTAGTGATCCATTCGAATCTATTCAATCTCTTATTATATGCATATGGATATAAATGTAATTAATGTCTATTAAAACTTTTCATTACCTTAAATAATATTGCCAATATATCTGTTATATTTTCACGTGTGTGTTTCAATTTTAATTCATATTTTAACTATGATTGTGTAATTGATAGAAACGTTTCAACAATCTTTTTTTTTTTTTTTTTAAGAAGATTCTCGCGAAAATTATAGAAAATTTTCATCAGAAATTTCTTAGACACCGTCAGTCTCATTATTATGCAAATTTAAAACTATGCTACCGCTGGGATGAAAATTTTTCTCTCTTTCTTCAAATCATTGAAAGAAAAAGTTCAACGATAGTCCACGGTTTTCGAATAAATTCGCTAACTGACGAAGAAACTCTCGCCAGAAATACGCCATTCCAATGGACTGCACCGGAAGCAATTCTCCCAAATCTGCATTGAATTGCTCCTCGTTCATAGTATTGTTCAAGACAAGACGAAAAACCCGTTGCAGTGGACAAACGAAAGAATTGATATTCTTTCATTGTGCGCGAGTCTTGAATAATACTTCCATTGAATTTCATTCATTTTTACGCGCGCCAAGCGAATAGAACGAGCAGAAAGTAAATAATAATTGGATCATGAGAAAGAAGTCAGAGTGGTGTGCGCGCACACCAAAGCAACCATTATGTGATGCGAAATATTACCTTCGTTCTTTTATGAGAGAGACTCTAGATAGGTATAAGTGAAATCGTTATACCAACGCGGCAAGAGAAATCATTATCATTATAACGACTAGTGATACTAACAATAATAATAATTTAGTATCATGAATAAATCAGGCGACATCAATCGAAACATACGGATTGAATTATATTTCTCGATAAATAAAATTTTCAGCGAATCAACTTTTATTTATCAATTCTTTTTGATCGATTTGAAGTCGATTTTTTTTTTTTAGGAAAAATAATTAAATTATGAATATCTCGTTATGCATAGTAGCTTTAAAATATTAAATTACAAAATTATTACATAAATAACAAAATTTTCAAGATCTTTAGCGTACGCTTTTAATTTCTCTAATCTTAGTGGACTTTTGTAATCGACTATTCCAGATTCGTAGGAATTTAATAAAATGTATTGCGATAATAGATGTATAGAATCATAATTGGTTTCAGTCTACCGAAGACATTGAATGCTTCGAAACTGAATTTAAAGAAATATATTAAATCGTAAAAGAACACGGTTTTATTAAAACGTCATGATAGTGCCACGAACGATCGAAGTTGTCTGCTCAATTTATAGCGAACATTCGACTGTTCTTTCAAGTATTATTATTCGCGTTGGCTGATTAAAATCGCAATATTTCTTTTCGCGAACGTTACAAACCTCGTTAAGAGGCATGCCGTCGCCGAAAGTTTTGCGGAGGGGGCATAAACGGTCGTCCCTTTGACACCGCGCGTTCAACTACGAAATAAGGCACTAAACAACAACGTGGAGGAACTATTGACCGTACCGAGTGACCGGCCATCGGCCGCAGGTACGCGACTAACGGGGCCAATAATAATTCTGCCCATGTCGCACGTAAGACGGCCACCCATTGTGCGCGGCCGCCCGCACTGTTTTCAATACGATTGTCCTCCCGGGGTCGCCTTATTGTTGAAAGTTTCCATTGTCATTATTATTTCGTCGCATTATACGTTGAGATTTATGGGCTCGTGTAATTTCGTTCGAGCTGCCTTGATCCTCGGATTACCAGGTACTTGAATCCTCTCTCCCTCTCTTTCTATCTCTCCTCGGACACTCTTTGATGTACGACGCAATTTCGCTTGTCGCGTTGAGAGAAATACGAGATTATTTCGATACGAAAGTCAAAATAATACGGATCACTGGTAAAGATTTTCAAGACAGTTCTCTGTGACACGATGAAAAAAGTTTGTTGTATGTGACAACGAGAATTTTAGTAAGCTCTGCTCTAAATTTAAGACTGCTCTCTTGAAAGTTTCAGTAGGAAAAGTCAACGCGTGATCGGACATAATATAATGGAAGGAAAATTAGGAAATTTAAAGAGAGAATTTATTGCAGAAATTATCATAAAGTAAAAATAATTATAATAAATAATTATTAATGAAAAATGAATTTAAATAGTACAATAATAATAATTATTATTATTTAATTTATTTTCGAAGAGAGAACTCAAACTTGATTCCATTCATATGTTACAAGTATGTCCCGCATTTCCGTTAATGAGACTAAAAAAAAAAAGACAAGAAATAGAATCCCCTCGAAATTACAAAGTCGTAATTATCTATATTATCCATCTGTCTCTTTAGCCCCGCGCAACTTTCCTATCGCGGTTTCCACTTCTGTTTCCCGATTTTTCTCGTTTTTTCGCAATTGGCAGCCTGCCGGGCGGCGAAGTAGAGAACCGAAGTGGAAATGGTTCAAGTGGATCTCTCTCTCTCTCTCTCTCTCTCTCTCTCTCTGTTCCCTTCTGCCCCCTCTTCTCTTTCTCTGCATCCCCCTTCTAGTCCACGTTCCTCTGATCCACAACTCCGATGACGACGCACCAACACCATCCACCACTATCACCGCTACACTCGCTCGTCTTTCGAGAGCCGAAAACATCCGGCGCTCGCTCGACTCTTGAAACGACGGCAGAAGTGGAAACCCGAGAGGGCTTTTCATCGCATTGAAAAACTAAAGGCGTGCTGCGTTAATAACGAGGCGGAAAGTATAGATACAAGTATTGAGCTCTTCTCCATGTTCGCCATAACATAAAAATGAATTTGCCTAACAGATCCATCTGCGAAATGTTTTGTTTTCATCGAATTAATTCAAATTAATGGCAGATTATTTAATGAACTTGAAATTGTGTTTCCTCTTTAGCGAGAAAGATCGTTACTTTTGACAATTTTTCAATTTTCTGAAAATTAAACATTTTTATGATTAATTAATTAAAATGCGGTTATAGCGTCTATGTGAAAGTGTGAAGAATGTTTTATTATTTATTTGTATATACTTTAAACGAAGGTGCCTTCTTTACGCGTATATTCTTCCGGCGCGAAACCGATAAAAATTATATTAATCTCCGCGAGATTTTATTTTCGACCTTAATCTAAAATATCCGGCAGTCACCGTTGAGAGATGAACTCAACGAATTCATCTCCTTCAGTCGTTTTTGCGCCAGCACAAATTTGCAATTCTTGTAGGCGATACGACGGAGAAATCGCCGGAGGGTTGCTTCAATTTCGCAGAGTTGGCTGACTCCTCGCGTAAGATTTGCATGCCAACTCTCGGAGTTGTGCCAGCGTTCTCTTGGCCCTCCTTCTAATTCGCGATTGCCATTCGATTCTCAGTTCCTACCGTGCCATCGTGATATCTCACCTGTGGATCGATTTATTTGTATCGTCCACCTGATATTTGTAAATAAAATCGTCGATTATATCTTATTGATTCTGCAATAATCTGATATATGCAGTCAGAGAACAATGGCTTAAAATGAAACATGGGCTAATTATACTTAATTATAGCATTAACTGTTTATCCCTACATGTAAATTATTATTTTTTTTTTGCTATTATAAATATTAGAATTATTTAATAACGATGCAGTATTTGTGTATGATTTTCGACTCAGTGAAATGCTCATCGGTTTATCCGTTATTTATTGCGATTTTGTGTTAATTATGTATGCCAATTACATGTCGCGAATGGCTTTGACACTCGAAGCGGAAAATCACTAAAGCATAAACTTTTCACGCAAAACCAACATCGTGGGCTGATGGCATCGTGATAGTGAGTGATGACAATAATTTGTTAGCAGAACGGAGTCGCGATGAAATTATCAGTCGTTGTTAAATACATAATTGCATAATTATGGCCTTAATTGGTACTTTATAAGTTGTTTTGAATCATTAGAGAAGTATATTTATTTTCCCCTTGGTCTCCTTCCCTTCCCCAGGGAACGGTTATTAAACTGCTAAAATTACTAAGTCGAGCATATGGCTGAAACAAAAAACGACGAATAATTTTGGCTAAATTTGGCTGTTTTTCTTTCAATATTCATTGCAATGATGATACTATCGGAATAACTTTCTTAGTATTAATATAAAGCAGACTTTTCTTTATTTTATGTCATTGCTAATTTCAATCCGGGCTACTCTTTCTATCGATTGTACGCTTCTACTTTATCTTAGAACTATTTCCATGTTTTAAAGAGACCAAATATTAAACATGCAAGGTGCATTATTCGCGGTACAAGTCATCGGCGAAATTGCCGCCACGCCATCGCGACGCTCCGTTTCAATATTTCAGCGGTGGCAAGCCGCGTCAACGTTAACTCTTGTATTGCGTCACTCGAGGAGCGGAAGATTTATAAGGTCAAGTGGCACGACACGATGCCGCCACTAACCTTTACGAGCGTCATTAATATTTCGTCATCCTTTCTGTTTCAGGTAAGCTTCCGCTTCCCTTCCGCAAGGAAGAAAGATGGCCCTCGAGATTACGCAGGCTGGCTTGTTTTTCTCCACAACACTCGTCCCTCCATCTTTCTTTTGAAATTTTGAGTGATTTGCGTGAATTGATAAATAAGTAAATCGCATGCTGTCATTCCATACTTAATCGCTATTTCGAGATAGGTGCCCGATCGAAGAATAGATAATAAACTTTCTTATTTTAATCTTACTCTTATTCAACTTTTTTAATCAACACTTGCCACTTTTTTTATTAAATATATTACGTGATAATTATCAGAGAATAAAGACGTAATCATTTTTTTAATCGGGTAAATTATTCGAAAAGAAGAGCGTAGCTTTATTAGAGAGAAAGAGAGAAAGAGGGGGAGATTGGAATGCGGGCAAAAAATAATAAATAACGCGAGGAATGCGAGGGAATTGGAGCTCGGAGTAGTCGCGAGTATAAACAGCGAGAGTGCAGAACGTCGATTGCAGAGTGCGAGGTATCCAAGAGTAGTAGTCGGGCTTGTGTAAGGGAACGGAAGAGGAATGGTGGTGGGTGCGGCGACAAAAACGGCGATTAGGGGAGGTGCTGACAGTGCTCGAGTAATGCTGACCGCACAACGTACACCTGCAATCCAACCCTTCCTTCGCATTCGGCGACCGCTTTCGGTTCTACTATCCCCCTTTAGACGCTCACGTGGAGTAGAGATATCCGTGCCGTCGCCGATAAAATAATGACCTTCGACAGGCGCCAGTTAAATAAAGCAATCGTGGCTCCTTTTTGCTCTTTGCGAGCCCTTTCGCTACGGCCCAAGTTCGACCTCGCAATCTCATCAGTGAAATTACGGAACTTCAACGTTGAATCGTCGGGAAATAATCGATCGGCCATGGGTACGCGAGGAAGATCAATTACCGTTCTTGAAATAGACCGAAGAGAGAGCTCATTTCTTTGTCTCGTATATTTAGAGATAACAGAATTAATGATCGTAATAATGTAAACTCTTATATGCAGCATTTATTGAATGCGCGACTGTAATTCAATGATATTAAAAATAATGTAAGCATTTCTGAAATTACATGTTAAAATCGTTCATTCACGATATAAAGAAACGTGTCTAGCTTTATAAAATATTATTTGGGATCGCTAATTCGGTTCTAGGTTTCAACGCAACAAGAGAGGAATTAAATTCAAAAGTGTATCATTTACAAGTGCAGCGAGATATTAATTGCATCAGCGCCAAGTTCGAACACCGGCGTGCCCTCTGGTTATTAAGTTTTCGTGCTCGAATGCCGTCGAGGAGAAGTTAATGAAATAAGGAGTAGGAATAAAATAACTCAGGAAAAGAGAAAGATTACACAGAGAGGTGTGACAGATGGGATGAGAGAATCGTACGAAACGAACGTGAATATACATACACTAATTTAACATTAATTTTACACGATGTGTAAAATTTTTTCAATTAATTGCCGCACACATTTTAATAAAGTGGATCGAGTGTCTGAAAGTACCCCCGCTTAAGTATCCTCCGCTTTGGGGTTAATGAAACGGGAAGCAGGAATAACATGATTTTTGGTCTCTCGCCAACGAGCCCCATGGACGCAAAACATACGATCGTTACGCTGCGGGATTTCGGGGGTCGCAAGACCATTTTATTAACTACCTCTGCCGGAGGCCGCCATCCTCGAGATGGTTCCGTTTATCCTTGAGATTTACATGTTGATCTAACTAATTAGACCATCCGCATACAGCGGTTAAGAGAGACGACGACCGTTGAGTATAACCGTATCCAATATAGATCGAGAAATTTTCTCTTTGTGCTATTTTTTTACCTCGCATTGTTTCTCTTTTATAATTAAACCTATCAATTACGATACGTAAATTGACTACTATATATTTAACTTATACAGTATAATGCGCTATACACGTAATTATATATATAAATATAGATACGCATCTCGAGAAAGTTTACAAATCGAAATACTTTTTTATATTTTGCGGATTAACAATTTCTTAACGTTATAGTTAATATTTGATTCTAATAATGTTGCCAAGTTTTTTATTACTATTTAATTTGGAATAATGAAATATAAAATGAAAATAATTCATTTTAGGCGGACAATATAATCGATAACGTAATTTTGATTCAAATAGCGTATAATACACACAAAATTGTTATTTAATTGCGAGCTATTTTAAATTTTTGCCTTCACTAATTTAGACCATTATTCACATTATTTTCTCTTTATTCTCGATTATTTTTTGAAATGGTAAGAAATACTTTATTGATCTAATAGTCTTGTTTTCTATTTTTCGTTTATTTTACTTGGTATTTGTGCATATTTTTGCATAGACTCGAATTTTCAATCGACTAAAAATAAACTGGCATTGTATTTGTATTGTCAATGTATTTAAATGCTGCGAAGACATAAACGGGCGCAGAGAAGTAGACTTAATTGCTAGGCAAACGCAAAAGAGAACACACGTGGAGAACAACAATGGTTATTGTTTTAGGAAATGATCAAACACAGACAGTTTATAAAACAAGATGTAGGAATGGAATCGTAAGAACACTAACAAATGTATGAATAGATATTAATTTAGACTGCGTTATTGTCTCATTTTTATCATAACACAATTCATCTTCTGTCATATCTTATTTTGCCTTGTTGTTAGGTAACGAATCTCGTTGCTCCTTAATTATTTGAGGAATTAAATTATTTATTAAATTATTAGAATATTATTTAATTATTTGACTACGAAAAAATGCGATAACCACACAAATAGAAAACGAATATAATAGTAATAATTATAATATACAATTAAATTATTTTATCTTTTGTTTATTTTGATTTTTAAAATATATTATATATATATATATATATATATATATATATATATATAAATCTCTGATGAAACTTTAGAATTAGACGGCATTGCGGCATTTGTGGCATTTAATAAACGTTTATTAAATATTCATGCTCATATATATTTCAATATTACATTTATTTATCCAAATAGAAAGCCAATTATTGCAATATATATTATCGGTGCATCGCAAGGCAGCTGTACTGAATTACAAGTTTCACTCGCGGATAAGCGCGATCATGCGATGGCGCGCACGCCATATATAACACGTCTAATAATCTCTATTAAAATCTATAATTACTTTTCGATTTGACTGATTCGCCGCAGGCATGGCGCTCATCGAGTTTACCGTCCTATCGAACACCGGGCAGATCACTAGCGGCCGCGGATCTCTTTTCGATTCACCGATTTATGAAGCGATAACTCGGGGCTATCCGAATAAAGTACCCCTGCATTAAACGAGGCATCTCCTCTCTAACTTTCGAGAGAAGACGATTTAATTTCTCTTCATTATAAGGAACACTCTCCTTCTTTTTTCTGAATTCGCGAGGGGATGGAACGGAAGAGAACTCCCCCGTTTTCTTGCCCTGGTGACCTTTGATATAATAAATTGCTCTCATTACGAGGGCTATCGTTCAAAAGCGGCGCGTAATGGAAAAAGATCGAGAAAAAGGTAGGTAGGAGTGAGAAAGAGACAGAGAAAAAACGAGAACGAAACAATGAAGCGAAATAACGGGGGAGAAAAGGGAGATAAAAAATCCAGTAGATGCGCGATATCAACGAGAAAAATTGACGCGTCGTCAATGAATTTAGCGAAATGGTCTCGTAACTCGCTCGTGTTTTCTCCTCATAAAGCACAGTGTTCCCCGTGGCAAATTGCTTAATTAAGTGACCTAATTATGGAGCCAGAATCCATTGCTAGAGAAAGAGGATAAACGGCGTCGCCGATATGGATGCTAATTTCGTGCTTAGTAATTATCGAGTTTTACCGCTGTCATCTTGAACGAATTACTACTCGTCTCGACAAGGCAATTTCGATTCGATAACAACGCGAAGCGTCTGATGTTTACGATGCACCGGCGTTATTTATGTTTCATCGTTCTCTTTGCAGTTGTCGACTTTGTGAGGATGGCTACACGACTCGCACGGCGGATAGGTAGCTTGATGCAATTAAAACACGCCAAATAATTGAATCGTACAGCCGAAAGTTCCCTTAATAGTCGCTACCAGCGCGTAACGGTTGTTTCAACGAGTATCGCCGGGAATATGGTTTCCGCCACGACCGCGCCGCCGTTCTAATTATCTTCGCTTTCGCGAGTTCTTCTTTTCGCTCTGCTTGTCGACCTGCCTTCCCTCAGCGTCCCGTCTTTATCCCGGCTTTATCCGCTTCCATTTTACTTTTCGCGCGCGTGCGAGACGTGCGTTTCGCGTACGGAGAACTGTCACTGTGTCAGTGTCATCGTCGTCGTCGTCGTCGTCGTCTATCTCTTCGGATGCAAATAATTACGCATGAGGGGGTCGAATACCGGAGACACCGGTAATTGATGCGAATTTAATTAGTAACGTCGCCACTCGTTGAGACATTTATTTTTGCACCTCGTGATGAGATATTTCCACTCGGCTATTTTCAAAAGGCACTAATAACACTGCCGATCGCGGATTTGCAAAAGTATTATAATTTGCATCCTTTTGATACGAAACGATAGAGATTAATTAAGCTTTATTAGACCGTTTCGGCAATCTCAACAATATATATCGGATAAATAGCGATCGGAGACAACCGAGACTTTAAATCATGGATACACTCCGGCAGTTATTATGCTATCGGTCTACATGACGCAGCACGTGACGCTTAATTATTGCGCAAGATATGTAATTATCGCGTAATCGTGCCACGGTTTGTTGCATATAATACGAATCGATCGTAAAAATTTGTTACGTTTCTCGCATTCGCGAAGGTTTAAGTGTGTGTTCACGTGTGATCGATAACGGAATTATTTTAAAACGTCACACCCTATTATAGAATATTTAATTTGCCCCTTATTTCATGCTTATAGTAATTATGGACATATGTTTTTTTGATTTGTTCTCCGCTTTGATATCGTTAAGCTCATTAATATTTTTTTGATGCTTCTTATAAAAGCTTGAGATATCTTGATGATTAAATATATTAAATTTATCGAAGAGAAAAGTACAGGATTTTTATCTCCGTTTAACTTTACATTAGCTACAATATAAATAAAAAACTTGTATTTTTTTTACTCTTTTATTTATATTTTGGGATATTGAGACATCAAATTTGTACACATTTGACTTTCTCTGAAGATTTTCCTGTACACGCAATTGGTTTTTTAAAGCTGCACAATTTCGTCCCAACATGCTCGCGTTAGCAGGCAAAACGGATCGAATAAGAGACACGGCGGAAACTTTGAATTCCGGTGCATACAGTCACTATAAAACTCAAAATTCCTCAGTAAACGTCGGTCGACGGACAACGTTTCGTAACCCGGAAACTGTCCCTGCCCAAAACTTTCCGCTGTATCTGCCGATTCGGAAGTTCGTGACTGTACGACAGTTTGTCGGTTAACATCTCTAACATCGAAGTGGCTGTGCAATTTACGTAAGCGATGGCAGAGATCAATTCGGGACGTACAAATTGATAGCTTGCTTTCGTTTCAAACATTACGCTACTCATCATAAAGTTAGATATAATATAATAGACGTTAATATAATAAGCATCAAAAATATCTTAAAAAATACAGCTAAAATTAATTTTTCATCTTAAGTAAAAAATATTTATGTTTGAATTAATTTCGCTGGAAATCTCGCTTGAGTTCCGTATTGATTTTCTCTATTTTAAGAACGCGTAGCTCTACATCAATATTCGCGGGCTTTAATATAACGACCCGGTTCAAATATTGCCATACGTAATGAAAATGATCGAAGGCTTTCGTCGCGTCCTCAATTACAGATAATAATACACTGCTAGTCGTAAGTTAAACAGCGACCGCCTATCTGTTCTGCAGCTGCACAAACCTTGATATTCATTATTACCCTCCGTAAGACGAAGAGTCGCGTAGGACATCGACACGACGGCCGGTTCACTTCGGGAGGTAAGACGAGTGTCATCGTCAGATGTCTGCGATGGTTTGATCAGAGGTTTACGACTTCGTCAGAATACGCGCCTCATGATAATGGACACTTTCACTATAATCCAGAATAATCTGCGGCATATTTAATGACCATTCGACTACGAACGATGAATCGTCGAAGGACTCGACTATAATAGTTTATTCGCGCCGCGTAATTTTTACTTAATATAAGTACTCCGCTCGCGCGAGTTGCGATCGATTGAGAACTTCAAATTGTTTGTACATTTCGGATTGTTTGTTCGAATTCTGCCGAGTTGCGTGAACTGCGAGCAGGTCGATGCTTTCAGATAGTTTACGCTTTATCGGATTCCATCACGAGCACGTGAGAGTTTTGCCGGATTTCGTTGGAAAAGCGCTATTGTTATCGATCTTTCATTAAAACTTGCTTTATCAAATTTTTTATAGGCATCATTAAAGGCAATTAATTCATAAACTTCATTATATATATGCTTATTTATATTTTTCAATCCGAATGGAATATAAAAATAGTAACAGATTATTTATAATGAAAAATATATTTCAGAAATTATTTTTCGAAAATAAAATGCAGACTTTTTAAATTAAAAAATATTAATACAGTAACGTATTTTTGGTTTATAATCAAAGTATAATATTGATCTAAGTATTATCTAATGGTGCCACTTGTTCATTTATCTAAATATGAGATTACAAAAAACTTATATATCTGTTTTTATATTTTAAATTCTCTGCTACAGAACTTAATAGATTTTTCAATAGATTTTTAACTGTTTTTAGATTATAATATAAGCATTTTGGGGAAACTTTTAGATGAATTAAATTTGACATTTATTTATATATTATTATCGGATATATTTTATTAGAAGAATTAATTTTCTATGTACATTTTTCTTTTCGCGTTTAAATTATAAAATAGTCTTCTCCAAGTATTTTCACTAAAATCGATGAAATATTGGCGCGAAAGAAAGATTTATGCAAGTACTCTGTGAAAATGCTAACATTTTTACTGCATCTTACTTGACTAAGAAATGGACAGCTGTTATATTTGAATCGAAGAGCACACGAAGGCGCGAGATAAAGAGATTAAAATGTTCATCGAAGCAGCAGCAGCAGAGCGACGGAGGGAAAAGGCGAAAAAGCTATGAGATATGGAGGCAGAGGAAGGGCCCTGTCCACCCGCATAATCAAGTTATCTTGGCGACGCATCGCACATTAATCACAACTATCAATGACAGCCCCATCCCCTCCGAGCAGTCTCTTTGCTTCTTCGCGAGAGAAACGAATCCTCTATCCTGCTTCTTCTCACGAATGGCCGACAGTTCGGTCAGGACGCGTCGTACGTTCCGCCAATCCACCGTCATCGAAATTAATGATTCTGCGAAGGAAGTCTCATTGCTGTCTCCCATTAACCGACGAGTAAAAAGTACGTTTACTTAAAGGGATTTTGAGATGAAACGGAAACCGATGACGCTTTGAAATTACCAACTTGACAAGTCGCGGAGCGATTGTTTGTCAATTAGTCAGTGTAAAGTGAACTGAGTGTCATGTTTGAAAATATCCAGCTAGTACTAATTATTTTGTGAATAGAATTAAATTAGAAACGGATTCTCACAAATGAATTGAAAATAGAAATTGTCACATGAATCGTACAAACAGAACAGAGCGAATAATTATCAATTTTTTGTTCCCCTCTTAATGTCCATTTCTCTTTCTTTTTCTTTCTCTCTTTTTCTCATTTTCTTTTCATTTTTTTTTCTTTTTTGTTCGTATTTCTTTGTCGAGCAGGTAAAGGTGTACACGATGAATTACTCAGCGAAGGCTCGCGAGCCGCACCTGCTGATTCCCTGACGAGACGTACTATCAATCATATCAACGCTTTATCCTTTTGTTTAGTAGTTCTTAACTCGAATACTTCGCGATGGAACAAATTCTGGAGGAGTTGAAGTATTTTGTAACACGAATACTGGCGGAATTCATGTAATGCTTTATGCTCGTGAAAGTAATGCTTTATGTAATATTTCTAATTCCAGCGAAGTAATTCGTTCTCTTCACAGCAATTAGATGTGATATTTGTTAATATCTCTATAAATATAATAAATAAGAAACATTATATATATATATATATATATATATATATATATATATATATATAAATGTATCGATATATTTATGTATATCAGATTTACCGTATGCCATAGTTAATAAATCTATAAATTTTCAATCAAAATTTTACTTTTCCATTAATGTCCATATCAATAATTAATATCCATATTATAATTAATATCCAATAGATAATCGAAGTTGCAGTTACAAAAGTGACATGAGAGAAGTGTCACGAGTTTTTTTCCATCGATTTCGCTAACCCAGCGAAGCGCCTAAATACTGCAGGACGTTTTCAACCTGGAAACTTCGCATTTTATCTCACTGGAATAAAATTTAGTAACAGTTCAATCAGTCAGATAATCCTTTAGAATGGCGCGCCATGTTTTAGAACCGCGATTCTTCGATTTCCGAAATGATATCAACTACTTTCCACCGCTCTTTTCTGTGGTTTATTTTATGACAGTTCTTAATTTATTTTCTTAATTTATATTCTTAATTCCTTAAATTATCTTTATATCTCCATAGCAAATATGGATATCAAATGATATAAATTAAATTTTTATTTATAGAAAAAATAAAATATCTTACTTATCTCTCTTGACATTTTTAATATTGATCTGTTCTAAATAATTGCAATAATTATCTATGATCTGAAATAATAATAAATATAATGTTAAAATATTGAAAATGCATCCCGTCAATACTGTCCCATTTTTATTTTTGCCAAGAAAAAGTCGATTTCGAGGAGCTCGTAATTGAGAGAGTAGGACTTCTGATCTGTTTCGCGCAAGAAAATATGGAGGGAGAGAAATATTTTATAAGATAACGTCAAGCTCTTTTACCGGATTCGAGAAGATATTTATACGTGTGCAGCGGATTTTAAGCAACGCGAGTGAAATTTATCGCAGGTCCGTTTTCTTCGCGACTACGAGCAACATTTTCGCAACCTCGATGGTTACTTCCGGAGCGAGAATCGATTTTTACGCTTGTACGCGGTGAAGAAAGTGTCCACGGGCGTTCTTCTCGCGCGCCCCCGACCAATTTCCTCGAAAGAATTCATTGGCCGTTCTTACGGAGGTCCACCTGGGACCGTGCGTTTATGCAGGCTTGACTCTTAAATGTAGCCATAAACTAGACCCGCTCGCAGTGAAAAGCTGAAAGAATCTGTCCGTGCGTATGTCTGCTTTGTACATTATTGTCGTTCTTACCAAAAGAGGATAAAAAAAAAAAAAGAAAATTGTGCGAATTTTCTTGCCGCCTGTATACAGCATCCGCCTACAAGATTGTCGACAAATCATTTTCTTGTTACCCAACTCAGGCGCTAGAACTCCTAAATTTGTAGCAACTATTTTAACGCTATTCTCAGCTAGATTTCAAAAATTCAAAATAATAATTTTTTATGAAAAAAAACGTTACTATTCCAATATTTACATTTCGTATTTTATAAATTTACAAATATATCTGTTTCATTATTACATATTTAGCCAAGATCTTTATTATTTATAAAATGTCAATTGCTACATTTTTTAAATAAAAAAATTTATATAAACATAAGAATAATTATTTCTTTTTTAAATAGCGCGAGATTTTTATTTAATAATAGATTTTATTTAATAATGGATATTTTTATATAGTTGTGAATATTAATAATAATAATAATAATAACGTGAATATATTAATTTTTATATAGAATAATCAATATATAATTTTGCATTACGTCAAATTCGCGATGGAAATTACTGCGATTGGACTACCGCGGAGATACCGCGTGTTCGCGTATTTTGGCACAAATTGGCAGCCCGCATCCTGGTTGAATCGAGTATTGTGTTTCGCTAATGTCGCCTGCGCATCATATTTGATTCCATTTTGCGGTCGACCTGGTGGTCAGCAGGCGCTGGACCGTAAGGTGAGGGCGGTGAACAAATTTATTGTGTATCGGCATATACACGCGTTCGCCATGCGCATGTATTTTTCATTCCGCACCATTTGCGTTTAACCGAAATCCATGGCAATTGTAAATTTTTGCATGCAATCCCGCTAAAGAAAAATGTAGCGGTAATCTTGGCTGCCTCATAGATGAAACTTGATGAACCATATTGTTATAAGTGTTATTTAATAGAGCATTGCCACAGGTTTTTTTTAAAGTCAAATAAGAATTTCATGGACTTGGCTGCATTTCCAACTACATGTGTAACATTAATTATGTATTTATAATTTTCAAATGCTTCATCAGTTGCAAAATTTATTTTGTTGAAATATATCATTAATCTGTCAACGATATTTAAGAAATGAATTTATTTAAAATTTTGTTAATTACAATATTATTAGCATCATATTTTTCTAATTGTTAAAATTTATGTTGTAATTTATATAAAAATAATTTCTAGATTTAAAATGGAGCTTTTTTCAGTTTCGCAAATTTGAGATAATAGTGCGATGAGCAGCAAAAGATTTATAAATTACTATCGATTCGAGATCACAATATTATCTTATATTTTGACTAACTTCTTAGATATTTGGCAGCTATTTCTCCGAATTTAATAGGAGCGATTAATAAAAGCTATATATATATCAACAATTCTTCCACGACATGATCAATCGAGAAAACTTTTTCCGCATGTCTGACACGCACATATAGGGTAAAAAGTTTCGCGCGATCCTTTGACCGAACTGATTTCTTTGCTGCGGTCAGAAGTAGAATTTCGACGGTGTGCCCGCGAAACTTTTTGGTTCGAAAGAAGTGTCGTGCCAGAAAATAAGTGGTCCGTTCTACGAGAGAATTCTGATGAACCTGCCAGTACGCCCTTTGATGTGTACGTGGCATATCTATGAGCGAGAGAGCAGTATCCTGATACTGTTCAATGAATTTCGCCCAACTCGCCGGATCAAAGAACCGAGCGGCTTGCTTAGGTCAAAAGAGAAACGGGTCAGGAGTTGCACATACTTGGCTTTATCAAGCGGCAGGATTAATCAAGTTTGAGAAACCCCTTTGGAATAACGAAAGACTATACAGTATCATCTATTCTGTTTCAAATAAAAAAATCTTTTAGCGATATACATATTCACTAAATTTAGCCTAAAACGTATTTGCATATTTATTGCGTCATCTTCCTAAATTTATAAAGCTCGAATTGAAATTTTCTTTGACAAATTAGAAACAATTCTATCATATAACAGAGTATATTATAAATTGTAAAAAAAAAAATCTGAAACAATATATTCTGGCATACACGAACTGTATGTGTCAAGATTACAAAATTACAAGAGAATTACAGAAAGACAGAATCGGCTTTGCGAGTAAAAGAGTAGAAAAGTTGCAGAAAATCTTGTAAAATTTTTTGCTATAATATTACATTTTTATCTAACTTTATGTATCTTTTCTATCTTGTAAAGTATTGTCTGAGCGAAAAACACGTGTGCGAGAAGCATGCAAAATTTAGAAGATATCCCAAAATCTGCAAGAAGCAGCAGCTCGTTATTCGGCAAACGTGTCTTGCGCGTGTCACATTATATGCAGCTTTGTATTGTACGAACGTCGTATATAAATATATGACCAAGTTTGCGAGTTTACGCAACATACAAACCGGCGAGAGATACGTACATATATATATATATATATATACACACAGTTTTATGTCTGGCGCAACTTGCCAGCCAGCGTCTGGGAAGCAGGAGCCACGGGAAATAATGGAGGAAAGTGATTTCCGGAAAGTTAAAAGCCACGGATCAAGGATACCTTTCGCCCCTTTCCTTTACTCTCTCACTCTCTCTCTCTCTTTCTCTCTCTCTCTCTCTCTTTCTCTTCCTCCTTCTCTAGTTTTCCGATCTTCCATGTTGCGCGCTGAGTAAAGGAAAAATGGATAGGAGAAGGGCGCGGAAAAATCGCATTTCGCGTAGCGTGATCCTTCTCGAAACCCTTTTTACGATGTGAAACGAAGAATGGCGTCAATATACTTTATGTTAAGATCCATTCTATTCTCTCTATCTCTCATTCTCTCTCCCTCTCTCTCTCTCTCTTTCTTCCTATCTATCAATCTATCTATCTATGTATCTATCTATCTATTTCTATCGCATTTCTTTGTCAAAATGATTTCTGACACAATAATATAACATTTCTAAAATGTTGACTTTGTGAAGAGAGTACCACATATTTATATATATTATGCGGATCATACTATATTCGTATATGTATATTTCGAAATCATCCAATAAACTACGTATTTATAATTTTTATTAATAATAAAATTAATAAAACGTGCAGTATGTATTTTTATCCATTTCGTAAATATGAAATGAATACGTGTATGAAATTTCAATGAAAAAAACGATTCTTGATTATCGTATGCATTACGCGTTTACTAAAATGGCAACTGTGAGCTTAATTGTTTTATCTTTAACAACTTGCAATGGCTCAGCGCGACGCGTATGCGAATTATCACGTATACGTTGACCGGCTGTGATTGGTAACGCATTGATTAAAAAAAAAATTGAAAAACTGGAACTAGCGATGCAAACTTTTGTTGGTAAAAACGCTAATGAACGTTGCGAGAGCATCGGCGGCCTGTGGTTGCCATCGTTATAGCTGCTACCATATGAAATTGCGACTATATTTTTGCGCACGCTCGTCAGTATAAACTGAAAATATAAAACTGAAACTATTATATTGTGTAAAAGCGAAATAAGTGAAAATGCAAACGACAACGCTGCATATGTAAAAAGCTGCTATGCGCAGCGAAATTATTTAATCAAATATTTATCAAAGAGAAATTGTATGAGCACAAAATTCTAATTAACAAACGGGATAATTTTTAATATACATCATTATAATATTGCCTTGATACTGTTTTTATATCGTTTTATCTTTTATGCGAAATAAAAAAAAAATGAAATTAATTGTATAATTATTTTAAATAGTTATTTAAAAAAAAAAATATATATATATATATATATATATATATATATATATATATATATATGATATATATAGATTTCAAATATTTATATAAAAAGAAATATATGATGTATAGATTTCAAATATTTATATCATATATGAATATTTAAATGATATATTTTTTTTTTATGTGAAGTCATTCTATCAATAATTACGATAAATTTCGAAAAATTGTCCGCTTTAACTAACGTTTAAATCACAACGAGATTGTTGCGAAATAATTAATTTAAGGCCACCGTAGAGAAGCTTTCAGAATTTACTAGCGTTCGAGAAAGTAATCAACAGATAAGAAAATTTCAGAAACATTGAAATTAGAATTTGTGAATTAGAAGGTCCTAAATCTTTTCTTTTTTTTTAGCGAACATTAATCTCATGGGGCAATTTCATCGTGAATTATAATACCTTTCTCGACGGTGAATGCGCCAAACAGTTCTTGACGCGTTGATTAACATAGCGCTAATAATAATTTAATGTTTCCTGAAATTTACACGCGCAAGGAGAAAATTGTTTCGAACTAATTTCGCATTCGGGTGCCATAAAGCTTCGCGAAATAACAATTTTGCGCGACATATTTTATCAGAACTCGGAATACAACGTCGTCGTGTGACGACAACGAAGAGAGCAGTTCTTTTTTCTTTTCAAAATAATCTTAGCATGGCTCCGTCGCATTTTCCTTTGCGCAGTCGGCGAGCTTTATGAAATTTTAATAGAGACTCCGAGTGTAGGTGAGACATTCAGCGTCTACTCGATTCTGAATTAGTCACTCAATTTTCAAATTATTATCGTATCTTGTACGTTCCGGCGTCCGTTGCATTGTGCGCCATTATACTACCGTTAATGCGCTTTATTGCAAATTTATGCACCGACTTCTTTGATGTTAGAGGCTCAGACACTCCTTTCCGTCTTCCTCTCCTCACGGCCTTTTACGCCCGTCCTCCTTACTACAAAATTGACGGCGCGATAACGCGTAATTGTTTTACGGCAATGAATATCGAATTTTAAAAATCCCGTCCGGCTCATGAAGAAATTTACATTTTTGGGGACACATGAAATATTAATGACGATAACGAATATACAAATAAGACAATAGATATACCGAATAAACGAAGATTAAATTTAATTTGTTAATTAGCAATGTAGATTATCAATATAAGCGCGCAAAATTTATTTATATGTATTTTAACAGTTGTTTATATATGAAAATTATTAGTTCTATTTGTATTTCTCTACATTTTAAACAAGAATATATTATATTTCAAGTTAAATACATACGTACTGTTTAAACTGAATTTAAGCTAGTTTAATTTCAGCTGGAAAGTCTTGAAAAATCATACCTCATATTTCCTTAACGGTTAATGATTATTATTTTATTTATGATTATATATATATTTATTTATGATTATTATTTTTATTTGTTCACTCGTCAAAAATTTCTTCTATATTAACGCATTATTGGCCTTTTCAATTAAAATTTTTTAATATTTAGTATTAAATAAACACACCTGGCAAATATAGTTTGCATACTGGAAAATTTCGTAAATCTACATTGATCCCCATAACTCTCTTTCTCTCTTTCTCTCTCTCTCTCTTTCTCTTTCGATCTATATGATTACAAGTATAACATACACGTTATATAATACTGTACGTGCTATAGTATTGGTGAATGCATTTTGCAGTAGGTTGTTGTAAATTTTGCGTTGCAAGCTGTTGCGATTATATAGATCCATATTTGAACTGTCTGACGAAGTTATATGATGAAAATATGCAAGAGAATATGCATAGTGCGTTTTAAATAAGAAAATTATGATAATCCGAGAGTTAAACGCATAGAGGGCAATATGAAAGAGAATTTTAATGTGACTTTAGAGATTGAAATTGATCGAAAAAGATTGATTAAAAATAAATAAATTGTGATATCTTTTAACTGTGATATCGAAAAATAATATTATGCAAAATTCTGCCTCAAGTTGACGGGATTATCATTAACATTCTCTGAATTACATAATTGCCAAAATAAAACTTTATAAATTATTATCGCAATTTATTATTAAAGGCAAATTTATTATTATTAATTAAATTTATTATTATTAATTTATTATTTACAAACTTTATCACGAGCAATATCTATGCAATTAATGTAAGCAAAAATATTTTCTCGGTTTCTGCAAAAATATTGCAACGTCTCGAGTGACTATTAATAACATCACAATTCACGATGGCATAACAAATTGCATCGTTTTCTCATATTTCGCGAAAATGTCTCTTCTCGCAAAATCATTCACGCGCGCTCGTAAATAATTCGCGCGCGTGAATATTAACGCGACATGCTAATATCGATGCACCCTGATTGACGGGAAAAGTGACAAATGCGACATTATATTTCGCCGACGTGACACACAAATACATGCGCAAAAGAGCGGTGGGACAAATTATGCGGGGAATAAATGAATAAAAAGGAACGGAGAGAGAGAGAGAGAGAGAGAGAGAGAGCGCGAGATTAAGAGCGAAGGATAGAAAGAGAAGAGAGAGAACGGGCCGTTATATTTTCTTTTTTTTTTTCACGAGGCGGTAAAAAAAAAAAGCAAATAAATCGCAGGCTCACTCACGTGTCATCTCGACATAAAAGCGCCGGTGCGTGTATTACGATGGCGTCGGGGAAAAAAGCGGGCCAACGGCGCGCTATTAATTATTCACGTCCTGTCTAAATACGCACGCGGATCCGAAGCGGCACGTATGATTCCGCAATACCCGGTCTCATCCCGAAATCGTGATGGGATTACCGCGATTATACGCTCAACGCCACGTCGGTCATATTAAATCCGGCGAGATAAAAAAAAAGTAATTTCGACCGTGGAACACGTAGCTTCGTAATGCTTGTAAGCATTACTACGGCATTCTCGCCGTGATCAAATAAGTCGGTAAAGTGTTGCCGATTATAACGATTAGCATCGTGCACGCCTTCTGATTCGATGCACAACTTTGTATTTAAATGCGCGCTTTTGATTAGCGTCGGCGTGTTGTAATCAAACGCTGGAAACACACGTTTTTCGAAAGTTTCCTCACTTTCATCACTTTTCAACCGGCGCATTCAATTTGGACAAACGAGATTACTCGCATTCGTGAAAATGTCGAATTATCGTGGATTATGATTCACCGGCGGGTTTGCGTGATGTGAAACTTTTAATACTCGTGTCGAAGCGTTAAACTCGAAAGCAAAGCAAACTTCGGCGGCCACGCTTTCACGTAATTGTACCACTCATTGGTTTGATGGCCGGTGAAATAGAATGATGAAAACAGCTTGTGCGCGGGATAATTATCTTTCTTTTTTTTTTTATTCATTGTCGTTGATCAAAAAAGCGGGAGTAACATTGAATTATCAAAGAGATTCATGGAGAATTATCTTAAACCTCTTTGTTGGAATAGATAGAACAGAATTTTGATCAAAATAAATCCATTTGAATTCTCTCTTGATCAATAATAACTAAACTACAGTAATATTGATGCGCGATGAAATATAACAATTTTTATATGACTGATTTTAACGTAAACTTAATTTGAAGTTTATTACAATGAGCTCTTTTGTGCTTTCCCCCTCTCGAAATATAACTTCAATTGTTAGAAAGTGTCGTGTTAAATTGTTACCTCAAATGCTGTTCTAACTACTTCAACATTTGTCGAAATTCAGCAAGTTTCAAGCCGAGTCTCACAGATTAATACTTGTGTACTCGTACATAACTGCAATGTTAGATATATCGTCTTACTTAACATTTAACGAAGCTTATTGGAGAAGCAATCAAAACTTGTAGAATTGAATAGTTGGCGGAAATCTTGAATTACTCCCAAAATACTAAACGCATCTCCACTTATACAAGTCTCACGTTTCTGTGCCTGTACTTGTTACATGTCACGTAATTATAAAGTAAAATTATATTTCGTAAGGAAAACGATCGTTTGACGTATTTTAACTTCTACATTTTTACATGCTATATGTTAATCAGAATATGAAACACAAAGTGATAAAAAAAAAAATATATACATATGAAGCACTAAAACAACTTTCGACAGATGATTTCCGGATTCAAATCGCATATGTTCCGTTCGTATAAATTTTCGCGAATTTTTTCGTCGATTTTAATCACAAGGATTACCCGTGAAAAAGAGTGATAAGCGTATGTGAGAGAAAGGGATTTATAATTGATGACGAAAAATGGATATAGGCGAGTCGCGCACAGTCAACGATAACGCGCGAGAAGACTGGACGGCGTCGAAACAAGGAGAGCTCTAGCGCGCTTTTAAAATGCAAATAGAGATATAAATATTTTATTGCGATCCTACATATATACAGACCTCACCTCGCAGAATGCTTTCATCTCTTCCCCTTTTTCTCTTTATATTTCGCGCCAGCCTACGTTCGAATTATGAGCGTCAAAATGTTGAATTGAATTGTAATTTGTTCTTTTTATTTTTATGCACTAAATGTTGCCACAAAAAAGCCTTTGGTTTTATAAAATTAATTCTTTTTTAACGTATATGTGCTTTGTAAAAATTACGTTTAGAAGCTTGTGTTCGATTTACGAATTATGTCATATCGACTGAATATTTGTACCTTTATTAATTTAATACGAATTTTATATCTCGTAAAATATATATCTTTTTTTTTGTGAGAAATATAATTTTTTGGTTGAAAATAATGCAGCAATATTTTATTTGTCCATGTAATAATGTCATAGCATATTATATATAAAATAAAATTATAAATAGTATCATGGTATATACATATATATACACACATATATACATATATATATATATATATATATATAATATTGTATTTATAAATATCTACAAATATGAAAAAATATATTATATTTTTAATATATTTTTTTTATATATTTTACACGGTATATACTTTACATATAACATATCAACAATTGTTTATAAATTAATGCAAAGATCATCGGAGACATAACAGTATTACAACAATTTGATTATTTGCTGTGATTTTATTTCTCGCATATTGTGCGGCGATTAGTATAATATAACGCTTATTCAATATAAATTAAATAGGACGCAGTAACTGCTCGATTAATAAAACGATAGGGAAACATTGATTTATAAAATCGTGAGGTCGCTCGAGCATATTTTAGCGTCAGCACCATCCGATTAACAATTACGCGATTTTTTTATGCGCGCACGAAATCGCCGACAAATGCACGCACGTGTCGTCCATACATATATGCGAAATGCGTGCGCGTGGCATTATTAATTAACTGGATATTTCGATAACCGATGGTCTTCACTAAGCGCGTACTAATTAACTTTATGTATCCCGCGCAAATTTTAATTAGTTATTGCAGCCAGCTTGGATGCCAAAAGCTATTGTTTTTCATGACTCATTCATGTATCTTCATGTGAACTGAGTTGCATTTGCGCACTTGATTCCAATCTGCTTGATTAAAATGTAGCACTCTTCGACAGAATTCTTAAGATTCGTTTATTGATAATAATCTTTTTTATTTCGAATAAACCTGTCATTTTCAAAATATTATATCGTTATGCAAGATTTATGGTAATAAATTTATATAATGCATATTTCTTGCAAGACTAAAATAATTTTTATCGAGCGAAATAGGAAAGAGTTCCATATGGCGAAAATTAAATTTTGAAAGAGAGAATATGAATATAAATAAGGGACTCTTCAACTCACAATCAGTCATATATTTATTAAAATAGAATATGACATGTGTTATTGAAAAATCGAGATTAAGAAGAGATACGTCGTCTAATGGATATTGAGAACAAAGAGAAGTAATTTTAATTTTTGATAGAAATCTTTCATTCCTTGTTCATAAGATGAATCAATTAAGGGATATTGTGCGGCGCAAGGTATACTATTCAACAGAAAACGGATCCACTTCTCATTCTCTAGGTTCAATTTTCTTAACGCGCTGTCATTTCGTTTGTCTTACATCGGACACATCTCGACTCTCGTATGGTGCGTATAACATCAGTACGTATTAGACGCCATGGGTACAGCCCAACACTTCCGGCGTAGGCCGTAAATTAGAGACGAAGTTCGTCAGTAACGACGGACGGCTATTTGGGCAAATTAAAGTGTCCCGAATGCAAATTAAATGAGACGACAATATGTCGGAGGAACGCCCGTGGCGCGCGCGCGTAAAAAGAAGTCACGTGGAGGCTGTTTTGCACTTGAGGAAAAATTGATTGCAAAATAACTATCGGTTTAACGAGGACTAACACGGCTTCGAATGGTGTCGAATCAATTTATATATATTCGCGAATATATTTATTGAGGAACTTGAGAGAGACTGATTTTATATAATTTTTTAGAGATACAGAAACCATAGATATTTTTGTACAACTCATGATAATATTTGACTCACTCTCTCCTTCTCTGTCTAAATACATTAATCATATATTTGTGGCTGATTTCTTGCCTCGTCGTCTATCCAATTTCAATTGGCGATAGCAAGGCGGAGGGGGAGGGGGCAGTACAAGCGAGTCTACCAAGTTTTTTACGTTGCACTGGCACGCTGCCAAGATTAGATGGCAAAACTGCGAGATGCGCTACGGAATTGACTTTATACCTCTTTGTCCGGATCACGTCCCCTCCTCCCCGTCTCTTTCGTTGTCACTTCACGTTGTCCCCTCGTTTCCTCTCTTTTGCTTTGTAACTCGTCGATCCCGTTGAACTTACATTGCTCGATATCCGATTCGAAAGACCTCGCCAAACAAGTATGATCAACGATTTTTATCCAACTCCACGCTACCATCTAGCTCGTTATCGCGTTTCTCAGGTCTAGTATAGCGCGATTTTATTTTATAATCGCGAAATATTTTTTATAAATGCAAATAGAAAAAGATCTTGAAAATGAATGACAATAATTTTGCATAAAATTATAATGGATATTTATCAAATAAATACACTTTTCTTACGATTTATATTCAGCCAATGATACGATATAATATTTTCTACTATCGAAATCTCCCTTTTTGGAAATCTTCCTTTTACTATCGCAACATCAATCGCGTTTGTTATCCGTCTCTCTCTCTTTTCAAAGTCCAAAACTTGTCTATTGAAACTGGAGGGTCTCGCCTCCACCTATGCGACTCCGCAGATTCCGTGAGATCCGTTTCAGATTCTGGTCGCCGGATCTGGTTGGAATCACAGCTATTGACCGCCGCTACGGTTCGAAAGTAACGTAGGAGCTTAGAGCGCGGTGGATTTCAAAGTTCTCGCGACCGGAATGGCGCGGTCGCCGGTCGCCAACCGTCGGGTCTAATAAATTCGTGTCTTTAGACGGCCATTGATAGAGTCGCTTCTTCCCACGAGGGAAAGAAGGGAGCGGAATTTCTAGCGCTTCTCTCCCCTTCCCGGTGCCAGAAGGACACAGGAAGTAGCCAAGTTAATCCGAAGTTCCATCATTGAAACTCGCCTTCGCGAAGCCCCGGTGCACCTCCCTTTCTTTTTCGTCGTCTTATCGTCCTCTCCGTTCCATTCTATACTTGTTCGACTTTGCTCTGCTCTTAGTTTCCTTTGTTATTCCCCTTTCTGGTATCCGTATATTTATATGACGACGCCAAACGCCGGTGGAAGAAAGGTAGAAGTTGAAAATTAGTTATTTATGGCGCCACGATAAACAACACAATGCTCGCAGTGATAAATAAACTTGGTAACTCTGAATATTGTGATGGCGTACCGTTGTCAGAAGTTTATTATTGTCATTCAATATTTTATCTTTTGTATATTTTGATATTGTGCAAAAGATTGTGTATAAAAGAAACTATATTGTATATCTGTAAAGTGAATACAATTATTTTCTAGGCGTCAATTCTTTTTTAATAAAATATAAATTAAGAGATTATAAATTAATAAATTATATTTTTTTAAATTAAATATCTTAACATGTATACATTTTTCTCAAATTCTGTTTATTAATTTTTTGTATCAAAAATATTTTTAATACATTTTATATATATTATAAACTTTAGATTCCTATATTCTAATAAGAAATATGGAAAATGATAATATGTTTTAAGATATTTAAGAATAATCTAAAATTATCTTATATAAAAAAATTTTATATATATATAAATATATTATATATATATATATATATATATATATATATATATATATATATATAATTTTGATATATATACAGGCACTATCGGTATGACTTGTACACTTGGGAAATTAGGATGGCTCACGATTATTGATTTTTTTCTCTGAGTGGCTCTTCTGGGGTGATCATGCGATCAAAGAAGAGACGATCTAAAGTGGAAATTGGCAATTCCCAGAGACGAACGTGTTTGCTTCTCTGAAAGTCCTTAACGAGCACTCATCGACTCAAATTATATAATATATGTGTTTATCATTAAAGTACTTGTGTGTAGAAAATTGCAAATTCTTTTTTTAGCCTCTTGATTATTTGACGAAATTATTTTTATTTGATCCAATTCATCCAATTTTAATAGCAATATCTATATTTTTTATTATTAATATCTTTATTCATTTAGATTAGAAATATTACCTTTTCACTATTGTAAGCCAATTTTCGTTATTTATAATAAATTTAGCGACTTTCTAAAAAGATATTTTATAGTTCATAAATCTCACCTAGCGCATTCTGAATAATATATAGGATCATTAAAAACAAAAAAGAAATAAAAAAAAATCTATTTAGATCATAAGATAAAATTAGAGAGGCTGAAAATTTTGTACGTATTGTTATAATCTTTTATCAGAAATAGATATATATTCATAAACGTCTCGTGATATTACGCAGGTCATAACTTGTTCGCATAAAGATATCTTGATCTGCAAAACTTTACATATACGTTCATAGTATTACGAATGCGTTCATGTAGCGAGACGGTTTGCGTGGTTTACGAGCGATTCTACGCGACAGCATAAAGATGTTAGTTTTTTCTTTTTTTTTTTTTTTTATTTCAATACGAAAAGTCTCATTGCGCGAAACGTTTCACGCTTCGCTATAAACTCGAGAGTTCGAAGCGCCATTGACTTTTCTACACCGGAGCTTCCGTCCGCTTTTAAAATACAAGATCGAGAATAGAATTCGCGCAGAACAGAAACGCGCAAAAGGTCTTGTCTGTTGACCTTTTATCATCTTGGTTTCAATTCTTTTTCCGTGATTTCATCGAACTCGCGACCTGATGATTTATTCTATTTTCAATGCTTTCGGCATCATTTTCCTTTTCTCTTTACCTCGATATTTTTCAAGATGTCTGTGTATCGATAAAATCGATACTTCCATCGTTTTCTTATCTATTAACATCATTATAATATATATATGATTAATACATAATGCAGTATTTTAATTTGTTCATAATTTTTTATAAGAATATAAATTTTAGTTAAAAAATAAAATTAAATTAAAAATTAAATTTTTTTTATTTGTGTCTTTTATCAATATTTCAATAACATTAATCACAAGTGATATTGTTACTAATAAAAAGATAATCTATCAATCATTATCTATCATAAATTTGAGAGATTGCGATAACTCAATTTTTTTTTTTAACTTTATATTGGAAATTAAGTTATTGCCATATTTCTTTTACAAGTAACACATTTTTTCGCGTAAATATTATAAAAATATAAATTTAATTTTTCTGAAGATGATTTTGTAGTAAACACATCTGTTTTATAATTCGGCATAGTCATGAATATCAGCAATGCCCTTCTTGTTTATTAGAAATAAACACTGTGCTACATGCGAACGTTACACGTGACAATGCGGTTGCTTTCAATATGTGTGGCGCTTAGTAGCTGGCAAAGTTGTAGGATTTTGCGAAGCTGGCCATTATATTCCGTGCAACGTGGCATCGTAATTCAATAGTCGCTCCGCAAGCTAGAACTTGATTATCGTCCATTATCATCACAAACGATATTATTCACATAATTTATGGCGGAGCGCTTAGAATCGAATCTCATATAACTGCATGAGCGATTTCTATAGAGACATCACGGCCCTTTCCAACAACAAACCTCCGCCGATGCCTATCTACATCGAATATCGGAAATACGATAAAAAGTTGCATACGACAGAGCCTTCAATTTAAAGCGAATAATATAAATAATAAATAATAATCTGAATATTGTGAAGAAATAAAAGATTTTAGGATTTTATATTTTAGCTTATTATAAAAAAGCGTAATTATATATTAATAAGATATATTTTGTAATTAAATTAATTTAATTTTGTTATTAAAAAGATTTAGCATTAAATATATTAGACTTAAAAAAAATCTCTTTAAATCTATTATAATTAAAGCAGTAATGAAGATTCACACTATTTGCATGGGTTTTTACCGCATTCTAGGAAATCCTAGGATTAATGTAAGTTTCACATTTTACTGTAAAGTCCTGCATTTCTGCTTTTTGTTTAGTAATCATAAAATATGCACAAGTTTAAAGTAAAAATGCTATCGCGTCGTATAATCTGCTATAGTTATACAGACGATACATAAAGATAATATTTTATGCACACAATTACAATACTTTTAACATTACAATATTTTTATTTTTTAATTCCTGAATTAATAGTATTATCTTTATAAAATCGTGTACCTGCATTATTTATATACAAATTATAATTATTCATATATGAATTACATACTTATATAAATAGTATTAAATATTAATAGTATTAAATTATTTATATTCTATATATAATAATATAATAGACTATATAATTTTTCTCCATAATTTAATTCAGTTTTTATAAAAATTCAACGAATGAATCTTTAATATCATAAAGTCATAAAATAGATTTCTCTATTGGATCACACTCGACTCTACTATAAAGTGTCTTTAAGAATACTGCATCGTGGTTCTAAGAGGCTTTTAAGGAGCTTTATTAAGTCATCCGTGTTGCTCTCAGGGCAGGAAACTTTCTTCAAAGGTCTAAGGAACCAAGTCTAACACCGTGCGCATACACACCATCAGTTGCATTCGTGTGTGCCGATTTAACGAATTCAAGGCGTCGCGGCAACAATATAGTTGACAGGCGAGGATACGCTAGAATGGGCGAGATAGTTCCGGATTGGCTGGGATAAAGCAGGGATAAGCAAGGTGTTCTTGTATCTGAACATCTCTCTTACGAGGCAATGACTCTTGCCTCTTGCCCCCTACGTTTCCCCCCATTTTCCTTGAAATGTATTTCGTTCGGTAAAGAAAGGGAGTAAAAGCAGAAGTAGTATCTTCCTCTCTTTCTAGTTGTAACTTCCAACTTCCTCCCTTTCACCCTGGCTCTGTGATAAGATCGCTTTGGTGGCGGTAATAAAAAAAAGTGGAGTTCAACGGGGGTGAATCGAGTTACCTTCGGTGTCTTCGTCCCTTCTTTTTCCCGGCAGCTCTTTACTCTATCTCGCCGATGTACTCGCTCGCATTCTTTTATGCCGGAGAGGAGAGCCCGACTTAAGGATGGGAGATTGAGATAGGTCAACCAGGAGGAGAGAACAGAGGCACCAGTCAAAGACCGCTCCTCCTTCGCGCAGTCTACGTATTTCGTTCTGAAGCAACTAGAGGAAAACGATCGTCAAGCGTGGAATGTAAGCGGAGGCCGCGGTGATGAAGTTACAAGGCTTTTGATATCTTTAAGCCGATAATGATCAATCGTGACAACTATGCGACCGAAAGGCAAAGGCGCGCAAAAGCCAAGATACCAACATCTTTTTGATGTTTTCTGATACGACTTGTCTTTGGACATCGAATCGAAAGTAATTAGCAATATAGATAATAGTTTACAGATGGGTCTCTTATATTATATTTATTATTTTTTTTAGAATATTTTTTTAACGGAATATATTCTAGTACAATATAAATTGATTATGTAATAATAAATTAAGTCTGAGTTAAATTCCGCGTCTTTTGAGAAAAATTTATACTTTTATAAAAATTTATATCTTTTTTAAATTTATGTAACGGGTACGAAAAAATCGAGAAGTTGCATATTACTATAAAAATTTGGCTAGCTCGCTTTGACGATAAGTGACATTTTTAGTGTAAGAGCGACGCGGAGAGATAGATGTGGTCCAGTACTTTAACTGGTCAACTTAAGAGGTGGCTTTTAAAGGCAGCCAATAATTAGAGCAAAAAGCCAACCGTTAGTGGCAATGTTACTGCTCTTAAAATTTTAGAATGATGTTCCTTTGCCGCGAAAACCGACCACCGTAAAGTTTTACGTCGCGGCTCACGAGTTCACATTTCCAGAATCCTGATTGTTCCATCAATTCTTTCGGTGGATCGTCTTCTCTATTCTTGTCGCGATCGTCTGAAACATTGACTCGGTCGTACGTTTAAATATCACATGGCCACCATTTCGCGACAAAAATCAAGACAATTACATTTACCTTATCCAGATAAAAGGATTAACGTTGTTAAAAGTCGGAAATGTTAATATAATCTATTAAGAGGCAGAGGCAGTCTATTCTCAGAACAGGTAAGGTTTTAAATTTTCCATAAATTTACTTGAGCAAATATTTTATTTTGCTCTTATCTAATTTCTAACATGAATTATAAACTAATTTAATAAGTAAAGGTTTCTTTAAGATTTTTAAGTAGTTTGCTAAGTAAGCTTGTAGATACAATTAAATGTTTGTATAAAATTATTAAATGAGATTAAGAGAAATATTATTCTTATTTGTTTTTTTTTCTGTAATTTATATTATAAAAAAAAAGTTTTACTTTAATTGCGCGTAGATATTCTGACATTATTCAGAAAAAGTCAGATCAACATTTTTTAAAGAGACCTTTAACTTCGATCGCTTATCACGAAAAAGCGTCGATAAAAATTTTTTATCAAAGAAAAATTGTTCGTTAAAAAAGCTGTTATTAGTCCTTAAAAAAGAAGTTTTTGTTAATGTTATCGGGTATCGGGTTTGTACACGATCGTCCAATATCCGCGCGTCATCCGGCGAATCAGTAGTTAAAATTCAGACCATCGACATGGCTGGCATCGCCAGCCGCGCAGTTTCGAAACTAGTTTCTCGAAAGAAAGGCTAACAGTTGATAGTTTGAAATTTCTATTACATATTTCCGGCTTGTTTTAATTATTTTGATCGAACGCTGCTTAAAACGTGCACATATCAGCGCGCGTTTTATAAAATAGAACATTTTTATGAATTTATTCTTATTTTTAGTATATCAGAAGAATTAGTTGAATGAGATTTTTGAAATTGTATTAATTGCATTTATATCATTTTACGCGATAATTGAATTCTTGCAAAAAATGCAATCGATCTAGTTTGTTCCAACTCTAATTATTATATCGAATGCAATAGCATTGTATCGTGTCACAGATCACTTCTAATACAAATTTTCAAATACAATATATATTTTGTAAAATATAAGTTAAACTTTAGATGATAGTTCTTGATAAATACAAGTTTTATAAGTGGACTTTTTCTTGACGATAATTTGAACCAAGGCATAATTAAGGAGTTTCTTTACATCGTAAATTAAAGCATTTACCAAGGTAAGCTTCGCGGGAATGCAAATAGATAAGAAAATCTCGTGCTTCGCAGTTAATTCCAAGTTTTGTCTTTACTTTAAGAAAATTTTAAAAAATTCACATTTAATTACTTAAAATGTTCGATATTGAGAATCTAAAAAATGTGGAAAAAGATGGCGCTTAACTTGTTTATTCTCAAATATATATTACAGAGAAAATATACAAAAATTGTTTTTTATTCTACTTCGCTTAAATTAAAAATTAAATTAATGCAGTTTTGTGTAATAAAATATTGATAATATAGATTATATAGATTATATAGATGTATGTAGATTTTAATAAGGCAAGCCGTTTAATGAGACTAAATCGAATGAATGATGACGCTCGAGGCTTCGGATAGTCTTGTTATCCCATTGATTAATTCTCTATCACGGGTTAATTAAATTCTGCCGATTGTACCCATTTACGAACATTATTATCGCTATTCATGTCTATTGTCCGTGCATTCACAATAGATAATTATTATCGACAATAATTAGGAAATTAATATAAGAATTTGACAAATAGCCGTAATAATTAATTGAAACGCTCAAATGTTGGATTTAATACGGTATCTATATAATAAATAATTTATAATTCTTAAAAATAACAGTTGAGATCTCATTTAAATTTAATATGCAAGCTAATGCATATGTTACCATTAATCTTTTGAAAACAATATTGTACATTATTAAATAGCAGATATTGTTATTATGATCAAACGATATTATATTCTTTTATAATATATTATAATATCTTACAGCCTCCATAAACACACAATTTTTGAATTTATGAGACAAATGTAGATTGTAATAATATAATTATAACAAATTTTAACATAAAATATGTATTTTAAATTAATTAGAAAATTTCTTGTTATCAATTGTCGGTTTTTTTTAATCATTATTAGCAAATAATACTATTGATGCTATAGTACATGCTTCTTGTAATAACAATTGTTAGTTTGATCTGAATTTTTAATAATTTTTAATAATTTAAAAAAAAGAACACATGTACACTACGCTGCTTATAAGTGGTGCATAAAACAGCTTGTTGACTTACACTATTATAGTATAATCGTACAATTGAATTTTGTCCGGAATTCGCACTTCGGGGCACACGTTACGCCGACACGTGTTTCACGTGTATGCCGCGTCCCTCTATTTGCGTACTCGTGCCTCTGCGCACGTTTGCGTAACGACACGCTGAACTCAAAGGGCAAACGTTACCTGGATGCAAACGGCGCTCATTAGTACCTACGAGAATACATTAGAAGACTTTACCTCAGACGTGGCCTCAGCCGTCCGTTAGTGGATCGGCCTCGCGTCTTGTGAATTACGCGAACGCTTATTAAGCCACAAAATTCCGAATGACCATTACGTAAACGTAATGCGAGACAGAAAGTCCGACGTAAAATGCAATTTATTTTATCATCGCTCGTTAGAGTTGCGATTTTGCATCAACGGTGCTTCAAGCAGAGTCGTCATCGCGCTAGTTTGTTCACAAACTTCTCGAGACTCGAACATAAACGTAATTTCCACTGTCGGATGAGATTACTCCAAGGCAGTTAATTATGGGATATTTAAAAAAAAAAGATTTTTTACAAGTACATTGAATGTGTAAGTCTCATGAAGGGAAACAATAAGCAGCACATAAATCTTGAGTCGTATGAGTAGAAACAAGGCAAATACTTTTAGCAAACCAAGTTTTTTTGCTATATAAAAAAGCTTTTGAAGCGCTCACCTTCATAAATAAAGCAGAAGTTTTATTTTCTACTTTACATTTCTGAAAGTAAAATTTATCAAGTATTTTAATTCTTTTAATACTATTGTTATTTTTTTATGACAATAATAATTAATTTATAATTTTATAATTTATCATTGTCAGTATTTTTATTTTATCATAAATAACTTTGAAAAGTCTCGAGGCTCATAAAGTGATGTCTTAATAATTGCTCGTCTCCGATGTACGATAATAATTAAGGCAGGTATTATATGAAATTTAATTACGGCAGATCGTTCAATAAAGAATCGTTGCACAAGGAAACCGCACGCAAACGAGACGCAACTCTAGAGCGGCGAGTGATTATTAATTATCCCAGTACATGCTTCTTGTAATAAGGGCTGCACAGTGTTGCCCCGACAAAGTATATACTCTGTTACTCGTTGCAATCTAACTGGGATCTCATACTGCGATGACAAGTATGATTTTAATCATATCCTTCTTTGTAGAATATGTAACTTTATTTAATCTTTCACACAGAGACAGACAGAAAAGGAGAGACAGAAACTTATCATAATTTATTTTAACATTGTGTATGTATGTGTGTGTGTGTGTGTGTGTAATTTTTGGAGTCATTCATAATCGAAAATTTATGATAAAATATACTTAAGCTAATGAATTATTAATAATTCTTTATATTAATATCTATAATTTATAGATAAGATTTATATACATATAAGATAAAGAATTTCTTATTTCTTCATAATATTTTTTATTTGAATTTAATCTCAATTTTGGCATTATATATATATATATATATATATATATATATATATATATATATATTTAAGAAATAATATATATATACAATACATTCTAATTGCACGCAACTTTGCATAAACGTTTATGGTTTTTTATATTCGACTAATGCGCGTATTTCGTTCTCTTCTCTTTGAAAGATGTTTCGCGCTCGGAAAAGATTAAATTGAGAAACGGAGAGAAAGAGAGAGACAGAGAGAGAGAGAGAGAGAGAGACCGATCTCTTTGATATCTCGTTTGATTAAGAAGATTCTCCAAACTTTATATTTAAAGACACATTTCCGCTCTCCTTCGTCTCTCTCTTTCCTCGTATCTGACCGCGCGGAAACACGAAGCGGAAACTCAAATCGCAATTCAAAAAGTTCGTTGCGAACCAACTTTATACTGAGAGAGAAAAAACGAGAGAAGTGCGTTTTCCCATTTAAATATTTTCGCATAGACGGTCGGTGTGTAAGCCACCGGCGAGGAAAGTCGAGTGAAACGTTTTTTGCTACTAAGAGCGGAGAAGCATTTAGTAAACAAACTAATCTGTTAATTCCTTGCGCTCGAAAAGCACGCTTCCCCATGCTATACATCGTGCCAATCCGAAATTATTCTTTCGTCATGGTATTAGAGCTCAAAACACGAAAGTGTACACATAATCTGGCGCATGGAAAATACGAGATAAACATTTTTGTGACATATAATGGACGTTATTTTAAAAATACGGCTAAAAGCTCTCGACTGTCCGTCAAAGAGTTATAGCCGCGGGCGGAATTATCGTGTAAATACGAGTAGCGCATGCTATCTCTGGAATCTTTTAAGGGTAACGATCTCATCTCATAAACACAACGTTAACAAGAAGTTATAGAAATAAATCGCATACTCTCAGGGAGAGAGAGTTTGCGGATTTAATTACCATAATTTATAATGTCGACTTATGTATGTGTTCCATCTTATTAAATATATTGATCTACTTATACAAAATCAAAACAACATTTTGTTATCTATATTTAATATCCTTTCTAAGAATATATTAAATATATTCATAGGGAAAGCAAAACCTCAATTTGAATGCATACAGTAATAAATTTTATTTTACAGTAATTTATATTTCTTGAGATATCAGATAAAATTGAAGAAAAAATATGCTAACAATTCTATATATAAAAAAACGACAGCTAGAAAATTTTATACGTAGACTTCTCAACAAAAAAAAAATTAATTTTTTTATATAAAATATTTTTCTATAAATTATTATAGTCTAATAATTAATAATTGTAGAATATAATAATGCATAAGCTTCAAATCTTTTTCTTTCAAATTAAATACAAATTTCTCTGTTAGTACGTCTCTGCGTAAGCTCTGCTAGCATTCATTTCGCGTATACGAATGTTTTACGCATGAATTTTGTGACTTTTCTTACTGTCACACGTATCTAGATGCAAATATACATCTGGACGAATCGTAATTAATTCAAAATGTCGAGTCAAGACGTTGATTCTATGCTTCCCTTTTTCTTCCTACGACAAGTGTGATATAAACGTTACGCGGGTGTCGTTCTCTAGTCGCCAAATTCTCGAGAGCATCCGCGCTGCGTCTTGCAGGTTCGGAGGACCCAGATCCCAGATTCTGTTTCTTGTCTGCACGAGAGCGTATGCCCCTTTCGGTACAAGAGATCGCAAATTGGTAAGCGCGCAATCTCCACGCGAAATCCGGCGCAATGTCCCGAAATAATTTCAACCGTTGCGTTTCTCTCTCTCTCTCTCTCTTTCTCTTGCTTTCTATTTAATACCTCTCACGTTGTCGTGCAATCTCTTTCTCATTACTGGCGTTAAATGTAACCCCATTAATATAGCAGATTGCCACTACATCGTTTAATTAAATTTTGAAATTGCTGCGATCATAAAGATGGAATTAAAGTTGAATCGTCGAAGCTCGCAATGTGTCAATTGTACGCGCGAATATTTCCATGATTCCAATTAACTTAGAATAAACTAATTCTATAATTTTTAAATATACTTTAATTTATTATCGAATACCTCTCAGAGAATGATATTGATATGAATTATTATAACTGAAAATATATGTACCTTTTATTTTAAGGAATTATTATATTAAAAATTTTTATATTAAAAAAATAAAAATGGAAAAGAAATTCAGGATTTCGAAGCAAGGAAGCTCTCGCTTGCCAATAGAATCTTTTTTATCAACAGTATAAATTGCATATAAATAACGTTTATAATGACGATCATGCTATAGAAAGTGAATGATAAATGTAAGATCGCAACGACAGGACCCGTCATTCTTTCTCGATAATCATCTGGAATGAATTGCAATATTGTTGGCTGGCAGATGCCAGTTTTCATCGATCGTGTACAATAAATACCAAGAAGATTATTCGTTCGCATTTCACGACGCTAATTTATGACATGATGGTTAACTCAATACTGAATTTTGCCATGACATATAGCAGACAGCAAAACAGATCTCGACTTTCTCGTGACTTGAAATTACTTTCACGATCGAATGGGGCTTTTCGCAACATAATGAAGCGGGAGATTTGTCCTTAATGCGACAATTTCAATTGTTTGCCTCTTCCGATTCTTTCATGAATAAAGAATGACTCAATTAATATTATAATTAAATCCGCTGATTTATTCATCCAACGTATATTCGACATTCATATAATGAGTTCTTAATTTAATGGACATTAAAGAAAATTTTCCTCTGTCTTTATCGTCAAACGAAATATAACGTTTACTTTTCTAATCGATAAAAATTTGATATTACAATGATAAAATAAATACTTAAAAAAATACTTTAACCACTTTTGTTGTCAAATTTAAAATATTATAAATCTTATTAAAATAAATCCTACTTTCATTTGTATTCATATCTCATTTAAATTTGCCATTTTCCGAAATATGATTTATTACAATTTTCAAATAAATAAATCATATTGCTGAGCTTAAGAAAATCTTTCGAGATTAGAACTGCTTTCGGAAAATTCGAGACGAGAAAGATGAAAGCTAAGACAGCGATCATTAAAAGGACGAAGCATTAACGATACTTTCCGCTCACCTCGCTAAGAAGAGACGTTTCTGGTCTTGACGAAAAAGAAAAGAAATGGAAGCAGAAATATATGGGAAGAAGCGGAAACGCGGCTGAGCCGCGGATGGAATTTACTGCTCGCGTCGGAAGTATTCCGAGGGGGTTGCTTCCACGCTGTTGAGTAGCAGAAACTGGAAGCCAACGCCTAGGCGGGTTTATTTCAATGTCTACTCTTTGGGCTCTTATAACGACTTCTTACAATGTGACCCTGCTGCCTGTCTTGAAAAAAAATTGCTTCCACCGATAGTAAATAGATACATATCCAACTTGGTTTGAATTTTTTCTACTACAAAATCAAACGTACATTATACTTGGCAAGTAAGCAAGTTATGTGCCCTTTTTTTTAGAATATATTTGTTGTTTATTATTTGTCATAATTTATTGTAATTGAAAATATTCACAGAAGGGAGAAAAATATTTTAACTTTCTGATGTATTGCTTCCGATATATACTTCGATATATTAAATTGACGAATTTTTGCGAATATTTGCGAATGTAATTATTACATGTAATTTCTTATCACGATAAATGTTTCTCAAATAATGTTTTGAAATACATTGAAAGCAACAGAATACAAATTGAATGCTAATTATTAGGAATCGATATCAAGGGGAATAAGAGAAACAAATTTATTCCGAAGTCTTAAAAGGACGAATAAAGTGCTCAAACTTTAAAATCAATTGCAATATCCGAATAGCATATCTGATCGTATTTATTTTTTAACGATTGATTAAGAAAGCGCTTTTATTTGAGAAAATACAGAAAAAAATAAATTAGAGGAAACTTCTAATATTAGAGGATGTTCGTCGGATGATCAAATGCAATTAAGCGGTTTCAAGATAGTATAAAAAGGAGATAACGAGAAGATGTCTAAGAGAAAACCGTGAACGCGCCGATTGATTCTTGATGAAAGAAACTTCAAAGAAAACATTTGGCAAATTGTGAAATTAGAATAGAGACGTTTCTGAATATTCTACGATTCTTTTATCGGTACATTTTCATTAATACTAAGACATAATATATAGGAAGAGTAGTGTTTGTAAACTTCTCCCTTTCTCTCTCTCTCGTTCCAATTGTTCTTTACATTTCATTTTCTTACGCAATCAATGGAAAAATCGCACAACTTGTAAAAGGGGAACAATTTTGGAAATAATAAATATATTTGAATAATGAATAAATGAAAATGAATAAATATATTTACATTACATCATTAGATGCTGCTTTCTTTTATTGCTTGAATAACAAAAAAATTAATGTATTTACATTAAATTAACTCTAATATCCAGTCTTTAAATTGCTTCGCTTCCATTAAAAAAAAAATAAATAAATAAATAAAATATAATGTGTAAAAATTTTTTTCAATGAAAAAATGTTAGGGATGTATAATTATTGAACAATCTATTGTAACAATACAATTGTAATTGCAATAATCATTAAAATTAGGACAATGCAAGGCGACGAACTAAAATAATCTGCGTGAATAAAACGGCCTCGCTAAAAGACCATTACGAACTTAACGAGACATTTTTGTGGAACAAAAGAATTTTTTATTTAACCTCTCGCTTGTATCGAGACTATTGTCGAAGGACAATTACGTTCTTCTTTTCTTATGAATTTTCATAGGACGTGACATTAAGCATCGACATAGCAGACGTCATCCTTTCAATCTTTTACGTCGATTTTTTTATACTATCTTTTTATTTTATTATTATTTCTTGTCTTTTCATTTTATTGATGACTATATATATATATATATATATATAAAATATCACAAATAAATAATGAAGGTACATATTAAATTTTTTTTATAAATTATATCGATCGAGAGAGATATTATAAGATGTGCAAAAATAATTTTTTTATTAAGAATCATAAAAAAGCAATAATAACTCTTCTCTTAAGAAGAGTTTTATCGCTTTCAGGACAGACCTATTATGTTACTACAATGGACATATACAATTATCTGCAGATATAATTTATGTAATGCATTATTTTCTCTTCTAGAAAAAAATCTGATTCAGTTTTTCGATAAGTAATTGTTCAAGCTCGTAACTTGTAATTCAGCGAAAATCCAAGTGACGTTAAACTTTCCTTTATGTGTACAAGGCATTAGATAATGGAAGACTTTCTCGGTATTTCTCTCGCGAAAAAATTGCATTCTTGTGCAACCGATCTACCCGCAGAGCGCGCTTAATAAGAGGAAAAAGAGCGTAAGAAATCTTAGTTAATGCGTCATTGAGATATTATCCTCGCGAAAAGGGGGATACCGGCGTTCCAACTGCTAGACACGAAACCGTTTCCTTAAGCTCGCCAATTTCGGAGTAAATATTTCTTTCTTCCAATTATCCCGCCTCGCGCGACGTCGCGTCGCGTCGCATCTCTTGTCTCCTTCCCCGGTGGCAAGACTCGCCATAAAATATATCAGCAACGTTACGCCTTCAGCTTTGTATTCATTACGGAATCTCGTCAAGTCTTAATCTAAACAAATTGCCGAGTCGTACTACTCCATGGCCCACCATTTGCGCGTCGTTTCGTTCGTGCACTCGCATGCGGATGCACATGATGGGATAGCGATAGTAGTTTCTCGAGAGATTGAAAATTGGCAATAAGAATACTGTCGTTTTTCGTTCGCTTTTGCGATACGTTCACATAAAAGGTCTTCGTTAATGTGCGCAATCGTTTGTAAATAATTTGATGCGAAATAAAACGCGTAAATAGAAGGCGATAGGAAAAGAAAATTCATTTCATGGATATCCACAAGTTTATCAATCTTTTTAGACAATGTCGTATTTTTTCAGAGATATTAAGAATTAAATTTTAAATTCTCTCTCCTTCTCTCGACATTAAAACATATTATAAAAATGCGAAATACATGTTTCTTAATTTTTAATTCATCATCTATCGATTTGTTAGCAATTCAATCGATAAAATTCCAAATTTTTCTTCCAAATTAATTATTCGAAGTGTAAACAAGTAACCTGATTTATCTTGTGTAGTTTTCCGTGGGACAAGTTTGTCTCTTAATTTCTCAAGTAGCCTTGCGCGGAATAATTACGGACGCACTCCATCTTCGCAGTTTGTTCCGCAAATAGAGCTCGCACGAGGAACGAACCTGCGAAGATGAATCCAAGTCTGCGAAATCAGGAACGTTTTGCGTTCTACAACAACCGCGGCCACACCTTCCCATGCATATTCGCGACTTGCTTTATGGAAAGGCTCGCTTTATGACTGTATGCGTATGCGTACACGCGTAAACTTCGCGACCGTGCGTCTCCGGCTGCACGCGCAATTAATTTCGCGGGGGAACGCACGGGACTTCCGGGTAGGAAGCACCGCGCCATCCTTATTGCTAATGTTAAGCGGTTTATATCAACCGTGGTTCATAAACATGAAACTACGATAATTTGTTGAACAATGAAAAACGAAGGTAACTTTCGTCGTCTTCAAAAATGGAATTATCTGCGAGAAATGAGCAGTAATGTCATTTTCATCGGAAAAGTTTTTAGATGACTTTGCGATAACTTGCCTATTATACGAAGATAATTTATTTTTCTTTTCCAATTTTTTTATAAATAAATTCTATAATGTTACTTATTACAATAAAAAAAATCACAGAGAAAGAACAGGTTTCTTCATCAAGGGAAGAATTCCTTGATTGATTTTCGAGATTTTATAGAACTTCCTTTAGGAAGGCGCGACAAATTCCTGCGAGGAATCGCGAACGTATATGTGCCGGCCATTATTGCGCGCCAATTTATGGTTATCCCAAGAAAAATACGGACGATGTTGCAGCAGCTATCTCGTCCATAAACGGTACGGGAGCGGGGAAGGCGAATAAGGGAAGGCCGGAAAAATCCACAATGCTCTCGTAACAAACTACGTCTCGCCGCGTTTACGAAGTCCCGGGCTACCTTGCGTGGCCGGCATGAAAACGGGGCCTTTAGTCGTGCATTTTCTCCCGAGCCTACTTCTCATTCGAGTCGTGGACGAGAATAAAGGCGAGAAGAAGGAGCGTAATGCATCCATATTTCTGCGCGGCCCCCAAGTGAAGCGAGCAGTACAAGGAGGAGAAGGGATGAAAGAGTGGACGAAGAAACGACCCCCTGCGCATTGCGACTCTCGCGGTTTCTTCTCGCGGATTTAGGGGGCATTGCATTCCCGGAATTACTGAATGTAAATATGCCGTGGTTAATTAATGAGATGGGAATTTAGTGCAGGGATGGAAAATTTAGAATTCGTATTTAAGAATCTTTAGGGATTTTTACAACGATAAAGAATGCTGATATTTTAATGGAATATATTAATTTGCGAATATATATATATATATATATATATATAATATTATATGTGAATATATATGCAATTCGTTCTTCATCATCAATTATTGCAAGTTGAAATTATTACTATCGATTAATATCGATTTGCGTCGCTTGCTTTTAAATAATTTGATTTTAAACTTATGTTATATTTAAATTTAGAATTAAACCACGTTCAATTATTTTTATAAATCATCAATTTTACTTTTAGATACATTTTATTCAAACATTTAACCGTTAATAGAAGGTATAAGCTAAATGCATCTGCAAATATATAAGAATAATGCAAATTTTGATTAAATAAAAATGGATTACATTTAATTGTGATATTTAAAATTTTTTAATATAGCCAATATTAATATTATTTGATCTTTCATAGAAAAAAAATTTTGAAAAAGAAAAAAATCTTAATATTTGAATCTTAATGTTACAATGAAATTTGGTCAATCGTAATATCTCCATCAATTTATAATTCATTCTTGGTACAATAAAATTTATTTGTCGACAAGACGAAATTAGAGTTCATAAGCCGAACGCTGCGTAGGTTAATGGCTAAAATCGTTTGGCGTATAAAAAGGGGGAGAGAGAAAAAAGGCGGTTTTATCGCTCCCGGAGGATTTAACCCCGACGCTATTTCGACGTAACTCCATTATCTGAACGAGTTTCCCCCGAATCGTTAATTTTCTCTGCCATCGACCAAAATTGCGCTCGCGCGCCAATGACTCTACTGTGCACTTAAAAAAAAAATATGCGTTCGAAACGGCCAGTTAGAATCGCGTCACGTTAAATTAATATCTTTACAAATTTACAACTTTACAACCTAGTTACATATAAGTATAAAAATAATCAACAAAACAAACAAATGTCTTGAAACAAATATCATGACATTTTGATTTTTTTAATCGCGCGTGTAAAATCCTATAATATTTTTGAAATTTATCAAATCTTTTTTCGGAAAGAGACAGAAAACTTGATATAAGAAGACGACGATGATTCTCTTTATGCCATAATAATATATCGAATACTTTATTTTGTCTCTTTTAGCAGTACGTTTTGCATTGTCGATTCGTTGTTATAAAAGCGAAGTGAAGCGGAAGGCTCATCTGCATATCGCTAAAATGTACGGCCCATATCGGTAGCCGCGGTTTTCGCGCAATTTACGAAACGGGATCTGACAGATTTACGTCGATAGAGTGCGGTGTCGCCCGGACCGCCCATAGTTTCCCTCCAATCTCGATGCATCACGACCCTCATAGTCTCTCAAGGATTATTACGTTGCAAACGCGAATAAATATTTATCTCGTGCCACATACGATCTCCAGTATCTGCAAAAATTGCGGTTTTTAATCATTATTTTTAAACGAAAGTCTTTCATCACCTCGTAATTTTACAGTAGACGCTAAAATAATATTAATACGGAATGCATAAAATACAAACATACGCACACGTTGCACATTAATAAAACGCATTAAATTACAAACGTGAGCTTTAAATTTTCCAACGTTTCGTTATATATTTATCTTGCGTAAAATATTAATATTATTAAAGTTAAATTATTATCAAAATATTGTTGTAGCAACGTAACGTTTAAAAGCATTCTTCTCGTGAAAACGTTATAATGTTTTCTTTAAAACATATATCAGTTTTACTCTTCAGATTTATTCTTCAAGCAAGAGCGACACCTTAATATTATCTGTGATTATTTTCTTTTGACATCGTAATACAACGCGGTTGCGTTTAACTCAACGAGGAACCTTACGGTGAATATGTCGAGAGTTTTCTCATGGCGCGATATTGTACTCGCGGATAGTTACCTCTCTGGACACGGTATGCTGTAATGCGCGCGTTTCCAGGATCGTTAATTAAACGCATCGCCGAGTGTGATGGCGGCGATCGCGTTTCCCGTAATCTCGCAAAATGATTGCGGGCGTATACGAGCGCGTCGCGTCGTCCGCAGCCGCGGCTGTAATTCAGATCGATTCGTTCTTTCTTGACATCTCGTATCGATGGCCATGGCGACCGCGTTTACGACGAGCGATGGATCTATGCCGTTCGCTCCACCCTTCCCTTCCTCCCTTTTCTGCTCGCCCAATTTTCGAGAGCTCGCGCGACGACAAGCCCGACGATAGCCCGCGTGGATAAACCACCGATGGTTTTTCAAGAGATCCGCGCGTTTTGCTCCTGGACCGCGTGTCGCGGTCGCCGAAAATATGCGTGGAATCCTCGTTTCCGCGCAATAAATCTGCAGCTTTCCCGATAACCCTTTGGGTTGGACATACGTCATGGATTCAATTTCTGGACGGCTTACCCGCTTCAGCGATAGCGTCGACAATATTTTCTCGTTGTGCTATATTTTTGACTATCGAATAGTTTTCATACAGCAAAAGTGAAGCAAAAGTTTACATAATATTATGGAATTCGCTTAAGATGCGACTTAATATTTGATATATTGAAATAAATTGTTTATTTTGCGCTTTTATTTTTTTGTGAGAAGCAAGCTAATTACATAATTTTATATTTAATATTTTTGAAAGATTACTAAAAATTTAAAATCATTTAAGAAATGAGCTACGTATATCCATTCTTAAAAAAGACTTGTTAAATCGATACTCGCAAATATTATTGCTTGTTTCCTCAATGTTGATTGGTTATTTTAATATTACGCTGTACATTACTTCATAAATTAATAAAAATCTGTCCTGGCTGCGTATTTGACAATTCAAATATTATATATATAATTTTAATTTAATTCATTTTGAAAAAAACAAATAATACATATTAGTTAGACATATTATTATATTATATATAACTAATTTTATAATAGTTATATATATTTTATAATATATGCGTGCCCTAACTGCGTGCCCTAATCGCATTCCCTAACCGCGTGCCCTACTCGCGTGCCCTAATAGAATGCCCTAATATAATGCACCGTAGACTGCTTCCGTTGGGCCAGTTGGACTTACCTATCGTTGATCCTGGCCATATTAATTCTGGCTACGTTTAGCCAGAGATGTAGCTTCGACCTCCTATCAGAGGTCAATGAAGGAAAAAAATTTCTTCCGTTGCCGACTAATTATTGTCGTCGGGGTATACAAGCATAATTTTATGCTCATTTATGACATGACAGTTTATCGTGCATCGTTTCAATAAATTGCAAAATTTGATATATGAATAATTTGACTGAAAGTCAAATTATCAATTATTAAATTTGATTGAAAACTTGGCATTAGATTGACTAAAGTAAAATTATATTAAAACGATGTGTGACAAACTGTCTAAGCTTTCATTGCTATGATAATAAAGATGGATGGACTATGAAAAATTATGACAAAATTGGCGTAACAAAATAATTATCAATATTTCACATAAAAAAATAAAGTTATTAGCGTCTTCTACATTAAATAAATTAAATAAAATTTCTATTGAAAAAAATTGTTTATATTTTTTTCAATTTTTTGTTTTAATTTATATCTTAAATTATATTTCTAATGTGTTTTAATATATATTTAAAAAGTCTATTAAAAGTTATTTGGTTGCATTTATTCTAGTCCATCCATTTTGAGGCAACGGATTTATTTACAATCTACAATCTACATTTGCATCTACAATATCTACGGATCCGTCACCTCAAAATAAAATAAAATTTATCACTCACCGGCACTGATGCGCAACAGCGGAGATTTGGTCTTGAGGCTACGTTGTCTGCAACACATAAATATAAAATCCAAATTATAGCAACGTTTAAAATAATTAATATTTCAAAAAATTATTATTGTACGCATCGAATTTTATGTCCGATGCGTATAATAATAAGAAGGTTTATAAATATGAAGTAATTTTATAAATTTTAAAAAAGAAAACTATTTTTTTAAATAAAAACTTTTATAGTATGAGTCTCTCTTGTTTAAACTATTCAAACAATGATCGAGTCGAATTAATGCGTGTGCGGGATTTATAATAATTAATATAAAAATAATAACTCACCCTTGGGTTGCTCCGCCGGTGCAGGATGCCTCCTCTCCTAGGCCTCCTCCTCCTCTCAGGTTGATTCACACGCGCGATATTTTAAACGGCACTCCCGCACTTTTATTAAAAGATATTTCCGCACTTGTACGCGCGATACATTGAACGACACTCCCGCACTATGAAATTTCGGCACGATCGAATCCCGTTTCACACATGAATCGTACTGCGAGTCGACAACCTTATTGCTCGAGCGTTGCTGTATGACTGATAATAAACCGTAAGACGTTAACCATAGCGCGCTAATGTTTACATCGCCAAGGCCCAATACAATGTTATTGTTTTCGCGGCCGAAAATATGTTGCGTATTATGACGTATATACGGTGTGGAATATTAAATAATACAAGTATTTTAAATTATAGGTTAATTATTTAATAAATGATTAATATATCATGGAGCTTATTATTATGCTAATCATTATTCGAACCTGTGATTCGACTATTTTGTTACGCGTTTTCAAGCCGAATCATATTTAAATTATCAAAAAATTGAATAACGATAAAATATGAAATATAATTAAAAATCAAATATTCTTAAAGAAACAATTATTGTTTATAAAGAGAGAAAGATCGCGATAAAACAATAATTTACAATTTTGATTCTAATCATTTCGATTCTTGATTAAAACGTCACGCAAAATACGCGCTTCGGAATTTATCCATTATGAAATAATTACGTATTATTCAAAATTTAAAGTGTGTGAAAGATAATTAATTATTTATGATATCAAATTATTTCCCGATACTTGTCGCGATCGCGTTGAGTAGAGAAATTTAAAGGAGTGCGTCGCGCGTTCTACTTTCTTACTGTTCGAGTGTCGCCGTGAGAATAATAAAGCCGTAATGTTAATAGCGCGCCAATGTTTACATCGTCAAGGCCGTGTACCGTGTTATGTTTTGATAATTCGTTGCCGAAATATTTTCCGTATTACAATGACGTATATACAAACGGAATATTAAATTATACATGTATTTTAAATTATAAATTAATTATTAAATTATCAATTAATATACTACGGAGTTTATTAAATCGATACTGACAATATTGTTATCTCTTTTTCGCACTAAACATTATTTTATATCAAGAAAAGCTGGTCATAACTGAGAGACACATTTGATAGTTTAAATATTAAGTGGGTGTGTAATTTTTATTTAATTTATTTTGAAAAAGTGGAAAAGTAGAATTAATATGTAAGTAATTATATAACACATAAAATAAATGGCGCGCGCGTGGCGCGCGTTTATAGTATTCTATTAGTTATTCTATTTTATTAAAATATAAATAATTGTAAAGATTTATGTAAAATGCGCATTCGCTTATGTTTTGTTATTTGAACTATTTAAAATTTATTATTGTAAACAGATACGATCTGATCCGATAATTTAATAACTCTGTAAATTAATCTTCTATAACCCTTGTAATATATAAATGTTATTGCATTGGAGAAATAAATTTGGTATAATTATCGTGAAAATCTACGTACTAAAATCATTTAATTTTCTCGGTTTTCATTTATCCGTTCGTCATGAAATATTTATATCAATTTCCGATCGAGTACAAATACAAGCCACAATGCCGTTTTACAATGTTAAATATAAAATTTGAACGGAAGGGAGGATAATGCAAACCGCTCTATTTAGCTATAACAATATTGTTTGTTTATGGAAAATGAATTTTCCATGGACGTGCTCGGATTAATCACTTGTCTCGTATCAAAATGCGCATCGATAACCGCGATTCACTGGCACTTATGCAGCGACAGCTGATGAATGCAACGCGCTGCATTCGTCGTGTGGTATCCATTGGATATCGATTTTTTATTTAGCTAATTAGATCGCTTTTGTGGAATATCGGAAATTAAGAATTAAACATTTTTAATAAACAAATGTACAAATATATCTCAGAAATTCGATAGTTCGATAGTTAAAAATAGCAACAGTATATTGCGAATATAATTGATACTAATATTGTAATAATATACTATCAAATATCGTTGGATATAATTGTAATAATATAATATTAAATATCGTTGGATATAATTAAGACTAATGATATAAATATAGCAATGATAATCTTCCGCAGCACATTTCTCGAATTACTCATTTCGTAGACCACTTTTCTATTAGTTATATTTTAATGGCATTTCTTTTTTCGCGAATTTACATTCAACATTGTGAATCTCTCTTTCTCTGGGATAAAGATTGAACGGCCTGTATAAGATACGCCATCCATAAAATACAATCCTATTTCATTTTTACAGTTCTCTGAAATAATAGCTCTGGATCGCAGAGCAGATAGAGAAATCCAATTTGCGAGTCGTAGTCGTCTGTAATAGACATCGGTACATTCGATCCCCTCATAAAATGGTCGACAGTCCTCGTATCTATTCTCTCGCGTTGCGTATCCAAGTGTGTATTTTTACACGACGTGTGTCTCTTCTCTCTTCAACGCACCACCCACAAAATGCAATACCGTGCGACTGTAAAGAGATCGTTTGTTTGCTCTTCGAGCCAGAGCCCGAGTTATTGTTGACACCACAGAAAATGGTTACTTTAGGAATTTCATGAGCGATATTTCGCAAAAAATTTTGAAAGTTTTCGGCCGCCATCGATGAGAGCGATCCGCTACGATTATTTCGATTCGACTCGCGAGCGGTTTTGCATCACGGCAAAGCCGACGCGGAAATGGATGTATTTTTTTCGTCATTGTCCCCATCGCTTTTCTTTCACGCACGTATTTTACGCACACACCCTTCTCTCTCTCTCTCTCTCTCTCTCTCTCTCTCTCTCTCTCTTTTTAGCTTTACTTCACCGTAAACGAATCACGTTTTTTTACGGATCGCAAATCTGTTTCCGAAAACAACGACCGCCAGGCCGCGGCTACATATTCGTGTTTGAGGAAATAAAACAGAGAGAAAAGAAGAGATGACCAAAACGCACACACAAAGATTTAAGCCGAAAACTGTTCGAGTTTATCTCGTATGAAACGCTATGTATGCTGGACTATTACGTTAGTCAGAATTTGCGAACAATTCGCCTATCGACATTGTTTTTTTTTTTTGCAGAAACGTAATGAAGCGTGAATTGGCAATTAATGAGAATTAATAACGCGATTCTCATGACCGATGCCCTGAAATCACGTTATCTTGGTACGGTGCGCACCCGAGCGCGCAGGATTCATTTTCCGACAATTTCCGACAACGTTTATTCGCCGCACGTGTCGGTCGCGCCACGTTCTCCGCGAAACCTCAATCACGCGTTAGTGCCATTTGTTCGATTGCGTACCGCGAATTGACTAGTGCTAATTTCGTACGTGCCGTTCCGTACTTTAATTTTCTCTAATTAGTCGATCTATATATTTGTACGTCCTCATACATATTCAATTATTTTCGTGAGTGAAAATATCTTTTATTTTCCACAAATATATAAATAATCAGAATAGTTTTATTCGCATTTAAATGACGGGGCCAAGAACTTAATAGAATTGAATCAAACTTATAATTAAGTAAATATAGAAGAGAAAAACTTACAGGCATTAATTATTTCTGTTAATTGTACTTAAGATTTTATAATTACAATCTAACTTTTAAATATAGCCGAATAATAAAAAGTTATGCTAAAAATTAAAAATATTATTTTAATAATACGATCTCTTTTTAGCTTTTAAAAAAAAAGAGAAATATCTGTGAAAATTAAAACTACTAAATTTCTTTGTTAAATGAGCATTTATTTGCGTTTTCAAAATATATTCTTCACATCTTGCAACTGCCCATTGTGAACAAAAGAAGTATTGTACGTGCTAATACAATACCTCCAGCATGTTATATAGAGTGTAACGCAAACGTGCAATGTACTATGTTCTTAATAATAGCGCGCATAATTATTTCGTATGTGCTTATTGTAGCTGTGTTTATTTTCTTTTTTTATACAATGCAAGAAAAATTTACTTACTATACGTTTAGAAACAAAAGTATAGAATTTATTTTATAAAATAACATCAATATATATCGTAATAAATCACATTTATATTTTTAAATTTACAATTGAAATTGTTTGACAAATGAAATTATTTGATATGTATATATAATGTTGTATTCATTATCTTGTATATATTGTGAGAGAAGTGCCCATTTTCTCGCTTGAGATTTCCGAATGTATATAGAGTATATCACACCCCGACTAGAAAAAGATCGTGAATGAATCGCGAGTGACGATAGACGAGCGCACGCAGCTTATATAGAGAGTGGCTAGGGCTCGGCTACGTGAGCCAAGTTTATGGCAGAAGAAGCTCCCTGGCTTGGCGTCCTTACCCATTTAAGAGTAAAGGGTGGCCCGAATAAACCCAGGAAACACCTGAGGTATCCTCCTTAGAGTTGATAGCCTATCACGGCACGACTCTTCTGTTGATCGACGGGCTGTGGATTATTCAGTCTATACAATAATACGGCCACGATCGACGATAGCAAGAATAATCGATACGCGAGTTATAGTGTTCGCTAAAATAACATTACGATGAGTACCTTAATAATTCTCAATCGCAAGATTTATTTATATATCATTGTAATAGCATTTCAAAATTCAATTTATTATTTTTTTTTTTATTATGTTAAGTTTGTTAATTATAATACCAGAAACTAATGAGGTTTTTAATGGATATTCTAATATTTAAATCTATATATTTGTGTATCTATGATCATTTTAATTTTGATTTTAATTACAATTTTTTTTTTTTAAACATTTTTCTTGTTTTAATATTATTGTTTTATTGAATTTCTTTGCTTTTCTAAACCGTATCATAAATTTGAAAACGATTTGTCGGTTGAAATAGAAACCTTTCAGGTCTGCTATCGGCAAAAATTATTTCGAAGAAAGCACGCGATAAGAAAACACGCATCTCTACGTCGATTCGCGAATCGAATGTTCAAGTCGTCTCGTATTTTTCGCATTCTCATCGAAGCTTCAACCGCAAGAGAAAAAGGGAGAAAGAAAACAGAGCGCTATCGGATATAAATTCGTGAGCGACACGCTGAAAGAACGGATGTTTTTTAAAACTCGAAGAACTGCGAGGAGGATGATTTTCGGTCATTCGGAATAAACGCGATGTCGTCGCTTGCAACGTGAATATGACAATAATGTCCAAGTTTGAACAGTACCGATGTAAAAATCAGATTATACGCGGAATCTAGTCGGCGAACTTGCGCGAGTTGGCGGCGTTTGCCTGCGGACAATATCTTTGCCTCATTCTTTTGTCTCGTGTACGTTTTCGGCAAATATCATAAAATGTCCGTCCACATCGACAATGTATTTTTCAACGCGACTCACTTTACTAGCTCGAAAACAAACCCCGCCGATGCCAGATTGCGATGTTTAATGTCACGGGTAGATTGACGGGTCAGATCTATTAGAATTGATAGCAAAATTGCTGAAAATATTCCCTAAGGACATAGAGGAAGGAGCCCGAATATATCGTTTATTATCGACCATGATATTACTTAAAGGCGAAGAACGATCATGTAGCACGTATATAATAGGAAAAGCGCTATTTGTATTAAGAAGTTTAGCAAATTAATTTAAATTTTTTTTCGGAGGCAGAAGAATTTTTGAAAATTACAAGAGCTAAACAAATTTATGATAAATTAAACTTTATTTATCAGAAATATGATTTTTTATATGGTATCAAGTAAATATCATTATGATAAAATTTTAATTATAAGCTTGACATTTAAAATTAATTAATTGCAATAAATAAAACAATTTACATAAGCATTCTTTATAAGCATCCATCAATTTAAATAAAAAAATATATATATATATATATATATTTCATATAATGATCACAAAATATTCTGTGTATTAATATTAAACACACTTTATAAAGAACTCAAAAAATTTTTGATAAAGAGAATATATAGTGACGCGAATTATTCGTTCCCCTTAATTTTGCAATGGTGAGCAATCTCACAGATTCACATCAAATCATATTTAATCCAAATATTTTCAGTTATAACCACAAAATTGCAGGGAATTTTTTAATCAAAATTAATTTTACAGTTCTATTTATATTTAAATATCAAAAAATAATATTCTTAGAAGGAAATTTAAAGATCAATGACTTTCATTAATACAATCGTCATAATCACTGACAATAAAATCACATAAGATTTCATTGCGAGTATCCCTTTAGGATACAGCTTTGCTGATTTCAAGCGATAGTGATTTCCACTGCTTCATTTATGTCGGCCCGTCAAAAAATTCAAAAGACGTGAAAAGGAAAAAGGAGGAAAACCAGCGATAAGAATTGCGCTCCGCAAAAAATGCTGTCGCGGCTCGTACTATCGTACAGGACGTCAAAGAAAGTTTGTCTTATCAAGAGACTTTCGGCTGTTCGTCACAAACTGGTGAATTAAACGCGAAAATTTTCGCGGTGATAATGATGCCGAAAGTTATGTCTTGCTTCCTCTGCAAAAAAAAGAAAGGTAGTCGAAAACGATCGCGATGATAGTGGCGATTAAAAGCGCGTAAAAAAAGTATAAAGAGGAAAGAAGAAACGTAAGAAAAGACGATATTTTATGACATTGTGTTTGATCCTTTGAAATAAAAGAGCAATATGTTTTTTTTTTTTTTTATAATAAATATGAATGTAACTAATGATTATACGATTACTAATAAGTAATTGTTTGTTGCATAATTAAATGAAAAATGTACGTGATTATTCAAAGAGTTGAAAGAAGGGAAGAACTTGCATGTCGACATTAAATTTTATCCGGGTGTTAAAATGGAAAGTTAAAAATAAGGATCGCATTAAAACTTTCATAACAGTACTTGCTTCATTTAATTCCTTTGTGACGATAATAATATAAAGTTCTTTTTCTCTAAAACGGAGAAAAACTTCTTTTAGAGCTTTAATAGAATAAGTGATTAAAATATCATGTTGAGGAATATTTACAATTTATGAAGCTTGTGAAAAGTATTGACTATATAAAAAAAGATGATTAAAATATTGGCATTAATTTTGCATTAAATAGAGATGGGATAAAGCAATTTAATAAGATAAGTTTATGAGAATTTTTTTTATCATTACTTTTTTATTAAGTATTATAACTTTACTTGCATGAAAATGTTGAGAAATTTATTTTAACCCGTTAAAAATTAAATTTTACAAGTTAGATTTATGTTAAAAAAAATGAAAATTAATTAATCAAGTTCTGTTATGTATAAGATATCGGACTTTGTACGTGAAGTACAAATAATGTAAAAATAAATACTAAAATTATTTTTAGTTGTTTAAATAATTAATTAAATAATTGGTGTCCTGATTTGGAAATAACGTTATTCTCCCAAATTTTAGGATCATAATCGAGATAAATAACAAAAAATTATAACATATCTTGCATAAGCTCATTATAAATTGTATGCACGAAGAGAATATTCCTTGAAAAATACGGTGAAAAAGATTACATCAGAAACGCTAATATCTGTTGACGTATAATTTTCATTCAGTCCATTCGAAAAAAATAACAAAGCTAGGTATATTAAATCATGCAGCGCCGTGGAAATATTACGGAAGTATTAAGGTCGCGCAAACAGAGAACGAGAAGCGAGCAAATAGAAGGAGCTGAGGACTGGGAAAATGGAGAGCGGTGTTTGAAGGATGAGAATGTTGAAAGATGCGTCGCGTCTAAGAGGTTGAGGACCGGAACAAAAACCGGCAGCGAGAAAAGAAAATTAGATTAAGATCCATCTTTACATTGCCTCGAGCGAGTGCGCTCGTTGCAGACAGGTCATCGAATGTTAAGATATTTATTATTAATTGTAAAGAAACAAAGAATATTGACAGTAATTTTCAAGCATTAATACTAATCCTATGCGTAAAGTTGACACATTTGTATATAAAATAATTTATAATTGAATTTTTTGTTTTAAATGCATTTGGCTATTGAAAAATAAAATTGTTATTCAAACACGAATTCAAATATTGATCTTTTATAAATTTAAAAAATACTTGCGCTTATTATACATTAAATATAATAAATACATAGTGTACATTAAGATCTGAGGTTTTATAGATCTCATTTGTACGAAATAAAACAGGTATTCTGCTCGTATAACGACTTAACGACGACTCGCAGAAATAAACCACTGTATCAATCTAGAGGATTCTCTCTGGAACTTCCATATTAACAGTCGAATGCCTACGTTAGATATCAGCTCGGAAGATCGAAACATTCCCTTTATAACTCACTTCGTTTAACGTGCAACTTTGATGAGGAAGAAAGAGGGAGAGGGAGTGAAGGAATGATAGAGAAAGAGCAGCAGTCGAAGGGAAAACTGAGCGACCGAGTCTGAAAGTTGCCAAGTCGGATAATGGCAAAGTTATGGCAGCGACAGTCGGGGACTTCGCGTACATCGCGAACGACGATGCTAACGATCCTTTAAGCCGCAGACGATCGCTATCCGGTTCTTCTGCGCGCGTACCTATCGTCCGCGCGAATTGCGAAAATGGCCACGATGGGAAAAAGATTGCCGGCGCGATCGAGTAGATCTTCCGGAATTTTCCCGCCCGGCGAGAGCGTGATAGGCGAATGGAGCTCGTTTATCGTCGCAATCACGCGGAAGTTGTAAACATCGTTGCGACGAGACTGATAAGGAGGAGAAATTTCTTGGAAAATATATGTAATACGAAATATCCGCGCTGATCAACAGCGGCAAAGCGCTTTTCAAGGAATCGATGAATATTTAATTAGGGACTTATTCAACATCAAATTTTCAAGTGTAAATTTTTTGCGTATAGTTTTAAACAGATTTTATATAGGTTTTGATAAAGAAAAAAAAAAAAAATCTACTTCGAAGCTTTTGGATAAATGATATATTTTAATTGCAAAATAAAAAAATTATTAAAGGGTGATAATAAATAAATTATAAGCAATACCTTTTATTATCGTTACTTGTTTGCTTCTACTTTTTCATTATATTATAAAGGTTCAAAAAAATTTTAATTTTCTTGTCAAGATACCCGAACAATTATGAGAACGAATAAACATTTTCGTGTATGAAGGTCGATCTCTCTCATTGTACTACGCAAAACATCTACGAGATTATCAAAGCTTCGAATAACGGGAACAAAGGTTCTATTTGGCGGAAACGTTCGCGATGCAATCCCCACTTGCAATGCCCGAATTTTCTTTCTCTGCTAAATGTTGTATACGGCGCCATTCCCGTTTACTTTTCGCATTTTTCTTCCTAGTTTACGCCACGGCAAAGCGAAATCCCGAGTTCTGTGGCTTCAGTACTTCAGTGAATGTGCATATGCGACTGCGATTGTGTAACGGAGAATAAATTACAATAAAATCTATCTCTCTTTGTATGTCGCGGCTTGTTTCAAAAGTAAATGTCATTTTAGCTGCAGATACTATGACATAGAGTTTTTTTTTAACAAAACTCAGATTGCATTATTTTTTTGGTTTTTAATTTCGAAAGTTAAGTAGCTCTTTAATTAATCCATGAATTTAATTCCTAATCTAAATTTATTGATAAATCATTTTTTATTGATTATTTAAACTTATAAATAGTTTTCTGTTAAAATTATTAATAAAAACAATCTATTCTATTTTCCAACTTTTTTCTCATTTGCTTTTATATCAAATTTTACTTTTAGTTGTGACAATATCACAACTTGGCTTGTAAACTTCTCTGAAAAATATTAAAGTTTTATGGCGTGAGACTCCAGAGCGTGAGTACAAGCTAGTTATTTTTCAGGTAGAAATTGATTTAATGTACCTCGAGTTTTCTCGTGATTTACGGACTTTAAATGCGCGATCAATTATCGATTGACTGCGACTAAAATGTAGGAAAATCAGCGCGACTTGTTCCCAGCTTCAATTTATTATAATTAAATAAATAGGTTAAGAGTTTCCGTATTGACATCGAAAGCGTGATAGAAATAAAGATAATGGCCAGGAAGCGTTAGTTTATCGAGTCATCTGTCGTATTAGAATCCGAATAGTAGGAACTGATCAGAGATAAGTCGCGTTTGTTCGATGGAAAATTAACAAAAATTATATCTATGAGCAATAACAGTCATTTATATAGTGATATATTAATATTCTTTCGATTTTCACGAGATTTATTATAAAATGTAAATAAATTTGGTACAAATATGTATGTTTATCTTTTCTCTCTCTCCATACTCTGTCTATGTTATCCGTAATATCTTTATAATAAATTTTTTTATGATTATTTAAAAAATTTTTTGTGTGCACACACGCTTTATGATTATTCAAAAAAAATATATATATATATATATATATATATATATATACTGAAATTAAATTTCTAGAAAAAATATTATTTCTTTTTGTTCTACATGTTTTTGTTCTCTTTTGTTCTATAGTGTTTACACGTTAGTGTTTGCACGTATCTTTATTAAATTTATAAAAATACTCTACGAGCAAATACAGTGGCCCAGCTTTATTGGACGACTTTGCAATTTCAAATTTTTTGAAGGTACATATTAGCGACAAGAATGATATAAAAATCGCGTAATTCGGTAAAACTTGTTTGACGTTTGATGCGAGCGATGAAAATTGCTGATGAACGCGACGTACAAATGTCAAAACCGATATCAACCACCCAAACGAGAGGTTCCCTCGACGGCGGGGGACGGTCGTATAGAGAATATAGTTTATTCGCTGACCGCGATGAAAATTTCCCACAGGATTCCCGGCGCAAAGTACGCGCATCGTCGTTGCTGCATGTGCCCCTTCCCCCTCCCTCCCCTCTCCACCTTTCGATATATGCGGTAGGGCCACTCACAACGCTCGCAATTTATGCCGAGGAATATAACATTCCGCTTCTACGTGCAATCTGCTTCGGGATTTCGGGATTCTCGACGAAATGATGTAGCGGTTATATATCCCGCGACCGGGATATAATCATTGATGTATGTAGACTTATTTACGGCAAAATGGCCGCGCGAGCGAAAAGGCAATGAACGTCATGTATTCGATACCGCGTTAAAAAAAAAAATGATTTGTCAGGATAGAAAATTCAGATTATATTCTCGAAAATACGTCGTAAAAATTTTCTGTTTTTTTTTTTTCATTATCTTCGAAATATCTGATTAATATCGGTTTATTAATTATTACGAACGTGAAATCGTGCAATCGTATTTATCTCAAGATAATTAATTAATCTCGTTAAGCAGTGGATTAATTACCAAGCAACAATTAATCCAATAATTAATTAAACAGCGTGAAAAGACTTTTTATGTTTCCTTTTTACAAAATCGTCCAGCTTAACCAAAGATCTCGATCTCGTTGGTGACGCTAATGAGCTTAATTTTTTATCGTCAGTCACGGAACAGAATAAAAAGTAATTTCGGCAAATATTCGTCAGATAAAATCCCATTAACTCGAATTGAATGTACGAGTATGTGTATATGATGGAGGAGGGGGAGAGGGGGGGAGACGAGTAAGACCTAAATGACAATGTCATCGTCGCCGAAAGACACATATTCGTAAACGACGAATTGTATAAAAGGGACGAGTGAAACGATCTCTGCGGTTAAAGAGGAGCGGGCAGATTTTGCGGGAGGTTATCTGCGTGTTAAACTAGGTAATTCCGCGTTAGGTATAAACTTAACGCGCTTTCCCTGCTTCCTCATCACGAGAGGGCGAACTGCCAACTACGGCAGCCCCGCGTGTATGATACTATTGTACAATATACAGGATTTGCATGTAAATGCCCCGCCCGCACGCTGGCGTACACATTTTTTTTTTTAATCGCCGGACCTTTCCACCGTTATACGACTGCGACACGAGCCGCACGAAATTCAAGCAACGTATAATCTTGGGGAGGGGGGGGAGGAAGAGAGGGATATTCTAATCTGCGACTTTAATATTAATTCTCCCTTTCTCAGACATGGTTAAAATTACTCTCGACTCAAATTAGAACACTACTCACATATCTCTTAAATATTAGTACTCGTTGTTTTAGGAAAATAAAGTTTTTTTTTTTTTAAGAAAGTATACGTGTAAAATATCCAAGAGATGTATGAAAAACGCTCACAAGCTTAAGTAGAGTCTTAAATGAAGATGTGTAAATTTTAAGGCTCTATGAATTTAAGCGGAAAGATTTTGAAAACTGATTCGGCGAAGGGAAGAGAGAAGGGCTGACGTTTCTTTATATTGTCGCATAGATCGGATGACGTTAAAGTTTTCCGCGATGTGTTTCACGCGGATAGCCGCGCGCTGTTATCAACGCGCTAAACTACGTAATACAGCGCGAGCTTAATACCGGCTATTCCTCGCTCCCCCTGCGTTTTATCCCTCTGGGTATCTGTAACTTAGTTTATAGATGCGCATGACGGGACATGCTCGTACATTCATGTCTCCGTATGCTTACCACAATCGGAGAGAACAACTCGGATAATCGCTCGTGCTCCTGCGAAACTTCTCATGGGAGATTCTCGAGACTCGGGGGAGAGATAGTTAAGTTATCGCGCGGAAGGAAAGCGTACATCGTCTCGTGGCAGCGTGTCTGTGTCTAAGTCTATGTATTAGTAACTATCCCTCTATTTGTATGACGATATGAATCTTACGAGTTCAACACCAATCATGCCGCGTTATCGCGCGATGACGGAAGTTTATATAAATCAGTTTTTTTTTAATGTTTCTAGAATGCCATCCGTTACGAACTAATGAACTTTATGACGAAATGAACTTTATACTCTCTTCTACATCCTGTCGACAGATAATGATATGGCTTGTTTTGCGTAATTGACTTAGTTGACACGGTCGAATGCTTTTGTATATGATAAAAGTTGGAGTTAAATAACAACGTATCACGCATTTGTAAATAAACGCAAAGCGTTTTACCTCCGATCTCCAGAATTTCAATTTGTTTATGTAATTTTAATGTTTGTGTGACAGACATAATTGTGATTTTAATAAAAGTTTATAATGTGCTAAGTATCGTATGTCAGATATTCGAATCTTTTTTTTACACGAGATATAGATAAAAGAAAATACATAGAAAATAAAACAATACCTAGATTATACTTATAATTTGTAACAAAAATTTATATGTGTAAATAAATATGTGAAAGCTTATTCAAAATAAGCGCATGGATTTATATCATTATTGTTTTTTTTGTTACTAAAAACATATAAATCCCTCAACTATCCTAGATTTTAAGAATAACGTTGCATATATTAATTTGTGAATGACTCTGCTGATATCAGGAGCATCTTGCATACGAATAAAATCACGCGGAAATCTGAAAAAGATTCAGCGAGCAATCTCACCATAAGATACCATTTTCGGTCGTCATGACACTCTCACGAAATGCCAGTGTGTATACACGCGATTGATCGAAATCTGATGTTATTTTTCTGTCAGCGAACTTTCTAAGAGAGTCCCAGAAGAGGGAAAAAAAGAAGGGGAAAGATCTATATGGATCGCGCACACGTACCAGGGTTTATTCCCGTGAGCAATTTCTTTGTCTAAAAAGCATCGTAACGCTGAGGGGAGTTATGTCTCTCGCAAAACTTCATATCGTGGAAAAACGATTCGCGCGCGAAATAGCGTGTATAACGACGAGAGAATCGACTTGCGACGCCAGATTGGCGCGTGTTGTAACGTGGAATATTTAATCGACATGAAACGCGAAACTTCGTCACCGTTGTTATTCCGTCGCCTGGGACCGCGTGATGCCACGAGCGCCAATGTTCGTCGGCGCCCTTTGCGCCATTCTGCCATAACGTCATTACTGCGATGCTTTGCGACGGTGGTGCGGATATGGAAATATTTCATATCGCGGCGTAAAAGCGTTATATTCCTCTGTTCGTACAATTAGTCAAGAATTGGGCTGATTCAATTTGCCCGTTCAGTATTGAGAGCTTAATGGCGAGCGATTGAGAGCTATCTATAGATAAGAGACGTGCGTGTGTATCAATCACCGATAATTTAACGAAAGCAAAAGCATTTAAAGCAAATAAAAACAAATCTGGACCAAAATCTCGGACACAATCGAAATAATTAAATTCGACTTTCATACGGATAATCAAAACGAAATTTTTCATTATTATTCAAACAGGATGAAAATGTTATTTCAAAATCTAGATGAATTTTGTTAAAATTGAAGTATGGAACAACAAATATATCACCTAGAATTTCGATAAAAATCATAGAGTGTATGCATATTTATAAATACTTAAATATTTTTATAGATTATTTCTTAAATTGCATCATTATGACATATTGTACAAACTTATTGTTCGAATAATTTATACCTTTCTTTTACTGGTGAAAATGTTTAAAAAAATAATTGTGATATACGCGTTCGAAGAAATATCTGTACCTGATGTTTAACGCAAAAGGCAGTTTCGCCGACAGTTTATTCGAGGTTGAAATACTATCTCGGCTCAACTTTCCTACGAATCGAACACCCGTTAGCAAGATGATGGGTTTCGCTCTTACTTCTCCGGTGAAGAATCCCATTTACTGTTCTCCGCCCCTGCATCTCGTAGATAATTATATTCAGCAGGGATCGGTTTTAAGGGGGTATGTCTGCGCTGTACTTTATGCCGACCGCGAGACAGAAACTTTCTGACCTAATACGACATTCCTTTTCGCACTTTAGTGAACTTGCCTAAATGTCTGAATATACGAGAGGAGAGAGACGTTGAAGTAATTTCTCCTTTGCCTTTCTCTTTCTCTTTCTGTCTCTCTGCGCGATGATAAATTTACTTGAAAAGACTGCTGTTCGAATAAATTTCTATATCAAAAATAATATTATAGTTTAATGTTTTGCTATTATAATATATACCGTGAAATATCATAATATGCAGCATGCTAAAATGGTGAATGCATTAATTAAGCGCGATGTACGTGATAATATACATGATATGATATGCATGATGTGATATACATGATAACATACGCAATATACACGATAAAGGAATATATTATGACAGAGTTCCGCTCTTACTGAATTCATGTGTTACAATAGATCAATATTCTAATAAATTTGCAGTAAAATCCGAGCATTATAATATAATCGCAAAGTGACGTTTGTTGTCGCAATGATGTATCGCAAAACATATCGCTGAGCGAATTTCGATGTAAACCACGATTTAATTAAATGCGGTGTTCGTAATTGTGTGTTTGCGATCCAGTAATTAAATTCGTAATAGGGCGAATAATGAAGAATATTGGGAGAGACGCGATAGAATCCGTCTGCCAACGATGATTTATAACTTGAATTATTAACTCAGCGCGTAAGCTCCTTGAGCACAAGCATAATCCATCTGGCAGGACATAGTCGATTTACAAGGCGCAATATCTTCTCCGATTTTAGTAGCCTTTGCTTGAATCATCTCGGAGTCAGATGTAACAATCCGAGAATAGATAGGCGGCGGATATATGGATTATACGAGAGAATTATACGACTTCTCTCTCTTTCTCTCTCTCTGTTTCTCTCTCTTGCCGTAACGTCGCCGACTTTAATGCAGAAGCAAAGTCACACGGTAGGAAATCCTGAGAATCACGAGACTGATATTTACTCTTTCTTGTCTCTCCTTCGCGTAAGTAAATTTCATTTCATTCTCACTAATTCGACACGCATCATGCGTCAAAGAACATTCTACGCGAGATGTGATATGGATATAATTTATTGAACAAACTCGGCAAATGATAGATAAGATATTATAGAGAAAATGAAATAGAAAGGGAAGTTTTATTTGGGAGAAAATAAATGAGAATAAAACAATTTTTTTTTATTACAGTAATCGAGAGAAACGATAATAACTTTGACAAAATCATTATTATTTGTATAAGAGATATTATTTTTAAATATATACAGTGATAGATCGAAAAATAATTTCTTATATCAAATAAATGCAATAATACAGTATTGCATCTCTATTGCATCACATTGCGATATTCAAAGTGTAATTTACTCCATGCATACGTTGTATGCGCACATTTCCCCGTTAGTCATAAACAAGTCTTGTGTAAGCATATCCCTCATTTGGAAATTACCTTGCGATGTATTCCGGGACTAATTATCGGATTTTGCTCCAAACCGAATTTCAGATTTGCTAAAATATAAGCGTAAAATTTCAAACAAATAAATTAAGTAAATGAAATATTATAATAGTTTCATATAACGACGCTTCCATTTTTTAATGTCTCATCATTTTTTTTGCAAACAAATATTTATCGCAGTATTGTGTGTTAAACGTTTAATTGTATACATAATAAATTTATCTCTTTAAATACATATTTTATAATTTGTTATAATATATTTTTAAAACATTTTTTTATGAAATTACGGCAAATTTATTGTGATTATTGCTAACAAAAATAAACAAATGATGTATTAGTTACTTTTAATTCTCAACTCTATAAGTATTAATTAATTCTGGCCGAAGGCCAATTACGCCTGTTGATCGATTCTAAAGAAAACTAAAGAAAACTAAAGAAATCTGTTTCTTCTGCGAGCACACAACCACCTTGACGTAGCTTAGGCACTCCGTCACAAAGTACACGCCAATCCATCAGCTTTACGTCAAAGCGCACGCACAGTGCCTTTGATGAATTACGAGGTATGGATCGAGTGACGTCTAAAGACCGCTTGGGTCATCAAACACCTGGGGCAATAGTCCACAATAGTCGTAACATCACGATGCGCAAACACAATAAGGATCCGCTTCCAATAAGGGTCCGCGCGCTGGATTATCCGCGAGTTTGATGTATCTCGAGATACGATTAGTCACGCGCGTCACAATAATTATAATATTATAATGTTACAACCTCGTATAAATTATATCTTTTTTTCAGAAAGAAATCTTTAATTTACGAACGCATCGCGTTTTTCTATCTCTGTTTATTTTATGCTCAGATTATGTTCTATTGCACGTAAAGGTCATGTCACAAATACGTGGATTTTTTCTCAGGTATATATTTTTTATATCCACTAAGCAATTTTGGTAAATCAATGATGGCGAAAAATTCCTTCCGGCTAATTTTCTTATCGCCAGTAGTACGTGAGCGTAATTTTAGGCTCGTTTATGGTCGTGATACGTTGCTCATAAAAGAGAAATTACCGAGAATGAAATCAAGATATATGATAGATGGAATCTAAAAATCGTGAGACGTACGTTTGCGTTAGAAATAATTCTGTATTAAGGGTATCGATTCCGCGCCGTGTAAAAGTAGTTTCGTACGAGCGGGGAAAGAGAAAAGGAACTCGGACGTGATTTTTATTCTTTTTTAACAATCAGTTACGGAGTCTCTCGCGGATTTCGAACGGTAGAAACGATTGGTTCAGGCGCTTTGTGTTGGCAAGTGACCCTATTACCGGCCGCGACTCCCTGATAAATTACGGGATGCGAGCCCGTGACGTCCAAAGATCCAATTCTGAACACGTGGCGCGTGTAATGGCATCGTTCGAAGGACCGTGACGGCTCGCGCGGAAGCCGATATATCTGCCGCACGTCGATACATACATCGCCGCGGGACAATCCGGAGGTCGCGTTCCGTCGTTGACTATCGTACCGAGCCGATAGTCGATAGCCTCTCTCTGTGCCGACCTATGCGCCCGACATATGAAACATGCCCATAGAGATATTAACGTTACGTCACAGAGATGTGGATGCATAAGTAAGTGCTATAAATATCAATCGTTACATTATAATCTAATGTGATATGTAACATCAATTTTTTAATCTTCCGTCCGATTGCCCTTATCTTTTTTCTGCTTTCGCTATCGTTGAATTTATTTATGAACATTATTTTAATGCGACAAAAAATATATATTCGCTTCTGATCATCGTATTTAATTGTGCATATTTTTTCTGTTACAGGTGAGTTGACAACATCCTTTTAAAAAGGGAAAAACAGAAGAAGCGCGAATAATTATGTGAGTTCTACGAAGAATATAAAATATTAATGGCGCATCAAATAAGGAAATTGGTAAAAATATAAATTATATATGTATATGTGATATATTATATATATATATAATATGAAGAATATTACATACATCATAACAAGGAATATTTAACAAAATAGGGTCATAACAAGATTTCTTAAGGATAATAAAATATAAAATTAGAAAATGAAGAAATCGAAAAAATTTCAGGAAGAAATTTAAACTATCTTTGTTATTAATTGATCCGAAACTCGTCTTATAAAAGAGGGATAAAGCTAGTGGACAATTAATGCGTCCTTATTATCTCAATTGAATCTCGTGAGTAAGCTAAAAATATGAGCGATTCTTCGAAACGAAAAGTTTCAACATAAAGTCGTTTTTACGTTTCCTGTCAGACTCGTCGCCGATCGGTATGCGACTTGGCGTCGGTCGAAGTAGAGCGCGTCGTCGCGCATATGAACCTAGTAAATTCTCGACATATTATCCTTCTTCAAACACCTGTTCATGCACGCCTCACGCGTTCTTTCTCGTTCGTCACTCCGTAGCGTTTCCGCGTCGCGGATGAACGTGCTACCGTGTTCTCAGCAGAATTATGTCTCGCGATGACACAATCGTCAAGACGTCACGTTTTCTGAAACGAACTTACTTTAGGATGTTCCTTTCTCGACAATTATCTTGAACGAAGAACGAAATCGTATGTAATTTATACTAATAAACAACATATTTCATTTATGCGATTTATATCTCGTCTATTGTTATCAAAATTTTATCACATGCGATGAGGTTTATCTTTTTCTTTTGCATGTACAATATTTCGCGATAAAGAATGGAAATTTAGATTCTCACCGCGGACGTGTACGAATTTATGTAGCATTCGGCGCAGCTGCATTACGTTGCCAGCTTGCTAAGGTGGTTGTGTCTCGTTCAGTTTGTTATCAGGACGAGAGATCGGTGCTGCAACTGCGAGAGAGGTTTGTACCTGCATCTATTCAAACGCGAGACACTGTCTGCTCGCAGATATTAGATGCGTCGGATCGGTTTAAATAGCGTTACGTCTGTCTTCGTGGCAACTTTGAATTCGGAATGTGTGTTGTGTCTTGTGAAATAGTACTTCACCGTACACGCAAACGATAACATATAAGGGAATTTAATATTTCGTATTATGCCCATAAAAATTTCTCTTTGTAATTTTTAATAAAATATTCTTATATTCATTTGTGCTTATTAAATTCCAATATCGTGTAATTTATTTCGAAACCGTATATTTGCGGAATGAGTTTGAGCCAATCTCTGATTGTAAAAAATATGTTTTCATCAGATTTTTTTTTTTTTAAATCGAGAAAACTCGAAGTACGAATTATATTGTTCGAACGATACACGTGACGCGACTTGCTGGACCATTCTTGCTCCGAAAAATCAAATTTTCCTTGCCCTTCTCTCTCCTCGTCCGGACTTGCTCCGCAACAGGTTCCAGTTTATCTCACGCCCGAACGAACTTTCGAGCTTGCAATTGTTTCGGCGCAGAGGCGTGAAGAACCCCGGGCTTTGAGAGGCGGCGGTGGCGTATCGATGTTGCTGAAACCGCACAACGTCGGCAAAAACCGGCGAGCGGCGCACGAGGGGGATGCTGATTTAATATCCGGGCGCCTGCCCCCGAATTCACGACGATGAAAAGCCAAGTCTTTGGCCGATTATCGACGTTGTTACCTTCTGCGAGATTGATTCTTTTCTGACGGCGTGTCTCTCGCAGGCGCGGCCTTCGCGATGGGTTTATTTTTTTTTTTTTTCGCCAGCGAGCCGAATCCGAAAACATTGACACCGTTCAAGCGTGGCCCTTTTTTTCAAGGCTCTTTTTGCCGCTTTTGTTCGCGGTCGAGCGTGTGCGTACGTGAGCATATACGTGTTTCGGTTGCGATCATTGAACTATGCAGGGTATCGTGAAGCTACCGCTCTGTACTTCTTTCTTTTATGAATTCTTCGATTAATAAAGTTGAAAATTTTAAAGAGAAAAGAACATTATGTCGCGAATATTAATATTGAAAAAATCAATAAAGTTTGTTTAGTCTATTTTTTATCACTTATTATGTTATCACGATAAATGTTTTGGAATACACACATAATTATATATTTATTAGTTACTTTATATAAATAACTATAAATTATAATGTTTAAATGAAGTCATTTTAAATGACTGATCTGTATAGATTGGAATCTATTTCCTGAAATTTTATATATTTAATCTAACTATAAAATTTACATTTTGCAGCTATAATAATTTATTATCCAGAAATTAATATTTCTGGATAATAAATGAATGTAGTAGAGATGAAATAGTTTACATTATTCATTGAATTTTAATAAAATATTGATATTAATAATGAAATATTAGTTATGAGATCTCTCACAAAGATTGTCATATAAAATTATAAATATTCATATATTAGATTTCTGGTTCGATATATTTTTGAACGTTTGGTTCAAATATCCACCTTATCTGTCATTATGATTTATTAAAATTATTCGCCTCCGTACGATCAAACTGCAATTGCATATTCGAATATTCGGATTGGGAATCGTTTTATAGTCCCAAGTCACACTCAAGCATCACAAATCGAACTCGCGCGTTTGATACCAAAGTACACAGTATAATTTATCGTCACGATCGCGCTGGGAGGAGAACGGGGAGAGAGAAGTGGAAAGTAGAAAAGCGACACGATGAAAAATTGAGGAATGAGAAATTGGCAGGTGATTTTCTACGCTCGACGCGATAATTCATTTGACTTTCCGGTGAGATCGCCAGTTGGATGGCAAAGCAACCGCGTCGCGCCAGCGACGCTTTATTATGAAGATTTTATTCGGGGATGATATCCTGAATATCCCGACGTTGATATCCTGAATCCGCGTTCGATTCGCATCGAAATAAGCTCCAATCTGATCTCTCGGGTGAGAGAGGAAAGGAGAAGGAGAGAAGCGAGGATGCGTGCTTGCCAGAGGAAGATGGGTAAGGACACACGTCGACATTACGTCGGACTTTCGTAGACTTTTCGGTATTTTTTTTCGGCACGACGACGAGCGTGCAAATCGACGTCCTCGCGAAACGCAACTGACTACGAAATTCAGCTCAATTCCGCTAGAAAAATTTCGGCGTGTTGTAATGATTTATGTTAGAGTGCTGAATATATAGAGAAAACAGATCGAATCGCTGCATTATATTTTTTGTCGAAGGCACATATTTGATGTAACTGCTCTCTCTTTCATTTTACAAAGTTATTTTATTGTATAATTTATCTATATAATTTTATTAACATATGTGTAAATATAAATGTATATATATAAATGAAAAAGAAAGAGGGAATAGCTAATTTCAGTAGTACGCTATATGTATAACGCGGCATGATGCATTTAAATTTGTTGATAGAGCTAGATTTTATTGGATTGCGGCTAAATAAATTGAAGCAATATAGGCTACAAATTAAATTCTAATATTACTCGAAAGTGTGACTGAAATATTCTGTCTATATAGCCAATAAAAAATGGTTATTATTTATTTTAATTGTACAAGTAATAACGGGCTATAATTTTAAAATAATTTCGACAACAATGTTCCGACTTATTTTCAATTACAATAGATACCGAGTTTATATATCCAAATTTGAAATATTATTGTGTTATCGCGTGCTACATCTAAATTTGCGACGGTATTTAAATGACAGCGCCGAAATAGGTCCCCGAAGTGAGCAAGGCGAATGCCAAGTCAGAAACGATTTATTATACTGATAGTATATCTCTTGCTCCATATTCTGAGCGTGTCTTCTACCACAAACACATTTATCAACGTACGTCGACACTCATATCTCGAATTTATCCCTCGCATGAGCGTGCCATGCGGAAAAATGAGTGCGTTCCTACGGTTGTCCGGACTTGTGCAAAAATGCAATTAAATTTTGCTGCACGTTCCGTGAGACATTCATGGCGACATTCACGACATATTTTCAATATATATGTGAAAATATATAACGCGAATTTGGAATAACAATATATGCCATTGTTCGTAATAATTTATCTTTCATTATCGTGGAATTTAAAAAAAATTAACCTTTAATAATAAAATATTAACCTTTAATAACTTACAGAAAGAGTAATAGATAAGTAAATTTTTATTGTTTGCATAAATAAAATATATAAAGCAATAAAAATAAGCAATTTTGATAACTTTGATTAAACTAAATCGATATTTATACGATTAATGGCATTAAATTGATTTAGTCGAATAACTTTTTCGAAAGACGTTGCGAGAAATATTTTGGCATCGAGTGCTTGCCAGATGTAAGATATCAGAAAGCATTCCTCCTTTTTCCCAGCCACCAGATGCTAATGACGTTTCGTGAAACAAACAAGAAGCGAGCGGGTTGCGCGAGGGGATCATTAGTAAAAGTGCGATAACGTCAACTTCAGTAACGGGGAAATACATCCGGGAAAACTCCGCTCTGCGAGCCCCAAATATTTTCTGCCCTTATTTGTGCCGTTTAATGGCGAGTGAGGAAAAGATAATGCCCGAAAACGAGTTAATTCGTCCGCATCATTTTCGCTTGAAAGTTCTCCGCAATCCGAAAGCGATTTCATTATAGCGTTTATCCGGCGACGCTTATATTATTATTAGACGTGAGGAAAATCTTTGTTCTCGTGATTTTATTTCCCGTTGCCCATCAAGTTTAGATAGAGAGCGAGAAGGAAATGGGAAGAGCCATGGCGCGGTTTTAATTCCCGGGTGTACAATTTGGCGAGGTTCTCGAGAATTCTGGCTGCAAATAATCAGTCGACTGTGCGAATCGCCGTATTTACGCGGTGCTTGCCCTCACTTTAACGTGTCTTAACCGCTGAAGAATTGAAATAAACGGCAACTCTCCCTGGCGTGCTTTATTGAGATTGCGCTGGAGGGTAGCCATCGCCCCGTTGGCGTTGCCTTCGCCCTAGATGTCTCGTGGGATATGATTTGTTGTTTAATGCACTGCCGAGATATTTTCGCGCCACACGCGTTTGTTTTCTTATATTTCAGGGGAAGCAAAATTTTATGATAACTTTTGAGAGTTTTCTCCTACGCGAAATTGAAATGCCGTGGTAAATAAATATGTCTATATATTTCTTTTTATAAGAATGAAAACACTTATCCTTAATATTACTTGTGTACATCTTGAAATTATGCGGATGAAAAGAAATAAAGCTTTAAACATTAAAAATTATAAATAATAAAATATACATGAGCGAGACAAAATTTTTCACGAGAATATGAAATCAATTGAGAAATAGATTGTTCAAAGATAAATATAGCGAAATTATATTATCGTCGTAATGTATTTCTTTTATCCCATTCGAGATGCCCGAGTAATTCAGCAAAGTTAATTGAAAATTATAACATGCGGCGGCTTACTTTCGCGGCTCAATGGATTTTATCGTGATTCAAACGTCGAAATTGCCGCTTCGCACGCAATTAATCGAGTTTCCCTCGAATCCCATCCGCGCGATGAACGCGTTAATTACTCGAAACATACGGCCGCAATTCGATAAAACTGTTACCAAGTCGGATTCCGTTTCAATTGTGGCAACATGTTACGTGCCATCGGGATCGAAATGCATCCGCTTTAAATGAATATCGTGCGCTATACACGAACGAACTTTTCATCGTTGCCTCAACTTTATGTAATAATTCAAATCACCTTTCTTATGCAGATCTGCAAACATGTGCATGATTCATTATTTACGGAAATAGTTATACGGAGATTTATTAACATTGAAGAAAAAATTTATTTTAAATTTTAAATATTTTTTTTCACACATGTGTTCGTTTCCTAACAGAATAACCGAAATATCTCTTTTTTTGTTATTGTTTGGACAGCAAATTTTTTATGGTTATTTGTAGCCATTACCTTTTTTAATATTTAATATATTATTTGCTATGTATCGATGTGAATGAATGTGTGTCGATGTGTGTGAATGTTTAAAATTTATTTACTCAATAAATGTTCATATTGTCTATTTTATCAGAGTTGAAATCAAAATTAAAGACATATGTGAAAATATCGGAATAAAAATCTAAAACTATGTTGATAATGGAAATAAATAAAATATTGTAATAAATAAGTGATTAAATTGAAATTTGAACAAATAAGACAGAGAAAAGCAAATAACAAGCTTTTAACAAGTACGTAGAGTAAGTAAATAGAATACTAGCGATTAATATATACATATATATTTCTAATCTTCGAAATGCGCGACGCACTGGTACAAGTTTTAATTATGCCGGGTAGTCTCTGTTCATCCTGACTCTTTCGTTGCCATTTCAAACTGCATCTGGCGGTGCGATGATAACATTCATCTCGCGGTACTCTTCATCTTGTTCAAAGAGCGGAGCTGAGATAGGGATGCAGGGCAAACAGGGCGCCGGGAAACGAGAGTGAAAAAAAAAAGGAATAGCAGGATCGAGGAGAAACGTGGGAGAATGAAAGGGTAGGGCTCGAAGGATAGAGGGACGAGCAATGGGGAAAAGAAAAAGTCGCCTTCATTAGGAGAGACCAGACTACGAGAACCCTAAGCCGCGTTCAAATGAAATCCGCAGTCGGCAGTAATGGCGGTCGAGATTTTTGAGACCTCGTTCTTTTCGCAGCAATGACTACCAACAGTTTGATTCGCGTTTTTGTAGATTCGCTCTTCTATATTCGTGTATGTCGCCTCAATGTCCGTCCGATATCGGCAATTGTCACGAGTTCGCGAGTAAACAATGGGGTGCGATTCAATCGACCGCGGAGTAATTTCTACCAATCTCTCTCATGACGGATTTTTGAGAGAGGCACAGAGAAAAGGATTTTATTGCTCTTTTAAGACAAGTTCCTTAACGACAGACATTAAAATATACATCATTTTCCAAAATGTATGATAAAAAAATATTTAGTCGAAATTAATTTTTGTATAATTCTCTACGTGATCTTTTAATTTTTAATGAATTTAATGTTATAAAACTGGAGAACCTAGATAATTTTTAATTATATTTTAAGCAAAGTTAAAATATTTTGGGCTTATATACAATATTTTCTTTAACACTTGTACTTTTTGCTGTATTTTAATAAGAGTCTTAATATGAGTTGAACAATAGCAACTGAATCTGCTAAGACAAGTATAGAATGAAATTTATGCGAAAGAAACTATGAGAAATGCAGATAACGAACACATAGGAATCACTGCGTTCTTTAAATTTCTCTCATTTCTATAACAAATATACATTGTTTTATCCATTGGACGATCACTCTTCACTAGCTTTCACTTCTGACTTTGAAAGCTTCATCCGTCGTAAATTTACATTGTATGCTTCCGAAACAAATGGAAAGAACCGAACGTAAATGAAATCCTCAGCAAAAGCTAGGATGCGATCAACCATACACTAATATCTTTTGATCTCTTTGACATTGCTCAAATAAAACGAAACTCTTTCTGTTTTATTAAATTCGGGAAAAAATTTCCGTAGGAAGATATCGAGATAAATTCGCTTAATTCTGTATCATCGATATAATCTCTATTAACAGATAAGATAGTTGAAATTATCATACGTCGTTCAAATATATACCAAAGAAAAAATTTTGCAAAACTGAAATAATTCTATTAACTAATAATGCTAGCAAACATTGCTAGCACTATGATACATTGATATAATTTACTTTCATCATAATTAAACTATCATTTAATTTATATTAGCCATTTAATTGATTTAATACTATTTTATTGTAATTGTGAATGTTAAAAAGGTTTATATTTTAATCTTTTATCTACCATTTAGACCATATCGATGTTTCATCTGCAAAACTACACGAATGCAAAAAAATCATATCTTTTTTGTAAAATGATATATTTTCCTTATAATAATGTTTTTCAACGAGAAGCATTAAAAAACCGATATACTTTTATTACTATATTCACTGCGACGGAATTTCGATGATATATCAAAAATAAAAAAAAAAATAAAAAAATAAAGAAAAAAATATGGTGGTATCTCTCCGTTAATTTCATGATCGTTATTCTCGTTCGGAGCACAGCGTAGCACGGATTTTTGTGAATATTTTCGAGAATGCTCGGCGAGATTCATTTTACGCATCCGCGTTTCACAGAACGGAGTCACTAATTAGTGTTACATTCCCATGTGGAAGGTCAGCTTGCTAGCAATTCGTGTTTCCGTTCGCCGAATATGCGAAGTCCGAAACGCACGTGTATATATGCGTTATTACACATATATTATGCAGATACATTTGCGTTTACATATTTGAATCAGTTTTTCCAAAAAAATGTACGCGTGAAGTAAAAGAGATTGATAAGAATTCATTCTATGAGATTAGATTTTTTAATTACAGAGTTTTGTTCAGTCTTTCTCTATGCAATTATTAATTTATTGAAAACAACGACAAATTATTTATAATTTTATCATTTTTATTATCGGATACATTATAGTGATATATTAAAATACCTAAATTTAAAAAAAAAATTATTGACATGATTTAATTTTATTGTTAAGAAATCTTTTTAATCCTCAATTGTGTGTCTTATTAAAATTATTAAAATAAAATTTTTTCTTTTTTTGTATAGGAATTTTTTTTTACAAGACAAGAGGTATGTATGAGTTAAAAAAAAAAGTTAGATTTAAAGTTAGATCTGACTTTTAAAAAAAAAAAATCGGAATTTAATTCTACAGAGGATATACATTCCTACCAATCTCTTTTAATTCGCCTATTTTCCATTCATGCCAGGTACTCGAACAACTTGAAATTCAAATCGTGCTCAAGTATATTCTCATCGACAATGTAAAACTCTTTTCGTTAATCCGATCGTCAATTTTGCCTGTTTGCGTCACAAAAAATATTGATTTACTTTCGTTAATTCATAATACTTATATGTTTAATATGCCTTCTGTTTTTAAAGAGAATATTGTAATAAAATTTTATACTTAATATAAATTTTTTTTTTTTTATCTAACTATTCGCGTGTGTTCTCTAAATTATTGCTTCGACAGATTATATTGATACGAAATAAAAAAAAAATTTGAAGAGGATTGTAAAAATTAAATTATATAATCTTTAATATAAGAAATGAGATGGGAATAATAATAGAATTTAACTTCCGTTCTACTTCCTCAAAAGTAAATACGCTTCTCTTGTGCCTGATACTTATTGTATCAAGACAATACCGAGAATGTCGCCGCAGAATCGCGTTTTCGGGAAATCGCGGAAGGTAAAGCCGGCATTCGTCGCTAACGAGACGAGGAAAACAAGCAACAAAATAGAGGATAGAAGACATTAGTAATCCGCGGTAACATCGCGGATTAGTCAGTTGAATGTGGAACGGCATTGTTTCTTGCCTAGCTAATAAGTCCTTTCCCACCAGTCTTATCTGATGAAGCTTTAGCCGTGGAATGTATTTCTTGGAATTTGTTCAAAATACGGCAACTTGATCTTCACGCGAATAAAGAATCCAATCTCGTCAATGATATAATTCATCGAGTCTCACAATTCAGTGATCTCTTTTCTTCGAAAATTTCCCCAATAATAAAAATATTTCTAGCTACAATTAAGCTTTGTGAAATTCTTTAGCTTAGCGTAATTACAAAATTTTTATTAGGATTAAAAAATTTATTAATTTAGTAAAGATGTCCGTGAAGAAAAGCAAATTTATGCGGCGCATCCGATTTTTCTTAAAACTTAGATGTCTAAAGTTTGCCGACCAATTTGGAATATTGATCGGTCATAATAACAGAATAAGCAATGTCCCGCATTAAATCTATCTACAATGACATAGCGATACCATCGCTAATACATTAAAAGTACTTTGATCATATCTAATTAATTAAAATATCGATTCGATTTCATTCACATGGATATTATTCTGATTTGCACTATTTTCACCGAGTACTTTAATGGATTGAATTGTATAAATACTCGGATGAAAGCACATTTTAAACTAAAGCCGCACGCGCTTCTCTCCTGTTTCAACACGTTTTTTCGATCAATAGCTTGATCCGCTCAACCAAATTTTTCAATCTGTAGTTTCATCCGCTTAACCTAACTAAATTTTTGAAGGGTGATTTAATTTTATGTCGCGATTCCCTCTCAGTTTATTTAACTTGAATCACAGCTTTCAAGGTATTTCAGTTTATTGATACAGTTCAATATTTTTTATAGCTTCACTTTTTAATGCATTTTATTTATAATCCGTGTATAACCTGATTTATTTATCTTAACTAAAGTTTTCAACATAGTATGATTTATTGAGCACTTGATTTATTTAGTTGAAATTTCGAGTATAGTATAATATTTTTAGATACAATTTAAGATTGTTCAATTTATCCGATTGAGCTTTTATATTTTACTTGGTTATTTCAAATTAATAAACATAAAGATTGGTGCATTTAAATTTTTGTAATATTTATTTAATTGCATTTTGGTGATTGTTTCGTATATCTGACAGAAAATAAATGAGGAGAACATGATATATATATGTATTGGTCGGAAGTAGCGCAGCTATACGTTTTCTGTCAAAATGGATAACCGTGGATAATACGATGCGAAATGCCGAGTCATAATCATTATTTTCAGGCGCGTCCACTTTCGCCCGCCACATTGCGTGGGCTTAACGATAACCTGCCCGCGGTTTCGTGTTTACACCTTCACTCTGATATTAAGGGTTCTAACGTTACAACATAATTTTGCACTCATGACGAGAGATCGTATCCGATGAGATAAATATCGATCTGTATATTGCATCGTAACGCCATGCACCTTAATATCAATTGTTTTAAAAAATTGATTTTAGATATTCGCTTATTTTTTTATTAAAATACAATTGTTGGATATATTTGATTTTTACGCAAGTTTAAAAGCGTTTGCCGATGAAATTATCGAATAATTGAACAGAAAGCTGCGCTATATACATAAAAGCTATTTATATAATCATCATTATTGTCATTGTAATGTCATTTTGACAAAACGACGAGCGTAGACGGCGTGATAACGTTTCTTAAGAACAGGCACGCTTTGAGCATTCGCTTTGAATTTCTGTGACAATGGAGATCATATCGCCGCATAGCATACGACAACGATATTTGACGATGTTCAACGCACAATATCGTCGAGACATGTATCGAACCTCCATTATTTCATATCACAACAAAAAGATGAAATCTAATCAATAATTAAAATTATGATTTCGAAGTTGGAGTGTACTTTTTTATCACGTCAAATATCATATCATATATATTATAACATTACGTTAAGAAATGGCTTTATTTTTTTCACTCAAACTGCTTTACATTCAAAATTAAAATAAATAAATTATATATATTAAGACCTTTTTTCACTCACCTTATAGTTGCGCTTCATCATCGCCACTTTCTTAAAAGGCTTCCTTCTTATTCATTCTTTGACGCTCTCTTCACGACACACACACAACACTGACTTGCGAAAACATGGTTAATTACGATCCCGCACGCACTAATCTCTTGAATATGACAATTATGCGGTATCTTACATGATACTTACGATGTTAATCGCGCGCGAGATTATGCGTACTTTAATATATCGCGGCAGCTAACAAATATTATATTCTTTTTTTTCACGTGTTATTTTGTCACTATTTTGTATTATATAAATGAAAACGGTGCTAGTACTTAAGTACTTGTCGCGATTATACTTTGAAAATTAATGCGACGCAACACACGTCTCTCGGAAGACTGTTTTCCTGCTTGAGTCTCACCGCGAGAATGTCAACACAAAGGAATGTAAACAATAGCGCTATACCTACACCGCCAAACTTTGCAGGCGGCTTGATGATAATAAATAAATCTTTTTTTTTGCGTGATGTTTTAAAACGAGATAAATAATTTAAAGTTTGTACTCGTTTTTGTTTATTTCTTTTCGGTTGAAATTTTGAAAAATTGTGAAACATAATTGTTGCGTTTTAATATTAGTATTAAATTTATATTATATTTACATTTATATTGATAGTTTTATTGGATGATAATTTCTGAAGATTAAAATATTTTAGATGTCTTAATTTAATTGTCTATTTATGTAATAGACAATTAAATTAATGGACAAATTTTTTTTTTTTTTTTGCTTTTATGTCAAATCAATATATTTTACCTATGATTATAAGCCTACTATATAATATATATCTATGATATATATCTATAATTATATCTATAATAATTATACCTATAATTATCTATATAATATATATCTATAATTTTGCCTATAATTTATATATTATATGGATGCTTTTTCTGAAGGTACTTTTTTATTTTCATTACTCATGGAAGGTTGCTTCGGCTTCTCCTAGAGACTTAACTAGAAATTGACCGAAGCAGCCGAAGTCCCACAGCGGACATCGAGCGACAGTTATTTAATACGAAATCCGGTTTACGTAACTGAATTCCAACGTCATCATAGACCGAGTAAAATCGATTTACTGGTCGACGGGAAGAGGAGATATTCGGCCAGTATCGATGTGGTAAACGCATCCTACCGGTAAACTCCTCGCCTCAAAAGTTTCTCGCCGATGAAGACGAGGAGAGAGCCGGAGAGCGCGCGCGAGAGAGAAAAGGGGATGGAGAAAGAAGCAACGACGCGATGAGTTGATTTACTGCCGTGTAAACCGCCCTTAATCTCGACGAGGATTTACGGCCGTCGGATCAGAATTGGCGTTCTCTCTCGAAACGCAGAAGTTCGCGACGCATCGGGAACTCTATCGTCGTGGATGCACATCACAAGGCTTCTCGATCACAATCAACTTTTTCTCACTTTAGGAAGGAACTTCCGCGCGTGATCTATTTTGATAGCGCAGTTTTCACTCAGCTCGATCGTAAAACATGAAAGAAACAAGATCAATTCTGTTTCCAGCGAGTAAAAGCTTCAATTTTGCGCCTCATTCTTAATTTGTCTATAGTGGAAGTAAAAAAAAAATTTGGGAAAGTTTCACACACGCGCTTGCGATTTCCTGTCTCGCGTTCTAATTCCTGCAACGATATTTGTCTGTAACGAAATTTAAATTGTACTAGAAATAGAGATATACGAGAGAAATATCGGCGAATCGTATCTCTCTGAAATATTTTCGTTTATTGTAAAAACCGCGATGAAATTACACGCGACCGCGGATCGGGGCCTTCAAAATACACCAATCAGAGATTTTTCATTCCCTCATTGTGTATTTCGGAATCTTATCCGACTTTCCCATCATCACGCATACGAACGATAAATCAAATTGAAAGTGCATGCTGTTGTGTTTATTCACGCAAACTTTTTTCGCTGTGTTTTACTTCACTGATCGTTTCACGCCGTAATATAACATTGTAATATAGACTAATAAAATTGTTATACATATTGAATTGTAACGTTTATATGATCAATAAGTCGCTTAAATGGATTGGCTATCATTGCAAATATTTACTGTCTGTCAAAATTATATCTATCTACCTGCTGTGCAATTGCATGCTTGTGGGTGTATCGTCATATTGATTTCTACGACTAATCATGATACATGTTACTTCTCATTAATGACTAATTAGCAAATGTACAGTCGCGATGTAGCAAAGTTTGTAAAATACAATTAATTTTATTCGCGAATACGACAAAATATATATAAAATTGACGATGAAAGATTATAAATTTATTTCGATATCTTAAGAAGATATATATGAACACACTCTTCAATAATAATAAGTTTAAAACGTTTAAATTAAAAGCGATTTACATTTTATTGTTATACGCGATATTAATCAAACTGAAGTTTTATCCAATCATTATTGATCTGATGAATCCATCGAATCAATGAAAACGAGCTTGCAAGCGATACAGTACTTTTGTCTGATCGTGGCGGCCACAACGGATATCAAGTTAACTCGATCGAACAGTGGCTTCCGAAAAATGCCCATCGACATACGATGTGAAGCATCATAAAATTGACGTATCTACGCTACAAATATTCTGGCATACATTCTGCTTCTTTTGAAAGTCAATTAGTTAACCATTTAACTGCAATCCATAAACCGCATCCATAAACAAATGCACGCGAAAGAATTTTTGTATAAATTAATACGACGTTCGTATTTCCCTATTTGATTCTGAAATATCGTTAAAATGAATGCAAAAAAATATTCGAGTATTTTTTTAATGCGTTTGCGTTATTTTATTGGCTCGTTAAATGATTAGAGATCAGGCTCGTATACTAGATTATTATCTTTCACCTGATTACCATGCATTGCGATCTCAATTGTAGTCCGCGACTTTTAGATATAATCCCACGGCACGAATTTTAATCTCCAGCATTTCGATTTGATTGCGACGAGAACGAGTTCTGATGCTTTCTCCGATCGCACGAGTGGCTTCTATGAGTGTATCTCGGTAGCCGAGGATATTTTCGCGGTGCCCGTCGAGCAAAATTAGCGATGTAACGATGTCTAATACGAGAAGTGCCGGCCGGGATTACTTCCTCTCGTTGCATCGTGAAACCGCCACCGCAAGCTGTCTGCGGCTGCTCGTCCCTCTAAAGATGCATATACACTATTCAAGTCTTACCGAGAAGAGTGTAAGCCCTACTAGAGTTTAAAAAATACGCCAATATCTACTTCAAGTGTCTAACGCAATTAGAGTCGAAAATATATAGCGATGATAATAAATATTGATTTCAAAATCTCACTATATTTGAAACAAATTTTATTCCTGAAGATTTGTATGTCGAATTTATTCAAACATTTGAAGTGAAAAAAAAAATGTACAATAAACACTTTCGAAAATTTCTTTTGTTGAAAGACACAGTGTATATCCGCCTTAACGTACGCATCTTTTTTTCTTTCGCTTCGATAGTTCCATTTCCTCTTGCTTCTCTCCTCTCGTCCTATCTCCGCATCTTCATCGCGTTTTCGCGAACGGAAAAGGGCGCGGGGGATGGGCAGGACGAGCAATGCAAGTGAGTCGAGAAAATTGGAAATCGCTGCGAAATTGCACCGGCATGTTGCGTGCCGGGTAACCAAGATTATCTTCACCGCGTTATCACCGGGAAGAGGAGGTCGCAAAACGAGGAGAGTCAATAACAACGAGCGAGCATAAAATATCAGAATGTGCGAATGGTTGCATGCGTATCCGATACTTGTTGTGTTACACCGTTTCACGATATGACACAGAAAAGAAATGCAGAGGGAGAAAAAAAATTACTTATGCAAAAAAAAAAAACTGATGATTATTCTCTCCAAAAAATGTCACAGAAATTTAATAAGTGTTATTGCATTTGGAATCGAAAGTAAAAATGCAGCTTAAAAAACGCGAATTATAATTATAATTATATTTATATGTGAATTAAAATTAAATCATGGGGAAAAGGTAAGAGATAAAACAGCGCTGTCATGCGTATCAATTTCATAATCACAACGATGCGTAGCGCGGTATCCGTAAATTATCGCATCTGTTGCTGCGGCTTTCGGGATGCGTGTTCCTCGATGCAGGAACAGGCGGTGGCGATTGGTCGGATTCTACGGGCAAATTAGATCGTGACGTCGGCAGTGTAACAAATTGATGAGCGGAAAATCAAATAGGATTTATGGTCTCGCTATGGTTTAGCGGACCAATATGACGCGCCAAACCGGCGACGATTTTAGAAAGCATGGGATATCTCTTGCATGATTTTATTATCAATATTTTATCAGAAGGAATCAAAGAGAATACAATGAATGAAATAAACACATTAGCATAAATAATTTAAAAAAAAATTGTATCCTTTCCGCGTTAAATAAAAATAACCATTTTTTAAATATCGCATAGGAGATTTAAATTTGCTAGTACCAACGTAAATATTAAATTTTTGAAAAACTAATAAAATAGATTAGATTAAATTAGCGTAAATAAAATTATGTATAACAAATGCGTAATAAAATTTAAATTATATTGTTAATAAATAAGTAAATCGTGGATAATACATACACACACACATACACACACACACAGATTATTTTATTTTCTTTTCAAAAAAGTACCTGCATTAAAAAAAGTAAAAACATTGGCCAGAGAACATTGATTTTTTCGGAAGTGCTTTCAGCGCATTTAAAAGTTCATACCGTGCCATAAAACTGCGCGATGATTCTGACGGGCCCGTTGCATTCCACGCCGCGAACCAAAATATCGGTTCGCGTATACAGAAAACGCAGTTGAGTGTATCTGAGCGGAAAAATATGCCGTTATGTGTACGCGCGAAAAAAAGAGAAAATAAAATAGAAAAACCTGCGATCGTGTCGCGCAACAACAATAATAATAATAATTATGCGAGAAATCCGAAGATATCGATTCAATATTTTTATACTTGAATAATAATATAAACATAGGATTACGATGTTTTTTGGGAAGCAAAAATTCAGAATAATACGGATGGATTTTAAGATATATTTAACTAAATTAATAAGCAACTTTTATCATAAAAGATGCAAATTATTTTTAACTCGAATTATAGTGTTTTGCCATATTACATTTTTATATCTCCATATATTTTCAAACAAGCACATTTGATAACTTCAACTTGGTTTATATACTTCATTTTGCAGTCTGTTTATCCGACAATGACATAAATATGTTAGAATCGATTAATTTGAACTTGCTTGCCTCTCAGAGTTATCCTGGCGACCGACCAGTCAGCTGGTCGACGGGATGAAATATGATAGTCGTTGGCCGCGCCACGCCCAGTTTATCATATTTCTTGAAGTGCATTATCATAATAGCATCGTGCATGAGATCGCCACGTCGTTCCGTCGATGACACGCCACGTTCCAAACTCATGCGGAGATCGATGCGACCGGCGCGTCGAGTCGCGCGACGCCTCCCCATCAGGATTTAAGAGCAAACGTCTACATTTAACCCTTATGATGAGAGAGCTCTTTAAGGGTTTTTTTTTTTGTCAGGGTCATTCGAGTTCTTACGCCTAAGCTCTCTATTACGAGATATACTTACGTATACATAAACTAAAATATACAATATCTCGATGAGGTGCGTCATCAGGCTTGCGATGATGATCGCTATTTGAATAATAATTGTATGTGTCATGTACAGAAAGAAATATATTTTAGAGATTTTTCTCTCCTTTTTTTTGATTATTATAAAATATGAATTTTATCTCTATAATCGATATCTCTATAATTGATTTTGAAAAGCGAACGATGATTGAAATATTTTTAAGTATAAAAAGAAAAAAAAATATGATTTAATTTCAAATTTCTTATTACAATTGGATAAATATATGTCGAATTAATAATAAAATAAATACATAATTTTGCTCTATAGGTTTAAAATATAATTTGCCCTATTTTTACAAAATGTTGGGAGAAAAAAGAAGTTATATATCTGAAATAGTTATCTTGCATATTATGTAAAATAAACGTTATGAATATTAAAATTGTGCTTTGATTATAATATTATGTCACGTTATGAAATTTTAATAATACGTATGCGCATACTAACATTTAAGGGTTTGCCGCATAACAAAGGCATACTGAATGAGCGGTTCCTTTATTGTTTCCGTTACGTTAGAATTCTTGCGTAAAGTTCCTGTAAACATTTAAACTTTGCTAAAAATTGTTTACAAAATCTTTTATGACCACCTGTATAAGAAGACAGAATATGATTAAAATAGAACATCATTTAAGAAACGTGCTCTGCCAACGAACGTGCACTCACAATTTTAATTGAAAACATTTTTACTTGGATAAAAAATGTCACACGACACCCTTCTTCGTTTCGTTTCATAAGACATCAATTAACGAAATAAAAAACGTAAAGCTATATCGAAACCAATGGCGCGCAATATAAGGATTAAGTGTACCAGCATGTCGGATGGGTTTACAGTGACGAAAGAGCGGATAGGGGGACGAAAAAGTCGGCTACCTTTCTTTCCAATGCAGAGCGCCGTTGGTATAAGAAAGATACACGAGGGTGATAGAAGTAGTGCAGGTGGGGATTTAATCAACTTTTCTTTTTGTCTCGTAAATCTTCGTAGACGCGGCATCTTCGCTCGCGCGAATCGCCCTCTCGATTTTTTATCAGACACGGCACGATACGAATGCGTGTTCCTTAAAATCTACGCTAATTTTTTTTTTTTTTCATTTTTTCCTTTTTCTTTTTACTTTGTCGAAAAAAACATAATCACGATCATTGCACTTCTACACAACTGGAGTCAAATATATAATTTGCGATATATTATGGAATATTAAATGTAGAAATCTATATGTGTTGCATAATTAGATTGAACGAAAATGTCAAGTGTAATTATTTAGTTTGGTTTTATTTGATTTAGGCTAATTTCAAAATCTCTAAAATAATCAAAATTAAAAAATATATTTTTTAATATATAATACTCGAAAAAATAATATTTTTTACAACACGTTTTTTTATATATTGATGTATAATTTAAAATATAGAAAGCAGATCCTTGTGTGATTTCTCAAATTTTTTTATTTTAAGAACTAATATTCGAAGCCGAAATTATTATACAATATTTACATGACATAATTCATTGATTAATACGATCATAAAATTAAACTCATTGTTAAACTCGAAACTATTTAATCTGCTTTCAGCGTCAAGACCGAATCAGTCGATAGACATCGAGCCGAAAAGGGAAACAGCTGTCCGGGTCGGTGAGAGTTTGCAAATTCTGTGCAAAGCCTCACAATCGCTTCGTGTTTGCCGTGTGGAAATACCTGGCGAGGGTAGTATAGTACTGAACGGAGAAGAACCGGCGGAAGACGGCATCGAATATTACGGCGAAGGTATCAAGACTGGCCAGTGCGGCGTCCGTATCGCCAAAGTGAAGGAAGCTCACGACGGCATCTTCAAATGCTCTCTGACGACCGTCACCGCTCGGCAAGAGGCAACTGCGTCTCTGAAAATCATCGTTGCGAGTAAGTCATTTGTTGTTATAGCATTTTGATTCGATGAGATTCTAACTCAGAGGAATTGTCTAGAGACTGCAAAGATATACTATAAACAAACTGTAAACGTCATTGTAAATGTTTATGGGAATATTTATGTATGTTTTTTATCTTTCTATACTTTTTTGTTTTAAACACATGATTATTATTCTAAGACAAATTTTTTGAATTTCTTTTTCTTCTTATAGCGATCTTAATTTTAAATTTGAAAATGTGTTTATGTTAATTTATTATAATATACATGAATATAATTATTTTTCTTTTAAATTTAGTATTACAGTACTTACAAGCAAATGTAATGAAAATATTATTATATAGTAAAAAGCAATAAAAATAAAATAGGCTATATTTATAAAAGATTTATGATAAAAAGAGAAAAATATCAATTCGGACAAGAAGTAAATAAAATGAACTAGTTTGTTTTCCAGTCGCGCTATAGCTGTATTCGAAAAGTAATTAATCTTCTTTAAGAAAATTGCTTACGGAGACTGAAATAGGCGCCCGGAGCGAAATTACTCTGTTTAAGATAAACCCGATAAAGATAAATTGCGAAATTCATGAATATCTTGAAGGAAATTTTTTTTTTTTTTTTTAACGCGAAGAAACGTCGTGGCAAAGAAGATTAAATTCAAGTTATTTGACTCTCAGAGAATCACTCTCTTTGAATGATAAAATGATAAAATATGTAATAAAATCTGGGATAAAAATATATCTCAGTATGTGCTGTCTCAATTCAATTCAATCGATATGAAGCGATCCAAAGAAATTTTTATTTTATTTTGCTTGCTTAGGACCACCCAATAATCCGGATCTTCGCACGAGTACCGGATCTGTTCAGAGAAACATCTACAGAAAGGGCGAAAAATTGGAAATTAGTTGCAGCGCTCCGTCTGGACGACCAGCAGCAAATATCTCGTTGTTCCTCGGTTAGTTTAATGTTCAATATTTTGAGAAAAAAGAAGGCGTTCTTTTATACTCAACTTTACATACGGAATCTGTAACATAAATTCATAGAAACTAAAATAAAAAAAATTACTATAGGAAACTTAATTGGAATAATGCAAAAGATCAAATGTAATAATCAAATTGATTTCAAGTTAAAATAAAGAGTAAATTTAATTGAAAGTGTAATATAAGCAATGTAAAAACAAATCGAATTTTTTAAAGATTCTGTTTGCACATCCTTGGATTAATTATACCTGCTTATTAATTAAGAAATTATAAAGAAGGAACAAAATTATACGTATAGTAAATGTGATAAGAAAATAAGATTGTTCTTGTTCTTAATATCTAGACGATGAGCCGATTGGCAACGATGATAGAACCATCGTCTACGATTCGAATATAGACGAGAATTCTTTGGCCATGCAAAACGTTTCACGCAGTTTGGACTGGACCGACAACGGTAAAACATTACGATGCGTGGCCAGTCACATCGCTCTTGACAAACCCAAGGAAACTACTTTGCAACTCGAAGTATTCTGTAAGATATATTGATATTATAATATACATATAAAACAAACTCTCTTCCTTATTAATAATCGATACATATTTTCTAAAATTTTAAATTTTATTTTCTATGTTGCATCTTTTCTTTCTATTTAAAAATTTAGAATCTTCTTCAACCTTAATATTCAATGGTTAATAAAATCTGTCTTTGTATTAATTAATTTTTTGATATTTAATAACTATATAAAATTGCAATGGAAATTTGGTGAAACATTATTATTTTTTGTTGTACTTGTCATATAAGTCAATTTCAGAAAGAAACTGCACTTTTTTTCTACATAGATCCACCTCAGCCGCATACAACATTCGAACATTTCGGATACGTGATTGGCAGACAGGGAATCATCAATGTTACCATTTATGCGAATCCTAGGCCGCGATTCATATGGCGAGTAGATCAAGAGCAGATCGAAGAAGGCCGTCCTGACCAAAGCAATCGATTGGAAACTTCAACTGCCGTCGACTTGGTAAGTTTTCTTTCTTAAAAATTGATTCTTTTTTTAATTCTTTAATATGTACATTAATGCAGCAACGATCTATAATATAACTTTTCAAACATTTATAATATGATATTATTGTTTGTTGAGTATAAAGGATAATTTCAATAATATACATATATAAAAACATATTCTTTATTTTCTATCACTGTTCTTTTTTATTATTATTATTTATTATTAAATATTTTCATGATTGAATTTAAATCGATAAATTTTAATTTAAAAAAAAAAAAATAAAATTTATATTGCCTTTGCTCGTAGCTTTAAGCTGAAAGCTCTGGAATTATTATGTCTACAAATAATATTCTTCTTAAATAATTAATTTTCTGTCGAAACGAATATCATGTATAAGAAATCCTTACATGTATAGCAAAAAAATATCGCTATTACAATATTTTTAGCGGCTCCATTTAAAGCGATTGCCATCAAATCGCGTTGCGACGAAAAAAAATGGTGCATTTGACTAAATTCGATTAAATACAGTTGAAGCATATCGGCGGTTTTGTTTAGGCTCGAGAATATATTTCAATGACAAGTGAAATGTAAGAGGAAAGGAGTGCATTGGCCAAGAAATAATTGGCGATGGGAAGAAAAGAGAGCGTGCGAGACTAGATTGATGGATGCAAATGAAACAGAAATTCAATAGTAGTGCGCCGCGACTCCGAGCCTCGATTTACCGTTCATCCGGGATGCATTCTCCATGCACCTGTGTGACAGGGTGCACGAAGTACAACGCCGTAATGAAATTCCATTGAATTCAGACACAGCGAATCGATCGGAACCGCGCGATCGGCCTCGAACGGCGGAGGCGTTTGTTCCTCATCTATTGTTTCGTTAGCACAAGAAGCGGTTTGTTCGTCCCGTAATTAAGGCTTAAATGGATTTGCCGATCTTGCAACTTGCGCTTTTTAATTAGTTCGGGGCGACGAACAGAGGCGAATATTCGTTTTCCCGAATGTACCTGAATCGCATGTTCTTATCACACTTTTTGAATCCATTTATTAAATCGGTTTAAGAGAAAAACTAAAAAGCTTTGCAAAACTTGGATATTTCTGAGATGCCATTTGGAATTTTAGTTTTACTCTTAATTTTCTTCTTAATGGAAGAAATCCCTGGAATTTAAAGTTAAAAAGGAGCAAATGATAAAAAGTTTCTGATTTCTCTCACTTTCTTTCTTACTATTTCTTTGAGTCTAATATTTATTTCAAATCCGAAATTTTATCATCATCGTACGACAGCTATTCGATACGTTGCAATGAAAGATCGCACAGTTACCGAGCTTTCTAAAAGGTAAATTGCGAGCTTACGAGATTTGAAGAGGAAGAGGTTTGAAGCGTTAATCGAGCGCGACACGCGCATAGCAAACCGACGAGTGCATTCAATGATGCGAGCCATTCTTCTCGAAAGAGGAGAGAAAGAGAAAGTGAGAGACAGAGCGAGATATCAATGGGGTCCGATGATTTCGTCGGAACTCACGATTCGAGCGCAAACTTTCAGAGCGAACGGCACGCTCGCGCGAGCATAACACTCTGGAACAACGCCAGCGTGTGCCAGAACCAATAAAAGCCGCCGCCACCGCCGCTATTCGGCTCCGGCTCGTGTATGAATGGCTTCCAAATAGGCTCGCAACTCTCTCTCTCTCAGCAAGTCACAACTTGCAGCGGATCGGTGAACAGCAAGCCGACTGAGCGCCGCGACGCGCCACCGACGAATACGAATCAGCTTCCACTCCGAAAATGCAATTACTAACGGCGAGCCGATCGAGAGAGGCGAAAGCTCACGAAAAAGGCTCAGCATACCGCTTTCCTTCCTATAATAGCGCCCGAGAACAACGCTCGATGTGATATCGAGGGTCGTCAAATGGATTTTTCTTCGATTAGAAAAGCGTAGAGACACAAAGCAAAAAGAATTTAATAAGAATCGATAGAATTAAAAAAATGCGGCACGATATTATTTTTCTAGAAAATAACTGCGAAATAAGATTGAAAATTATGATAAAAATTAAATCAATTTAGTTGAAAACAAAAATTGAACTTAATATTTATTTATCCGAATAAAAGTTTAAAATGACAAAAATAATTACAAAAATAAATATTGTAATATTATATGAAACTTTCCTATAAGTAGCTCTATAATTATCAATTTTCTTCTCTTTAATATAGGAATTACAAAGAGTGTGTAAAAACTCGCAGATTAATAGCTAAACCCCCCACGAATAATTTAATAATAGATCTTTGTGTGCGCGCCCGGCGACATTTTAAAAAGCTTAATTAAAGGGGTTAATTAATGAGCGTTACAACGTAAAAAATTAAGAGCTTAGCCGAACGGGATAGGATTGATGTACCATGTTCGTAACGCAAAGGAATGTTTACAGGGAAGAGGAGCCTGGAGCGTAATTCTGAGGATCGACAGCGTTCAGAAATCCGACACGGAGAAGGAGTACGCGTTGATAGCAACCAACAATGAAGGATCGTATGAATATCGTATGGTTTTGTCGACATCTTCGGTACCAGCGGGTGAGTTATTTCGAGAAATTTGATTTACGCAAGTTATCTTTTATTGAAGACGTTAAACATCGTGCACTCTTAGAAACACGGATTCTGTACATATCGAAAATATATTAGAGCACCTCGAATAAACCACATGATAAGCACAAAAATATATGCGGCGTCTCTAATACAATATTAATATAATAATTAGGGGATTAATTAATTTTTTTACCATAAATTCTTCCTATGAATATAAATCATCTTATTAAAATTACTAGAATGATGCAAACAGATATAGAAGAATCATGTAATGTTTTTTTTCATTTTTAAGTGTACTAGGCTTCCGATTTATTTGACAACTACAAATAGTTTGTAAGTGTGAGAAAAAATAATTTTTTTTTTTTTTTAATTTGAAATAAATCCTTCTTGTTTCAATAATTTTTGAAATTACATTTAGCAATAAATTAATTAAATTATTTACAACAAAATCTGCAAAAGTTTGCAAATTTAATTGAAAGATGTAATTCTATTATTCATTTACACTCTTAAAGAATAATTCGTCAAAAATATTTTAATGTGCAATATTATGAAACAATTATACACAAGTTTTTTACAAAGTTATAAGACGCTTTCCGTACTCAATTGAATTATTATATTCGCGAGTTCCTTTTTATGGTAGCAAACAAACGATAAGTAACACGCGAGCAATCAATAGAGCTCCACACGCTTTGTTCACACACTTTTTTCCTCTGATTGCCTGAATCAACCGACGTTCACACTTGGCTAGTTCACCCTTATCACAATCGTAATCATGCGATCTCGCACATAAAATCGCGACTACATCGATCGTCGTAATCACCACCGACCACATATACACGCGTTCTAGAAAATATGTTCCATCAATGTCTTGTGTGCGTGTTTAACAATATCGATCCTTCACCGCATGCTCACGCAGGAGCGTTCGGTCACTTCTATGGTAAGCTCTCCGAACACATGCACGCACTAGGTAATGTTATTTTTTCATATTATTATACGTAAGTAGTTTGTGTAGTAACCGCGGCGTTCCGTGCGCGACGAGTTTGACTTAAACTCCGGAGATGATCACGCCGGGAAATTAATAATTGTTATTTGCCTAAGGGCGTAATATACGTCAATCATGAGAGAACACGTTGACATTGATCGAGCGACGAGTAATTTACCAATTTCGATGCCACACGCCTATAAATAGTCCAGATTTTGTCCACTTAAATCGAATCGCACGAAATGCTGCGTAACTAAAGATGCGTATATGTAGTATTGCACTATAATCATTATTTATTTTAATGCATTTTTATACCGGATATTTTCAATAATTTTTTTACAATCTCGATGAAAATATACATATATTAAGAAAGTTCAATTTTCTTACAAATTTCTAATTTTCAACATTATGTATTTTTGAGGATTATATAAAATTTGGTACAAAATTTATTTAAAAAATATGTTTTTAATCGCTTACTTTCCTAAAGTTTAATTTCGCGAAAAGTTCTTCGTAAAAAATTCTAAACTCATTAATGTCTCGAAATTATAGATATTATAAAATTGATTGTCATTAAATTAAAATTAAAGTTGTTAAAATATCCCGTATAATTCCCGATGCAATTGTTTTCTGAACATTTAGTCAAAGTTCGTGCAAGTTTTGTGATACTATCTTCAGTAGATTTCATATCAATACCTTGGAAATACATATTCAAGTATTTTTTATTTGTCGTGTGTATGTGTGTGTTGTAGAAAAAGATTTTGTTTAATATTTCAAATAAATATATACTTAATTATTTATTTATTTGTCAATTATTATCATTATGTTATCAGATTCAAATATCTTTTTAGCACTCGCTTATATTTTACTTTATTAGTGAGACAATGTTTCAGCTTCGTAATTAATAGTGCTTTAAATTATCACGTAACACTTTAAAAATTTTTCTCTTGGTCTTGAATATTTTTTTCTCGTGTACAATATTATATTTCTTTTATTCCCATATTAGAAGATTATGTCAGTTGTTCCTCGTTCCAAGGAATTGATATAAAAACTAAAACCGCACTACGAAGAACTACAATAAAGAAACATTCTTTCTCCACGACTTGCAGGTGTTGATTTAGATGCTGGATCTATCATCGGTATCGTCGTGGGCGTTCTGGTGCTTGTACTCATTATTTTCCTCGTAATCTTTGCACGCGCGACCGGCCGCTGGTGCTTTGCAGGTGAGTCAATTTAAATCTACATATATTTGGTAAAAGAATCCTCTTTTTTTTAAATTATATATGCTACGTCTTATATATAGCACATGTCAATCTCCCTTTTTTTTTTTTTTTTTTCGTTTTTTCTAATGATTTCGTTGCGCGAGAACGATCGGGGACGCAAACATTATAACCAAAAATATCATGAAACTTGAATAAGATACGTTGCTTGCGTAGGACGATGTAAGTTCTTGGAATAAACACAAGCTCATTAAAGAATTATCGAGGTAGCCAATTATATGGAAGATGAGCAAATATCATGGCAGAATTGAAAATTAAGGCGAATTTTTTATTATTCACAATTTGTCAGTTTATGATACGTGGAAGTCAATGGAGAAAAATATAAGCATTTTACAATAAAATCTTTGATTTCTGATTTCTAATTAAAAATTAAAAATATCCATCAATATGTAAATAAAATTTAATAAAAGAAAGACTTCTAACGTTAAATAATTAAATAGATTAAATGATAGCAAATCACGGATTTCGATATGAATGAGTAGAAGTTGAAAAATCATTAAAATTTGCCGTTTCTATTTATTTCCAATATGTTGCTCAATTTCTAGTTTTAATTTAATTATTTAAATGAAATAATAAATAAATTTGATTGCGCGCGCATGATATTCGTTTGACAAATATGACAGTTCGATAAAAGAGAGACGATCTATCGTCCGCGAATATACGTAATGCATGGAGAAAATGCATTTCTGAAACTTCACATATAAATGACGGAGAGAAAGATTTCAATGTCTATGAGGATATTCGAGGAAAATATGAGAAATATGAATAAAACGATAACGCTCATCGATATATAACTCAAAATGCGATGAAACAGCGTTTATGTATTACTTATATTACCTTTCTTGTTGTGATTGTTGTTGTCGCTGTTGTCGTTATTTATTCTTACATAGTTTATTACTATTGTTTTCGTTAACCTTATGCGTTACGTTTGCGCGGAGCAGTGTCTGCAATATACGATTAGCTTAAATCGAGGTAATTATCACAGCGGTAGCATAGCATCGCGCGTGCAGTAGAAGCGTATATATACTGGGTTTAATTAGTGCGCTCCGAAGCAACTCTCTGTAATGCTCTGTTATACCGTACTTTACTCTATACATATATTACAAGTATTATATAAGTACATACATATATATATATATAAATGTACCTTTTATCTCTGAACGTATGCAAATATCTTATGTGTTGTGCCGCTACACCGATATAGGACAGCATGCGAGTCGGGCCAAGTAAAGAATACGGAGATACGTCAACGATTACCTTGCGATTCCGTACTCTAGGCATGACACTGTCCAGGGGTAAGTTACCTCAGGCAGGACGAAATACATCTCTTCCCTTCTCACTCCCCTTTTTTCTCTGATATAATGCTCGTTCTCTCGTTCATCATCGACCCGTCCGCTCGCTCGTCATCTCTTTTTTTCTCAAGCCAGAATCATTTTTATCAAGCAGACAACACTCTCTCTCTCTCTCTTGTCCGCGCGCCATCATCTTCAACGCCGGCTTATCAACGATCACGACCCGTCTGCTCCGTTCGAGAGAAGTAGACTCTCCCCTTCAAATTTAATACACTTTGCGGTCTCGCTCCCCATGCTCTCGTCTTGTAAACCCTCGACATATTCTCGAATTTTTACGCTGCGCCATCATTTTTATTTGGCATGTGTCGATACGTAATCGCTTTATCGATTTATGGCTTGCGTTTTATATCGCCGATAAACATACCGCTTCCTCGATTAATCGATTACGCTTCTACCGCGTTCTCGTTTTCGTTGGCCGAGTTCGATGCTTAAACGCGCACGATTTTTGCCCGTTTCTTCCTCGTCTCGTTGTTTTACAGCTGTTTTTACCGTGGAATCGCAAACTATCTATATTTAAAGAGAGGAGACTTATAAGACGACATATATGATAAATATGATACTGTCAGGGAATAAGTCAAGAAAAGAAATATTTTTGATGGAGCATAAAAGAGATATCTTCGTAATAAAAAACGGTTTGAATTCTTTTGACATTCAACATTTAAAAAAATTTCTTTAACGTCAATTTTATAGAACTTTCACATTCTCGGCGGAACTTCTTCTCTCTTATTCTTTCACATTTACGCGGCTTAATTTACGCGTTTTATAACTGAAATAATATCAATTATATGAACTCATATACAGTATCGAGGATTCCGATAGAAACCGCAGAGATCGCAGAGTTTAGCGGCAAAACTTTTACGCCCAACACTGTTTCGAGATTAAAAAAACCTAGACGATAAAAATTGTTTTCCCGATGATTTACATCCCTGCTTAATTATTCCATAGAAAAATACATATTTCAATATTTTCATAAATTCCGAAGAATAAATTCAGCATTTTTTTACGTATCTTCATGAATCGGTAATGGTTCTGTTTCGCGTATAACACGCATGAATTAAATATCATAAACACAAAGGATAGGATTAGCCGAAACGCATGCGCACTTATTCAAATTAGAAATAATAGTCTTAATCTCCGTAATTTTATTTTCAAAGAAATTTAAGTGTATAAACAAGTACGTATTTTTACGATTAAATCGTATTTTGATATTTATACAACGTTCAAGCTTTGTTCATCGACATCGATTATTTCTTCATATATATACATATTATCATGTCATCGACCTTCATTGCATGTCAATAGTATCTGCTCCGCTATAGCTGTCAACGATAATCTAAGCATATTTATATATTGCCACGTGCTCGCAATCATCTTGTACGATTCACTATTTACACTACGTGACTTCATTAGCATGTCGCGCTTATAATATCGAATCGGCGTAAAATCGTTCTTTGCTTATAATGCAAAACATGTTATATCATGGGAATGAGCAATAATAATCAACACATATCAATATTGATTATTGCCGCGCTATAATATCATGTATGTAGATAGTAGCGCTGCGAAATCTGATAAGAATCACGATATAAAGCCGCATAGACTCGTAATTTTCACACGAGTTGATACAAAAATCAAGTCGTGTGATCACGCTGTACGTCTCTAAGAATGGATAGACATAGCGCTTTTTTTTCCTTTTCTTTCTCACAACAAGCAACGATGATAAGCAATCGGCAAAGGCAAGTGTGGTGAAATTTATCCTGGGCAGAGATGATCGATACATAATCGATACCGATTACCTTCGCGTGCTTTCTTATATTGCTCATCGCCGCGTTTCAGTTCATATTTTTGATTACAATTGGAATTGTGATTTTTTTTCGTCTCCTCCGCCCGTCCTTTTCGGACTGTGATCAAGCATGTTTGTCACCTAAAAATCCCCTCGCTGTTGATTTATATCTTTCAGCGCAGATTGAGTGTGCATTCTTTGCTAGCTGCTAATTTTAGCGTTGAGAAAAGCAACATCGTACTCTCGCTATAATTATTCAGATTTATCTTGCTTGGATCGTGGTATGAAGTTGACTATGCCTGTGAATGTTACGACGATTCTTTCTTTGACACAGTCATTAATTCATTTTTTTTTTTAATATAACGCACGAGCGATGTAAATTGAATGCCTCGTCTCTCTTATTGTTAATAGCGTAGATAGATAATGTACATAATGATATCTTTTACTTTGGACACGGGCGTCACATACTCACACACATGATGTTTACACTTTTGTTGATGTTTATAATTTTGATAAATTTTAAAAGTTATTACTCGTTAGTAATAACGTAAAACACAATAACATGCAGTCGCACTATATGTTACATACATTAATCGCATAATGAATATTAGAATTTACATATATATGTAGTTTATGAGAGAGTACGAATTATAAATAATAATCTAAAAGAAATGAGTTTTCTCGAGTCTCATACTAATTAGAATAGCAAACATCGAGTTAGTAACTTAAAATTAATAATTAATAATTTGGATGCGCGAACCAAATATTATAGATTAACGTGTCAATTTTTTCGTTGTACAATTTTGCAAATAGCTTTATCTCAATCAACATATTTTATAGTGAGATATATCTTATATAAAATCTTCATTTACAAGGCTTACAAGAAAATATCGTATATCGACAATAATATCAATTTGTTGACAAGATACACGGCATTTGTAATGATGAGTAAATTCGTGATGAGTAAATTCGCGTTGACAAAGAGAACAAAAAAAAAATCAAAAAAAAAAAGAGAGAAAAAGAGATAGAATCCACACACGCATTTGCCTTGACCGATCGTGGCGTTGCTTGTTGCAGCGAGACGTCGCGGCGACGAGGAGACTGCGGGTGACGTCGGCGCCGGAAGCGAGGCGCACATCACGCCAGGCGACGAGGACGATGAGGATCACGAGGACCCGCGTATCATCGACGAAAAACTGCCGCAGGGGGGCCAAGAGAATCCGATACACGCGAGCACCGAATACGTGAACGGCCGTACGGACGTCAAAGAAGCCAAGAAGGACGAGAAGACGGACACGCCCGTTTAAAAAAAAGAAAGAAAGAAAGAAAGAAAAAAGAACAAAAAACAGAGAAGAGAAATTTTCTCTCTTCTCTCGCCTCGCTCTTTTCGTCCCTCTACCCTTTCCTTCGATACAGGAAAACCGAGCTGTCGCACTTGTTCATGCCACGTCGGACTCTTTAGTAGTAACGATCCAAGTTTCTCTCTGTGGTTTCCGTTTTTGTGAGCGCATGGACGTTTCCCGTTAAATATGATCGAAAGTGATTATCGTAAAGTGAGCGCGCGCGCGTGCACGATATACACTATTTATTTCTCATTTTCATTCGTAGTATAAGGTAAAATATTTTAATCCTCTCGTTTTTTTCATATTATAATCGCGAACTACGTGTGTACTAAGAGTATATATAAGGGTGTACGTAAACTCTAGAGAATTATATAAATTTCTGCAAAAAGCAACTTTGTCATGTAATTGACTTATTTGAATGTGATTCTCTGAAATGCCTAGTGTAATTGTATAACAATTGTGGAATAGAAGAGAAAGAAGGAATTAAAAGATATATATATATATATATGTATATATATATATATATATATATATATATATATACATACACATATATATATATATAAAAAGAAGAATATATTATATAAAATTAAAAGAGATATAAAATATGTGTGTACTCCATTGTATCACTGTATTAATAATTACTGGGTACTACATATAAAAGTAATTTGAGAACGAGAGGATTAAAAACAGCATACATCACTTATCTTGATAAATCTAAGTTATTAAAATCTAGATATATTTATTCTAGGAGCTAAAAACAGAAAAATTATTGAAATTATGAAATTTTTCGTAATATGATATTAGATAATTATAAAAATAATTAATTTTAAAATATCTTCCATTCACATATAACTTAAATTTTTTAATATTTTTTTCAAAGATTTTTTATTACATTTTATCAAACTTTATTTTTTTTAAAGAGTTGCTTTAATGATTCGTAAAAATTATTAAACTAAATATTATTTCAATTTGTATCTTAATTAAATAATTTCGATGATAAGAGTATCTATTAAGGATGTGAAACTTGCCTTTTAATATGTAAATTTCTTCGTAATTTACGTCGCGCATGTTTCGCTAAATATGTCACGCTTAACGAACATTTAAAAAATAAAGTCGCGAAAGTATATTGTAGCGATCATAAAATACGCGCGCGCCGAATCGATTGACAGCGAGAGAGTTGTTATCGAAATTTCCAGTCTGAGAACGAACTTCTATTTCAATTGCGCGTTGCTTTGTCATTTTCTTTGACGGCACTCAAATCTTCATGGCCTTCAAGTACGACCTTAGGTGTTCGCGTCGTGGAAGCTCGATTCTCGATCCATCGATATATTTGACTGTGACGCTCCGAATCTTTATCAATCGGCCAATGCGAAAATTGTTCAGTAGATCTGGTTCTTTCTTGATATGCATGTATAAATAGAATATTAAATCGCAAAAAGCTTATTAAAGCCGAAGTTATACAATTAGGAGAATTGATTTATTATGCTGAATTTTCTATATGTTTACGTATTTTTGTATTATTTTAATTTTATTCGCTTTAGAATTCGATTAGAATTTTCTAAGAACTATATTAATACAATTATTATTCTGATGACAGTACTAATTGTATATTTTTAAAATACTCGATATTTACATTACTTTTTTTAAGAAAGACAATGATCTGATATAAGGATATTAATTCTTTTTACGGATCTGTACCGATGTATCGAAATCTGAAATGATGATCGGGAGGATTTCACCGTGATTTACTCGCCATTGGACGCATGTGGTTTCTATGCCGAATTTTAGCGATGATTATAAAGTAGTTATGACAAATTTTGCGGGGGACGTACCCGAAGAGACGATAGGCATCCTCACGATAACCCGGACAAATCAAATTGTGCAGCCGAAACTTTTTATTAAAAACACACACATATACATACCCACCTACGAGAAGATGCGCGACGAGACTTTACTCATGTACGCGCTTATGTTTCTTGAAAGTTGCATATATTCGTTACGTGTGAGAAATAGCGCGTGCGTATTACCAAGGTAAGAAAACACATTCCATAAAATATTTCCCTTTAACACGCTAGAAATGTTTTTGTAAACGTGAATCATTATAAAAGATGTCTATTACACTGTGATCGTACATCTTTTTTGTTCTTTATGAGATATAAAATAGCGCGTTTCCAGCTGTTGGTTTTCGAGAATAGCCAAACTTCGATGAAAGTTTTTGTATCCGAATACATTTACTGCGCGATACGCACTCTCGTTTTAACCACACGAAATTTCTACTATATGTCACGCAATGAAAAGCTTTAGATTTTAATGTATTCTCTAGATACAAAACGAGCGTACAAGCGAACGATAGAAACGATCGCCAGGTATATTGAAAGAAAAAATTTTTATGAAATTTCGAAATCGAAAGTGCGATCGTGTCTTTAATATTATTAGGCAGGACTATTATTATCCCATGCCATTTGTACTGTAACATTTTTACGAATACTATAACATTCCAACGCGTGTTTTACTTAAATGCATTTTAATAAAGGAAGATCTTTTTATAAGTTATATATACACATAGTACAATAAGACCATTGCGTAAACATACGGAATGTTGCGTAAATTTTGAAACACGGATTGCAAAAAGTTACTTTTTTATTTTTCTGTATTTAAGAAATACATACTTAGAATCTATCAACTTTTTTCAAGATATATCAAAATTGTTATTTTGAAACATTCGTTCAAAATTTTATTTTGATTAAGCAGTCGAAAAATATTTGATTTAATTTCATTTTTTTGTTTTCCCGTGAGTTATTCAATTTATGAAACATCCTGTATATAATTAAAGCGATTAAACGTCTGCGACGATGTTTTATCTGTATTGAATACACGATTTTATAAGATATGTATCCACTTAGAGAGAATCTCATTTATGGAAAAAAAAAAATATATATATATATATATATATATATATATATCAATTATTGCGTTTTATAAAAGAACGATTTTATATATGAATTTTAGTGTAATATGCATTCGCACTTGACCGTGAATTGCACGATTGAATCAAGTATATTCGTCGAATCGAGATTTGATATATTCTTATGATATTAAATAAATTATACTATACGTCATTAGACAGTATTGTATGTCAATCGACAGAATTTGTTCATCATACTTTTTCATTCTAAATGTTTTTTTATTATATATGTATATGACTATTTATATTATAAGAGCGACACTTGCGATTATATATGCAATTTTTATACAAAAAAAAACACATTTCAATTTTAGTACATTAAATCTATTTTTTTTTCAACGACACGCTATTTATTGAATGGCGAATATAATTAATATGTTGAGCATATAAGGGCAACTGAATCATATCTAAGGAATGATACGAGTTTATAAGTACAATTTTAAAAATCAAATTTTAAAATTTTTGTTATTATCAAAAATGCAAAAGATATTTCATAGCGTGGATCATTTTCATTGTATAAAATTTGCGCTGTATACAATACATTAAATATATTTCGCACCCAACACATTCCTTACAGAATTATTGAAAGACTTGCATCAAGTATTTTAAAATGATAATTTTTCGATAGATTTTTAATCAGCGTTTTTTTGCAAAAATTTAGATTATTGTGCAATTATCCATAGTTTGGCATATTTTTTAAAGAATTCTGATAGATTAAGATCTTAAAATTTAAATTGCCAAAATCTTATTTTTTAATTAATTTTAAATCGATTTTATGTAATGGAGTTTTATTCTTGAAATCTTTCTTATTTATTAAGAAATGTTATGTACTAGTTAAAACAACACTTTTATGTAGTTTGATGCAGATCTTACATAGAAACATTCTATAGTCATTTACTCATACCGGATTTACCTTTTACAGCACATATTAATAATATTGTGAATGAAGACTCATTGAAAATCAACCTCGTAAATTCTTATCGTTGCCTTTGACAATAAGTGTTGTTTGTACTTTTTGTACACAGATGAATTTTTCTTAACTGATTTTCACAAAAATAATTCTAAAATACTTGCTTCATGCGCGCACATTATTCACACACACACACACACACACACACACACACATATATACAACAAATTTGAACGTAGGTCTCGTCGGCATCGCGTAAAAATCGGATAAGAACCAAAGGATGGATGTATGTACAATTCATCGACGATACGTTACCGAATTCGGCACGTACGATCCTTTACTGTTTTTCTGGACACATTCGTGTTTTTGTTTACAAGAAAAGGGCCATGCTGAGACCGACGAGATCATCGAGGTTTTTGTCGAAAAGTAGGGGAAGCGGACGTGAAGTGATTAAGTATTAAGCAAAATATGATAAAAAAATCAATCGCAATCCGAGCGAATTTCAATGAAGGAGAACGCCGATGCAACTCGTCGGTCAACGGTCGAATCTCTGCTGCGTGTTGTACATATTAAATATATATATATATAAATATAAAGATATATATATAAATATATAAATATATATAAAACGAGATCGCGAAGAAAACAGTATAACCAGATATATATTCTGCGTCGAGAGCACTTGCAAGTGTTCGTGAATGTTGATTGAGTGAGTGACTCACTTATTCGCTTGCACTCCAATTGCTGAATCGACCAATCGTTATTCCTGAATTTTTTTTAGGTTGAAAGATATTATCGAGTGGAGAGAAAATATGTGAAGTTTACTTAAAGCAAGTTGATAAAACTTTGATAAATGGATGAAAAAAAAAAAATAATGAAGTGTGCGATAAAGGCGTGTAATAAAAAAGCGCAATTAAATATCTAAGTATTTTAGAAATTAGAACAATCAATGCCATCTTTTTATATGTTGTTACAGCTTACATATTCAAACACGGACAATCTTTTTTTTTAAGATTCATAAAATTAGATGTAAAAATTTCTTCCGTTATTTTGCCAACTCTCTTTCTAGAATTATCGGAAGCAAAAAGAAAAAATGTCATGTATAAAAGGACTGATATCGATTGTTCTATTTTCGAGATATACGCTGATATAAGCGTGGCTAAAAAATTGCCAATTGAAAACTCTAATTGTGAAGCTGGCACGTTGTTTGCGCTGTCACAGAGAGACCATCTCGCATTTTCAATCCGAATATCGAACATCTATTAGTATACATAATATATATAGAAAGAGTATATATACATATATATGTGTGTGTGTTTAATTTATATATACATTATATATGTATAATATATATCATGCTAATAAATATTATGTGTACTATATGCCAGAGTATGTTAATATATGTAATAGAGAGAGCCTAACACAGGGAAAAGGGGAAATCGCGCGTTTACCTAAAGAAAAGAAAAAAAGAAAATATGCGGTATCCTCTGCATATTCTTGCACATCGCGATTTTATTGTAGCGAGTGCGAGAGCAGCATTAAGGCGATCCGAATTTTTTATATACATAAGAAATAATATATGTATATATATATATATATATATATATATATACATATATACATATATGTGTTACATATATATACATATATATATGATCACATCTGATTTTTAAATGTTTCACAATATTCTATGAGAGAGATTACCGTTTCTGAAAGAAAACGACACAAAGAGAGAACTGACTAAAATGCATAAACGTTTCAATTTTCTGTCTTACAATTAGACTAGGTATATACATGAGATTCTCGCAGAGCTATTCTCGGAAAGTAAAATGTACGATTAAACGACCATCAAGATTCGCTTTTGAATATTTATCGGAGATATTTACTAACCGAAAATTACTCTTAGCAGATAAAATTATCATAAGCATATAGTAACAGCAAATACAATCGGAAAATAATATCGGATTTTAAATTGACACTTAATATGTTTTAAAAGTGATGCAATATAGAATTCTACGGATAAATTGCTTATCGTTTCTATTGTTTCCATCGTTTTTAAAAATTTTTTTCGAGTCTCAAAAGAAAATAATAGCCAAAATTATTAATGGAACATTTACCATATTTCTTGTATAGATCAGAAAGTATTTATTTCGTTAATTTCGTTGAGATTTTTTTCTGCAATTTTAGTTCATCAATTTTAAAAGTAACCGCTGTTATTATACTTAAAGCCATTGTAATACTAAATATTTCAATTTATCTTACGAGACTAAGCTGATTCGAATAAGTCCAGAGATATATAGCAAGAACAACGTTAAAGATCACTGCCAAAATATAAATTGATACATAGGATTTTTTTCGGTCTTATTTACAAAATGCCATAAGAGAATACCATGTACATCCTTTATCTTAATCTGTAAGTTATACTACTAACGTCTTTCTATTTAATAAGAGAAAAGACGATTACCGTAAGAGATCTGCGCTTTCTTAAATAATATCGGTGTTTACAAAGTACGTGACAAGTATCGTCGTAAACTGCAATTTATATTGATTTATTTTATTGCGCTGTTTATATGAATTATTACAGTCGAGCGAGATCATTAAACACGATTCCTCGTTGTCACCTATTACAAGATTTAAAAAAAAAAAGAGACAAAAAATTAGATATATACGGATGCATTTACGTACAAAACCTGCCTATATCTATACATTTTAATACATGTTTATTGATATTGATGCAGCTATTACGTAATTGATTTTTATATAATTAGTTAATTGTAATGTAATTATACTTGTAACGTTTATGACTTAAAATCTCGATGATCATGCTGCGAGGATATTATATATATATATATATATATATATATATATATATATATATATATATAAATACATGGACGTGTGAAAATATACAGATGTGTACGCACGTTCGATCGCATTATCGTTATTCCCGTATCAATTAAAGATTGAATGAACATTTGTAAAACTCGTAATATATTAACGAAAAGATAACATACGTTATTAAGGAGCATGATCGTTGGCCATATACAATGGGGTATATTATATATATATATTATATATGATATAGATATATTTATGTTAATATAAGTCTCTATAGAATAAGATAATGATGCAATGGCGGTGTCGATTCACCGGATCACGAGATATATATTATAAATACCTGCAATTGGTGTTTTCTCTCTCTCTCTTTTTCTCTCCCTTTAAAACATTTTTAGAAACCACTTAAGTACTGCGTGAAAAATCGCGGTTAAGTTACCGAAAAATTGCACTTGCGCGATATCATTATCTCGCCATTTTCGATTGAGGGCCCAATCAAAACGGCGCCGTTGGCGATCAATTAATACACTCCGGAGATCGCTAAACATCTAAATTAAGAAAGCATAAAAAAACGACGCTATATATGACCGCGATTAAAGTGAAACAGCCACGCCGCAAGCGCGCGAAAACGCGATGACATTTTGTATCTCTACTTGTAGATACAATGCGATAGGCGAAAAATAAATTTAAGAATTCAAATAAAATTAATATATAGAGAGCTGTATGTATAATTAATTATAAGTTCATTCGTCGCTATGATATTATACTTAGGTATCGTATGATTTTTGAAATAAAACATTTGTTTTAAATATACAGATAAATGTTGAGAAGTGTATCACGTCCTACCATTAAATTACATTTACGATATTGGGCATTTTTTTACATCGTTTGATGAAATTTTTATCGTTACATTGATGGAGATAGAATGCAGTCTCCTAAATACAGAAATTAGAATATCATGAAAATTAATTCTTAAGTCGCCATATTAATCGCGACTATTTTTTTCTAACGATCTGTATCTTTCACTCGGTGAATGTGAAAAAGAAAAGCTGTGCATTAGTATCCATAATATTATTGAGAGATATTTTAACATAAAACATATGCGATTGAACTAGAAATGAATGGTGCCATAGAATAGATTGACATCATAGGTCAAAGTTTATTGATAAAATATGTGTTGTTGGCACATTGACACTTAATTTGCAAGATATGATAATTGAGTACATGCATTTTAAATATGATATTGTTTCAAATATAAGATTTCCAAATTACGTATCCATTATAAAGAAAATAACAGAAAAATTTCTTTCCTTTACCGATATCTCTTCAGTCAATAAATACTCGAGAGAATTTTATTAATGTTATAATAAAAAATATTGTTTTATGTCAAATGAAATAAACAATATAATCTTGGACTACTTCAATAAGTTGGAATACATTATGACTTAAGAAATGTTGATGAGAAATATTGACTTCAAAAGTATATTTTCAATTAAAAATATTCATAGAAATTTTTAATAAATTCTAAAATAGATAGAGAAAAAACTTATAATGCTTTCACTATCATTTTAGTCATTAATTTTTGCATTTTTGAAAATAGGTAGGCTCGTCAGATATATTAATTATGTTTTTAACTTTTTATTAGAAAACAGTTTTATTATAAAATAGCGAAACATTGCCAAATTTAAGCCAAACTTTCCTTATTAATTTCAGGTCGTTCGTCCACTAGGAATCTTGGGGAATCGTGAGTACACTAAAAAACAAATATACGATTATTATTAAATACAACTCACATTTTATCGCACTCTTGCTTATAATATTCACACTTGCACCATAGCGTCATGACTAATATCTCCTTTGTCGTAGTTGGCTTTAATTTAATTTAAATCGTGTGACGCAATTTAGAGACAAATAGTAGATCTTTTTGTCACTTTTCCGTCACTCGATGATTGTCGTAGACTTTTGCCAAGCATGCACATTTTCAGAGACTTCGCGGATCCTGCGACGAGCGTTAGTCTTCTTCGCCTCGGGAAATCGAAAACTGCGGCCGATGTCGTTAGAAAAAGGCAAGCAGCAGCTTTTTTATCTTATTCGTTCGCAATGTCGGATGTGTCCGTCGACGTGCTCGCTTTTATTACTTGTCGGGACAGAGAAATTGGATTAAATTGCGCGGAAAGCTAACGGCCAACAGAGTATTGTTCATCTGTTTTCTGCACAATTTGATCAAATTGGGAACTTGGCCTCATCTCATGGTATTTTTATAAAAATCTTATACAATCTTAGACAATAAATTAACATCTACAGCTTGTATTGACTCACAATTTTATGAATTCAACAAAGAAATATATAAAGATTAATTCACATTTCATTTAAATTATCGAGATTGTAAGAATCAAGCATTTTTTTCTTGATATAATTTAAAATGTTGAACGGAAATCTGTTCGTGTGTAGCTCAATGTAATTTTGACTATTATATACTAGATAAAAGTGGCCTAAACACAGTTATCAAATAAGATAAATCTTGAATAAATAGGCTTCAAGTTAGCGCTAAATGTCATTGCGTCAATCTCGTGTTATGTTTACGTGATCTTTATGCATATCTTCATGATAAACAAATTAAATTCGAATATCAATGATTACTTGATTACCTCGTTCTACATTGCATCTTTTTTGCATTTTTTTTTTTTTGTTATGACAATTTGTATTTTTACTTAATGTAATAATAGAATAATTAAAATAGAATTTTGTTCCTATATTGTTCGCATGCAAAGAAAAGCGGATTTGTGTAATTTCGAGCATTATCTGCAGGGATTCGCGATATTCATTTCGCAATATTTATTTGCAACAAGGAAAATTAAAAACAATTGTGACTTGAGTCGTAATATATAATTGCAGAACTAGCGTCATATCTTTTTTCAAAGTTCCCGGTTTGCTAGTCAACACGAGTAAAAAAATATGCAGCTTAGTTGCTCATATATAGAATTTAATCGCTGCTTATACGAATTACTTCTTCAGACAATCGCATTTATTTCTTATATGCGCAATAAACGCGCGTACTTATATCTTGCTTATATCTTATATGATATTTCTCTTTAATAATTTAACTAGCCAAAATAGAGTGCTTTGTTCAGTTTATATGTACGCTTCATCTATAATACTATTTCATCGTAATTTGTATGTACGTAATGTATTAATCGCAATGCTTATTTTATAATATTTGAAAGCAAGATTTCTAAATAACTAAATGTATTATGCTGAAATAATTAATATTGTAGTAATTAATATTTAATTTATAATATTTTCTGGGTAATCAAACGTATACATTATTTATGATATAGAGAATAACGTAAACTCTATTATCATTTAGAATTCAGCATATTGCGCAAGATTTTATAAAAATCTTGGTCAATATAGTTCTTACTGCGTGATCTGACATTTATGCATAACTCATGCTGCAAAATATTTGCTGCAGTTTCACATAAATTAACGAAAACAAAAAAATTATTTATTGTAATTGATTTTGTTCATTATGCTTTTTTTAATGATTAATTATCGTTTCAATTATGGGTTGATTGATATTTATATTCCGTACGTGTATATTAAAGAGAGGCAAGTATAATAAATGAATATAATAAACGAAGAATAGATAAGATTTAAATAGCATTTAGAAATAGCATTTAATTTAATATCGCGCTTGACGTAAAAACATAAGTTAACGTCACGTTTTTTTATACATATTGTACGTGTGTAATCATAAATTCTTTTTGAACGACATTATTATTAACTTATTATTTGTTAACTTTCGTTGTTCATTAAATTAGAAAAATCAAACAGATCAAGCGGAACAAGCGTACGTATATATGCGCGCAGAGATTGATCAAAAAATAACAGATACATATACATTGGGAATGGAAAACAACAGACACATATATTGGGAATAATAATAACAAGCCTATTAAATTGTCATTCGGTCACATTGAAAAATTAATACCATAAACACTGCATTCTATAGCTTAACATTTCGCAATTCTCATAAAATCAATATCACTTGATCAAATATCGATGAGATGTGTCGTATAGAAATAGTCTATTTTTTTTTTTTTTATTAGAAGCGACACAGAAAGTGCCGGCAGATATTCTCGATCGGAAGTAGACGGAGCGTCGTCCCGAGGACAACGGAAACCAAGGATTAATCTGTCTAGACTCTTTGGACGTAACAAGGATAAAGTGTCGGGCACCGATACGGACACCATGAAGACCGTCGTCACCATTGATGACGAGAAGGTAAATTCCACTGGTTTTTGCTATATGAGATATGAGCATCATTATCCTTTTTTTTATCACTACTATCTTTTTTTTAAGTAGATTCGAATATATTTATTGCCAATAACGAACTTATAATTAAATTAGTCGTTTTGAAATCGATAATATAATTATGATAACGTTATAATACGTTGAAAAAAATTATACTTTTTTTAAATATCATCAAGTTATTATTATTGATAAGCAATAAGTTAATTATACTTATAGCACAAACCGTAAAATTTCACTGAGAAGAACCAATTAGTGGTAAGATTTTTCGGTGAAATCTTACGCATATATTCAGTGAAATATAAGGCAGAGGAACAAAGTATGTTGTTCCTGAAAATCGGTAAAACATTTATTTATCTTTGGAGAAATATTATCACTACGTTAATTAGTGATATTTTTATTAATTCAGTGTAAATTCAAAGTCTCTTGAAATACGTCACTTGAAATTATACATTAGTGATTCATAATTTTCTCATATCTGAAACAAAAAATATAATTATAAATGTAAAATTCAACCGTATTATATATCTTAGAATTTAAAATATAAAAAAGTAACAGGTATTAAATCTCTTACGTGACAGGATTTATTTTTATGGCACAATAATTTTTTTTATAATGTGCAGTCATTAAAATGGTAATAAAGTTTTTTGAGATTTTTTATTGGTTTTCATATCTATATCTGAAAAAAACACGATGTAACTTTAGATCGCTGAGCCAGTTGCACCGGAAAGCAGAACGAATCCTGCGACGGGTGAGGGTGGAATAGTTTATGCAGAGCTGGATCTTACACAACAAGGTACCACATCCCGACGGCTCAACGAGGATAAAACGGAATACGCCGAGATCTTGTACACGAAACCGGAAACGGAGGAAACACCCGACAAATAATTGCATCTCGAAAGCGATTAATATACCTACAAACGATCGCGCGTTCTCCATCATTCGAGAGTTACATTTCTTATAAAAACGGCAATTTCTTCCGCGTAAAAACCGATGCGATTTTATTACAAGTAAACGAAAAACGAAATGGACATATAATTTGAAACAAATTAAGGCGATAAACAATTTGTTTCAAGGCGTTATTTTTATCTCGTTATTGATTTTTCGTCGCGTTATCACGATCATTTTCGAAACTGAACGAAAATGGACGCAATCACGTTCCTCAATCAAATTTATGTATCGATTTATGCGTCCGTACGTGTGATAATTGTTGTATGGTAGATAATATTCAGATAAGATAATGGTCCGATAATGTTATGTTACGATCGCACGGTGTTCCGATCTCTGTCCTTCAACGTACGTGTTACGCAGCTGGTGATTATTGAATTTGGGAGCAAGGAGAGACACGACGGCTTCTTGCCGAATACGGGAAAAATATGCGTTGCGATGCACAAATTACTCTATAAATTTAAAACATCTCAAATGGTATGTGCAAGCGGCCTAGTTATTTCTCATTTGTATTCGACGAGAATTCAGAAATTTCTTTAATGAGAATTTTGTGGAAAATATGATCTTAATAACCATCATGTTGCCGGACAAACTTTTTTGTTCAGTTAAAAAGATTTTATTTAAAATTTTTGTATGTAAGCTATACTAATTTGCATATTTTTTAGATCACTTTCAATGAGAATATATATCTTTTCTTTCTCTATAATTTCTTTTTCCTTATGATATATATGTATATGACTATTGCGACATTATGCTAAACATTGCGTTAAACGTACTTAAGAATTAATGTTAATGTTGTTATTGTCCATTTAAATAATACATAAGCGTAATAATAATAATAATTAGTATCATGCAAGTCATACGCTTAAAAGTTGTTTGGATGATTTTAATTTGGATAATTAATCATGAAAAGAAAAATATTATGAAAAGACGAATATTATCGTAAGAATAGCTATAACAAATGAAAAAAATTAATGCATAAAGCATTCAAGTGATACAAATAACAGAATCACAGAAATGATTTTTAAGCGCTAGGCTATTGTTTTTGTATATTATAAAATTCAATATGCTTAAAAATTATATATTTAAGACTATATGTATACGGTATGTATATCTCATTATAGAAGAATACGAGATAAACGTTTACTAATAATAATATGTAAAGATTAATCTAACTAGAATCTGCGTAATAATTGCATAATTTTTAAGTAATTATTAGGTGTGGTATCACATTTTAAAATATAAGGCTTAACTTACGGTAAATTGATCATTTAATAGCGGTGCAAACTTGTTAGACATAAGTCGATTAATAATTTGATTGTTTTGATTATATTCGTAAAGAAATTGCGATTATATCGATTCAAACATTTTCCGCCGTCCAATACTAATAAATTTAGTTACTTTTTTGTACACATTTATTTTGATAAATAATTAAATAAAAATAATATATGAATTGATTAACTTTAATATTCATTAAACCTGTATCTTTGGCTAAAACATGATACACGCACAGACATTTGCGTCATCAATATAGTAATTTGAATATATGAAACCGACATATTTGTTATTATATATTTGTTTTTTTTTTATTATTAGTTATTTAAGTTTTTTTATTTGATCAAAACAATTTGAAGTTTTAAATTTTAATTCTGAAAAAAATATAATAAATAAACTTTTAAAATTATATTATATACTTTTTGTCAAAAATTATCTGGAAATTATTGGTAAAAAAGTGACATACAATATACAGAGATCTTTTAAAAATGGAAAGTATAATAAATTTCCGTATAAAAAAATTTATCTTTTTTAGTCTCGGATTTATATAATTTATTTGAATAAATCCCTGATATATATACATCCTTGAGAATTGTTCAATAACATTCATACGTATCAATTATTAATTATACATATACGTATTACGTAATATTAAATAATTGTTACAAATGGCGTATGTTATATGTTGATTTATGTAGATGTAGAATGTAATACGCATCTAATGGAAAGCTAATAATTTCGCAATTATTGAAAATGTTCTCGATTTTTTTTTTTTGTAAGGTCATTAAGAATTTCTTGGCATTAGAGTGTTTCTTATGAGATAAAACAGGAATGTCAATAGATTTCTAAGCACATCAATAGAATTATGAAGTACTATATTGTAATCACATAAAATTGTTATTTTGCTCTCTATAGTTACGTCAGAATTTCACGGAAAAACATTTAATATCTACCTACGCTCATAATCGACCTCTAGAAGAATCACGTCTCTGTAAATTTCCAACAATTACTCATGTTCAGTTTCAATTTCCGTATCGATTGTCGCTTTGCTTAATTCACTATATGTTTCTGGGATATCCTCGGCTTCATCTTTCACTTGAGCAGCACTGATTGAAGAATAAACAGAGTTCTTATTTTTCAACAGACCATGGCGATAACTCTTGTAAATATCCCGAGACATTTCTGCAACATATTCATTGAAATCTATGCGGCTTTGTTTACGAATGAAATCACGATCACTCAGGTTGCATTCGAGTGTCTCTATTCCAGGTGGAGGAACATCGCTGACGAAATCCATCGGTCTCGGATAATTACAACACGCGGTAATTAATTCCGTGACAGAAATTTGCGAATGATGCGGCTGGTATAGCTCAGTCGCGGAACCGACGCAATCCGCCGAATCACGTTTCATTTTGATAGAATCCACGAATGGCTTGGGTCGTTTCGGAGGACGCATTTGGCCGAGATTCAAACGCCATTTGGTGCTCACGAACATGTTATTCACATTTTCAGGATTCAACGCAAGTCGCGTGTGATATCGCAGCTGGGAATCCTCCGGTCGGGAACCTCCGATTACATTATCGGCGAGATGTCGATATCGCAGATAAGAATCCACATCTGGTACCGTAACCGCTCCGGGAAGAGACGTACCGGGATCTTCGATTTTTCCTGGATCTTTCCGTAACGATCTCGATAAGATCTTCCTTCTAGAGGGGTATAGCCCGGGATCTACATCAAAGTCTTCCTGATCGAACGTGAGTCTTACAGGCGTAATACGAACGCTGAGTCGTTGATTGGTATTGAATATCTTCGTGATTGCGTATATCAATACGTTCACGTTTTTGCAGCGTAAAACGTAGATCGCATTACGATCCCTCGCGAATAATGGGGGACCGATCCAGCAAGGATCGGCGATGTAATAAGCGTCCTTGGCAACTAACACGGCCAGGGTGATCTCGTTACATTCGATGATGACATTGCGTGCCTCCTCGAAGGCTAATTTCAACGCGCCGGTTAATGTCAATCTGTCTCGATCGCCATATAGAATTCCGCATACGTTTGTGCCGAAATGCACGGTCCATAAATGTGGGAATACCTTGAGGGTAGTTCGCAAACCGAACCTGTTTCCAGACTCGAAGCACTTTCGCGCTGCGCTTTTCAGACTCTCTGTATAATAGGAATCGCCGCAGATCACGGCTGAATCTAGGATGGCGGGGCCCCATCTAGAGGGATGACAAAGATGTTGCATGGCCAGGATGACCACGCATATGGCGACACGATTTTTCCCTGCCCGTTCTCCGAAACGGCAATCGTAAGCGCCGATTGTGCCCCAAACAGAATAAATCAAATTAGTAATTTCAATCGCATAATTATTCCAAAATCGCCGATCAAATTCCGGACCAGATCCATCGCCGTTTCTTGCTTTCCTACGCGCTCGCATGATTGAATGCGTGAAATTCCAGTGATAATCGAGATAGATCCACATCGGGTCTTCCTGGAACTTTTCGTACGGTAATGTGTCGATGGAGATCACGTGAATTCTATGAAGATAGAATCCGGTCGTGCCTTCGAATTGATTGAGACACATGTGCTTTGTCATTTGACACACAGAGGAGAAGATGCACAGACAGGCGTTGCCGTTGGCGAAAGTTTTTTTGCCTTCCATATCGCATTGATATGGATCGAGATAATAATAACAATTGGTCGATCTCGAGTACCAAAAGCCGTAGCAGCAGTTAGTGAAATGCAATATGCCACTTGTGTGCATTTTGAAGTGACGTTTCAAATGTCTTTTCACCTAAAGCGAAATATAAAATAAATCTTAAAAATATTAGAATGGTTTATTAAAATATTTTTGTATAAGACTGAAAAAAATTTTAAATGTAAAAAATAATAAAACTAAATAAATAGAGATAACACTATTATAATAAAGTATATATATATAAGTATATATATAAAAAAAGCTATGATAATTAAGAAAGATATACATTTTTTTGATCAATATAAAGATGTACAGTAAAGGAAAACAGAAAAAGATATAAAAAAGAAAATAACGATAGAAAAATATTTGACAAACTTCTTAAAGAAAAAATATATTTTAAAAATAAAAAAATATATAATAAAAAACATATATATAATTAAATATAAAAAGAAAAGAAATAAATTTTCCAATCATGTTACAAATAGAGATAAAAAAAGAATGATTTCTTTTTCTCTCTCTCTCTCTCTCTCTCTCTCTTGTATCTTTGCTCACTTGAACGTAAAAATCGTTTTTGCTGATCTGAGAATTCGTTAACGTGACCAGCGGCGATGCACAATCTCGAAAGTCAAACAACCTGTTCATTAGCGGGACATTTCGCAATATATGTTCCGCATGAAATTTCGGCTCAGCGAATCGTCTGTACAAACTCTCCGCCACTTCGAGAATCCTGTCGATCATGCTCGGAAGCGGAGACTGAACGATGTCCCGCTTAATTACGACGGCCAACAACGCGACGAAATAGCAACGTTTTGTTCGCGGCTCTAACAAGCTATTTCGATCACGCAAAGCCACTGTTCCGAGTATAAAGATTGGTTTCGGAGCCGGTTCGATTGATCTGAAGATCGCTTCAAAGTCGTGAGATTCCGGTGACTTCTTCCGATGAATTTCCGCCAAGGATGTCGTTGATGCCATCGGCTCGTGAAGACCGCGGATGTCGCTGCAATCCGGTGCCATTTTACGCGCGTAGGATATCGTGATCGCTCTCACGGCGAATCCCATTTCCTGTGGCGCATCGATTATCTTGACAATTAATTTGAGAAACTCGCTTATGCAGCTGGACGTGATCATCCTCAAACACTTCGTTCCCGTGACCGCCCACCAAGCAAAATAATTTTTGCCGCATTTCGTGATGCCCACATGAGCGTGGCGACAGACGACTATTGCTCCGGTGTAGATTTTTGTCTCAAATATTCTCTCCATAGTCATCGCAAGGTTCCATCCTTCCGTAGCATACAGCTTTCCGTAGTGCAGCGGCGCGAATACCACGCGAAACGCGTAATTGGCTATCTCGAATTCTGGCAACAAACCATCAGTCATGTCACTCACCGAAGTATCTTCGCTCGCTAACACGCTATCAAGGGCATAATCTACGCTGGCCTCGAGCAAACCGTCGACGGTGCGCTCCGACCAGGACGCGGGATCGTGGATCAACGACCATGCCATGATGCAGAGATCAATGGGAATTGTGAGGGACATATAGTTTCGAAATATCCGCACGGATGGTTTCGTTCGTTCTATCGTCGTTTCCTCGCGATCGTCGTCTCGTTTTTTCTCTTTGAATGGCATCAGAGCAGGCGTTGTAATGTCGTCCTCCAGAACGATTGCTTCAAGCATCGAAGCTTCATGATATCGCATTGGTGCAAAACCGGGAATTATGGTGTCACGATCGGGATCCAACTCCGGATCCGAAGTGACCCACTCTGCTAACTCTATCAGAGATATCTCCGATGGCGGCGTCGCCACAGCTCGCTTTTCCTCACATCTGGCCGGCTCTTCAACGGTTGGTTTCTCGCGATGTTCGATGTCTTTTTTTCGTTTTTGTTTGCGTTTCTTCTTTTCCATGTGAGCGATGCACACGACATAGAGACGGAAAGGTTTTGTAACAGTCTCGCCGGCGTTTTCTTTAATTCTGTCGAGCATGGACTTTAAATCACGGAATCTTAAAAGGCAGCAGTAACCCTCTACACTAGCGCGTCCCGTCTCATCGCAAGGATAAGGATCGAAGAGATAATATCTACCTTCCGCCGTCCAAAATGCGTAGGCACAATTTGTCAATACCAATATACCGGTTTGATTCTTTTCTAAGAATTTCTCTACGCTCGTATCAAGATCGTTGGTTATTGAAGTCTCAGGATCGATGCAAATGATCTCTTTCAAAATCATGTTAAAATTCGAATCAAGAATGTTCACGTTATAAAATGTCCTAAATTCCTTATATCGCAATCTGCCCACTCCTTGATCGATTTTATCAGTGAGGAGAATCAATTCATCCAGAATGCTTCCACAAAAACGATCTGTATCCAGCACAATTTTTGCCAAAATGCACAATATAGCCGCGATGTAACATGGCTTATAATAAGAAGATTCAATTCGCTCACGATCCACTAAACTTGATTTGCCTTGTATTACTTCCACGTTTTCATCTTCCATAAACTTGAAATAAAATTTGTGATAATAAATTGCGTGCTAAAAAATTTGTTTATCAAGTTTCTAATTATGCTAAAGAAAAAACGAATATTAATTACTTAAAAGAACTCTAATCAACGCATAATATAATTGCATTGTGACCTTAATACATAAAGATCAAATTATATATATATATATATATATATATATATATATATATATATATATATTAGGATATTTTTAATATATCCCCTCGTGTTATATAATAATATATAATAAAATTACTTTAAAGCCAACAACTTCAGACGATGATTGGTTTACTTTGTTATCTTTCACGTTAATTCTCGTCTTTTTTTTGTTGTTCATCTTTTTATTATTATTTTTCTCTTCTGGTGACTAAATATAGAAAAATTTTTATTAAATAATAATTTCTATAAATTAAAGAATATTGGATAGTTAGACAAGCTTTTTCGTAATCATATAAAAAACATACAAAAATACATGTTGACTCATAAAAAATATAAAAGGATGCCAATTATTGATAATATAATTATATATTTAAAAATTTCACATCTAATCTAATATTTGATATTTAAGTTATTTTATTAATTATTTAACTAACTTAAAATATTATGTTTTAAACAATCTAAATTTCTTTTTTATAGTATTACATGCAATATGTTGGTGTTAGTTTAATTAAATAAATTTATTCATTAAATCAATTTCAATCTTTTTTATTTCGATTTTATTGAATAATAGTCAGATAATAGAAACATTATAAAAAATGGATAAAAATTATATTAGAGAAGATAAAAAATTGAAACCATAGAAATATATAGAATATACTCACCTGTAAATCAGGATTAAAATTAGGAAATATCAATTTGAATATAAGCTTTTCATTATCGCACAGTTTTCTTTTGATCATAAATCTTTTTTTGTCAGCATTCGATACGCTCTTTTTATATTGCTCATCGGGACATGCCAATTGCTTTAATAAAATTTGTTTATTAAAACTTGGAGTTTTAATTATTGGTCCGAGCGGTATCAATTCTGATTTCGCACCACAAAATACTGTTCTTAATTTTGTTAACGCCACATCTTCCTTCTTCTTCTCTAGCTTCTCTCGTTCGAGACATTTTTCATCAAGTGCATTATCGACGTCCTCCTTTTGGATGTAACTTTCGTCAATTGCTCTAAGAGGCATTATACGAATCGGCGGTAATCTTGAATACAAGTACTTGCCAAAAGATAGCTTGATCATTTTAGAAGGTTTCATGTCTTGAGGCAACGATATGATCGCAACTGATGCAGGTGCCATATCGACAGGGAAATCATCTTTTTTCTTGACTTCTAGTCTAGAATCGATCGAAAATCTCGATACGAGAGAGGGAATCGATCTGTTTGCCCGTTTCGCTTCCAGCAAAATGTAAAGTGTTTTTCGCGGCGGCATCACGTACGGCGGTGGATGATCGTACTTTATTTTCTCCATTATCACCTCTTCGTGCAGGCCGAGCTCTTCTTCGATCGGTTCTTGGATTTTTACCGTAGAGGTCAGAAGTGCCAGATTTAGACGATAAGGTGCATCAGGCTGTGCGATTTCCTCGATTTCGAGCAAGGGATCTGTAAGAGGTTTCTTCAATTCTTCCTCTTCCCTTTCCTCTTCTTCCTCTTCTTCTGCCTCTTCTTCCTCTTCTTCTATCTCCTCTTCTTCTTCTTCTTCTTCTTCTTCTTCTTCTTCTTCTTCTTCTTCTTCTTCTTCTTCTTCTTCTTCTTCTACAGGTTTTTCTACTTCTTCAATATCTAGTTTGATTTCTTCAAGTTTCAATAGATCTTCATCTGTGATTGGTAGAAATTTTGTACGAAACTTATCGATCGTTTGTTCGTCCGGGATCATAATTTCCACGGGTGAAATATATTTTTCTGGTTGTATTGTGTCCAGGTTTACGAAATGAAGCGAGAATAATGGATCGTTGTATTCCAAAACACCGTGAAGAAGATCGATCAACTCATTAAGACTGTCTGTTACAACAAAGGAGGCTGGATGATCCCGAAGGCGCCATCCCTCCCAGTCGCTGCCATAAGGATTAAATAAAAATAATTTTCCATCTTCTTTCCAGATAGGGTACATCAATCTCTTGTTTTCCAATATTACTTCAGGATATCGATCGAAATAACGCTCGAGTGCCTCTGCGAGATTTGCCAACGGATTCGCGTCACCATCGATAACGTTTGCCTTCGTCTTGAAAATAACATCGTACTCAGCTAGTTTTAATCTGGGCGGTAAGAAAGAAATGTCCAAATGACTCGGAGCACGTGTTACTTTCCGAATGACTTCTTCCTCCTCCTCTTCTTCCTCTTCTTCTTCCTCTTCTTCTTCCTCTTCTTCTTCCTCTTCTTCTTCCACTTCTTCTAACTCTTCTTTCACTCCTACAGCTTCTTTTATCTCCGGTCGGCCTTGTTCGATCCACGTTATGACTTGCTCGTAAGCTTTGTTGCTAACGTCGACGATTTGATCCACGTCTATATTTCGCCAGCGAGTCGGATCTTTCAATTTTCTGTACGCCAAAGCAGTCAAAGCGGTTATTAATCCTTGCCTGCCACGTGATTGCGGACGGAAACTTTCGTTGAGACAATTTTTGGTACCGCAAAGTAGCAGACGATGAACATTTATCATTTTATATCCCGTAATAAATTTTAGCAAAGGTTTTTTTTGTATTTCTTTGATTATTTTGACTTCTTCTTCTTCTTCGTCTTCTTCTTCTTCTTCTTCTTCTTCTGCTTTCTTTATTTCTTTGTCTTCTTCTTCTCCTGTTGCTTCTATAGTCTCTTTTTTTTCCTCTTCTTTCTCCTCTTCTTCCTCTTCCTCTTCAACATCTTCTTCTTCAACTTTCTTTTTTTCCTCTTGCGCGAGTATCAAAATTATTGGTTCGTCATCCGCAATTGTATATAGGTCCACGTTTTGCATATTTTCCGGAAATTGATTAGACATTTCTATGAATTTAGACGCATCCGGTCGTACGCGAGGCGTTGTATCAATCACCTTTTCTATCCTATCCGTAACTGCCGGTGGTGATGGAGCCTGCGGTCTACGGTTCGTACCTTTCTCTCGATAAATTACTCTCTCGAGTGGTCCGTCTGGCGCTACTCCAGTTTTCACATACAGCACTGTTACTCCATGTATCAGAAAAGGATCCTTATCCTTATTACCGGTATTCTCCAGTACTGTCTCTACTATCTCGTTTATAGTGCTGTTCATGGTAACGCAAGCAGCACCTTTGAATGTATCACCCGTCGCGTATTCTTTCTTATCTTGATAGATCCTGAAGCCTTCATCATCGCACTCGAACGGATCGAGAAAATAGTATGCATCGCCCTCTTTCCAGATCGCGTAGAAGATCTTCTTGATTTCGAGTATCCCAATCTCCCGCGTCTCGAAGAACTGGTGGATACCGCTATCAATAGTGATCTTGTCTTTCTGCGTGGGATCCGGTATCACATTCGCGTCTACCTTTACCTTAGCGGAGTACACTCCGAGAATAACGTCGCTCATCAGGTCCTCCAATCGGAGCTCAAAATCGTCGTCAAGCTTTCTTTCAAGGATCCTAGCTAGATCAACTAGATAGATATTGGATTGATTGATAATCAAGTTGAGCAAAGCGGTCGTCCATTTATTTGCGTTAATTAGTCGCGAGTATATCAGAGCCGCCACGGCTATAATCAGGTGACCTTTGTCTTGCAGAGCTTTCGGTATAGCTGGATGCGTGAGATGATAAGATCCTTGCACCACAGCTCGATTCTTCTGGCGAATTTTGTAACCGCTCGGTCTCTTCTGCAGCTTCCTGTATGTCTTCTCGACTTCCGCGGGATCATCCGAAGAGATCGGTTCAATTGCAACGACAGTTACGGCGTAGATCACAAAAGGTTCATTTCGCACGTTACTCTTTTCGAGGATAATGAATAGTACCCCTATCAGATCCTTCACGAGAAACAGTTTGGCCGAACCGCTGACTTGATCGGCAACCGGTTCACCATCATCTCGTCGCGCTTGACTATCAAATATATAGTAATATTTCGAGTCTTGCCATATCGCTATGTTGAGTACCGGTGATGTCAGAATCCCAGCATCGTGTTTCTCGAAAAACAATTCCAACGCTTTTGCCAAATGAAGCTCCGTTGGATCGCGCGAACGAAATTTTCCAGCATAAGCCGGATCTTCGATTACGATTGTTATATCGAACTTTTTCTGAATGAGAAGATTTCTCTTCAAGTCGAGAATAGTCATTGTCCGACGATCGCTGGTGTTCACATTCTTGTAGGACTCGCAGTAAAAAGTGTCGCCATCCTCGATGATCTGATCGATCACCGCCTCGTTCCAATTGCGTGGTTTGTGAATCGCAGTCGTGGCAAAAGCTGCAATCGCTATAGCGCCACCCTGTTATTAGAGCTGCGAAATGAGAAGCTACAAAAGGCAATATTTAATAATATATTTAAAATAAACTATTTTAATTATATATAACTATTTTATTAATTTAATTAATTAATTTATGTTTAAAAATGCATTTAGAGAATTAGTGTAAAAGAATTCTGCAAATAAAACACAATTCGAAAGCTACTACTTTAATGTAGAAAAACAAAAAGATACTTTTAAAATAATCTTCATCAAGAATCTTACGAAAATCATGATTACCTGATAACCTCTGGATAACGGCGAGAATTGCGGCATATTTAGATGAGTTACGCCAGAACGAATGCCATATTTGACGCAAAGAGGTAATTCCGGTGTAATTTCAGTAAGGGAGTAAGTATCATGCGGTAAATCAAAAATATCATTCAAGTTACGATATTCTTCTTCCAATTCTTCATCAAATTCATCGCTGCTCGGCACGTTATCCTCGGCCATTTCAATATCTTTTGTGATTTCTCCGATAGCATTGATAGTTTCGGTTGAAACTATCTTATCGCATTCGGCAAGCTTTTTCATCTTTTCCCTGAATAATTGTGTCTTTCTATTTTCTAGATCGAGAGCTGCCTTTTCCTCATTCGGATCCATTTTTTATGTTATATATTTTTTAATGATAAATCTTTAAGGAAAATTATTATTTGGACATTTTTAATCGTTTAATAACACTTTTATTTAACGAGAAAAAAGTTTTAAATAATCATATTAGGAGATAACCTAACATGGTAAAGCCACGAGATACACAAAATAAATATGCTAAATTGGTCATAATCAACAGCTTACCGTGTTTACATTGCTGATAAAGTTTTTATGTATACATGTACAAAACTGACGAAATACGCACGATAAAATTTATAAAATTTCGAGACATTATTTGCTGAATTGATTCGAGAGAATTTATCAATAAAACAACTCGATATAGAAATATATGACTGTTTGCGATCAGAATATATTAATAAAATATTACTCATTGAATAATGTTTGGTTAATACTTGAAAAAGGCATATTTGCCATTCAATACGTGTACAATAACATATTTATTCGCAAACAATATTATGGATAAAAAGATAACATAATAATTTACATTAAAATAAAATTTAATGGCAAAAAGTGAATAAAGTTTATTAAAAAAATGTATAAAAAAAATTGTCAATTTAAATCATCAGTTTACCTTTATGATATGCACGCATACAATTCATTAGAAAAATTACTTGTCAAAAATTTAATAAATACATTATGAAACTTAAAATAAATATCTATATTATGAAACAAAATTTAATTACGATATTTGATCATAAATTCAGAAATATGTAATTTGTAATCAAAAATATTTATAAATTATAAATTATGGAAGAAAGAACAGAAAAAAATAAAAAGAAAAAAAAATACAAGAAATTTCAAAGACATCATAATAATATGGATGATGCTAGCGACGGAAATAGTAAATATAGCAATCAAATGAATAATAGTTTCTTGAAAAATGATTCTCATAATTCAAAGAATCCAAAAAGCAAAGGGATTCAACGCTCAACAATACAACCGTCGACAAAGAATTCGTTAGTCAAAAAAATACTATTAAAGAAAATCCAACCTTCGTTATCTGAAAGAGAAAGGATTATTAATCAACGTCAACGTGATGCCTTTCAGGACAAGTTTAAAATTGATATTACCAAACGTAAGCTTGTCTATACCTATCTTTTTTTACTTTATTAGATCTTATTCGGAGAAATTTTTTTTATATATACAACATTATTCTTCTCTATTAAAAGTAAAAATTTAAAAAAATATTATAAAATATTATTCATATATAGATATAAAAGTATTTTTAGAATGATGTATTATGTCTATCTAGTATTGTTCACTAGTTAATAAAGTTGCGAAAGAACTGCTTATTAAAAATGTGTACAATGACAATTTTATGACTAATTAATACAATGTGTTATTTTATAAAAAATAATTATTGTTTTATAAAAACCTCATATAATATACAAAAAAAAAAGGAAAAACAAAAAGACAAGTAAAACGTCGTGATGACAAAACTGTCTACAAAAGTCTCGCAAAAAAATAAATGGATACTGTAAAAGAAGAAACGGATATTGCAAAAGAAGAAATGGATACTGCAAAAGAAGAAATGGATACTGCAAAAGAAGAAATGGATACTACAAAAGAAGAAATGGATACTGCAAAAGAGGAAATGGATACTGCAAAAGAAGAAATGGATACTACAAAAGAAGAAATGGATACTGCAAAAGAGGAAATGGATACTGCAAAAGAAGAAATGGATGCTGCAAAAGAAGAAATGGATACTGCAAAAGAAGAAATAGATACTGCAAAAGAAGAAATGGATACTGCAACAGAAGAAACGGATACTGCAAATTAATTGGCAAATTTGTGAAAAAAATTATTAATTAATAATTATTTCATTAGCTTGCAATTAATTTGCAATATTATCATATGTAAAATATTAAACACAAGAGATATTCTCAATCAATCCATGCCGGGTTCAAGAAAGAATATATTCTCATACATAAACAGGTTTTAAAAAGTCAAAGGTATATGTAATAAAAAGTAATTATACATAGATTTTATGGTATGTTTCATTAAGTATTTTTTATGTATTTTTAAATTAAATCACAATAATTTTTTTTCAGAAGTGACGCTGATTAAATAAGGAAGAAAATGGTTGAAAAAGAATATTATTATACATATTAATAAAAATTAGTAAAATCAATATATGTGAGCTACTAATGATTAAATAAAATGGTCTACAAGTAATTGAAGAATAAAGAAATTGATTAAGATTTTACACGAGAATTTTACTAACAAATATAAAATTTGTTATAAATCTTTATAATACGATATATAATATACGATAAGATGAATAACATGGACATTGACAAATTTTATATTTGTCTTATTTTTTGTCATATTTGTTCTATTTATTGAATTCTCGAATTAATTTAAATTAATTATAAAACATAATTAAAGAAAAATCTATTCATAGAAAGTTATAATAATATTACTATTCCTTTAAAGCTTTTTCATAACTTTATTTTTTTTCATTTTACAATATAATTACAATATAAGGTTTAATAATATCTTATTCAACGATGAAAAACATAGCGATTGCAGCATCTTACAAGTCACGGAGAAAATATCTTCAAGTTTGATGTAAAACTGTAATAGTTGATAGATACATGCTTTCGTGCGATAGAGAGGTCAACGCGATGTTATCAAAATTATAATCGTATTCTCTTAAATTAAATTGAGACTAATGTCGGATTAAAGCATTGACAAAATTTCACTAAAGATCAATGAATATTTTACTAATCTTCACTGAAAACACTTACTTTGTTCCAGCATTCTATGTTTTATTGATTATGGCAGTAAGATTTTATTAAAAAATTTGCCATTGCCACATATTTTTTTTGTAATTGTAAATAAGATTTTACTATTTGCAGTGCCGTACTTATAAGTGAAACCACTAATAGTCAATAATATATTGATTTCATTTAAAAGAGTAAAATAATTTTATTTTGAATTTTTCTGAGCTCTGCATACTTTGAATGCATATAAAAATCGTCATGATAAGTTGCATCAACATCAATTAACTTATATTGCATATAATATGATATGATACAAAGATCACGAGATATAAAACCATGTCTTTACGTTTCTGTCTTTAATATTAAATCTTATTTACGCTATTAGTAGCATTAACAACATTGCGGCAATAAAAAACAGTCAATATAAAAAATTAATAAATTTATTTTAAAATTTCATCAAATAAAATTTTATTTATTTATATTTTTTTAATAATTTGTTGTGTATTAATTATATAAAAATAAAAATTTTAAAATTTTATTATAATAATTAATAAAAAAATTTTTAAATTTTATTATAATAATTTTTAAATATGTAAAAAATATAAGATATCTTGCAAAGATTAAAAGGTATTTTCAGTTGCTAAAGAAAATTTTTTTAAATATGACATTTTCTTTATTTTAATCTATCATTTATATTCTTGTACAATAAATAAAAAAAAAATCATGATAAATTAAACTGGGTTTATTTAATTGGCTAAAGCATACGAAAAAAACATAACGTTTCACATTTTGGTGCAGTATCTAAAGGTTGCCTGAGTGTTGTTATCGCCCCCAGATTTCGTAGAACGGCTATGAAAAACGATCAAGGGGCAGTAGCTACATTCAGTGAGCAAGCAGACATTGACGGAGAAATCGATAATCTGCACTCTGTTGTATCTATTTTACCGATTCACGACTTTGAATTCTCGATATTCGACATTTGCGATTTGTTCGTGTGTAACATAGTGTATCCGCGCAACTTTTAGAAAATGTTGAATTATATAAGGATAATATTCCGTAAGTAACGCTAGTTTATAAAAACTTATAAAAAACAATTTAGTTTTATTATAAATAAATAAATAAATATATATATATATATACTATATATATATATATATATATATATATTTAAATTTATGCAATCATTAAAAACGATTCAATAATATATTTGAATTGCATAAGTATTCGGCTTGTATATACGCTTTTGAATAATGTAAGATCTAAATATTTTTTTGAAGAAATATTAAATTGTTATTATTTCTATGTTTAAAATAAAGATGCCTAAAAAAGACATTAAATAAATTCAAAATCTTTTTTTTTTCAGGTATAATAGCTATGGAAATAAAGAATATTGCAGAGTTTTTAAAACAATGGAGCATAGACAAAATCTGGAGTGCGAGGAAAGAATTGGGAGAATCACACATAGCGAACTCGGCGGATCTGCAATCGGTCTTGTCGACACGATCAAAAAGTAATTTCACAATGGAATTAATACTTGTAAGAGGCACATGTGTGATCATAAATTGTACGAATTAATGTGCCACTTGCTGTGATGGCACATTAATTCGTACAATTTATTTAAAAGCATTATTGACATGCCCTTGTTCCATCAATTTAGGTATGTAACTTATCATTGTTATTTCTTACTCGAATTATTTACGATGACCAGAATACTTCTCAAGAAACATTCTCGTTGAAGAGTATTTGATTATTTTTTATTTTTCGCGATTACTAATCAAACATATGTATCTTCGCAAAAACAGGCTATATCTGTCACTGCATATAATCTTTCACATTATTTTGAAGTTATATTGCTAATAATTTTATATAGTAAGTAAAAGTCTTTTTAAAATATTCTCTAATTAAAATATTTTATATGTGATAAAGTATTTTATCGAAATAATTGTCTTAATTTAAGGATTTTTCTTTCTTAAAGTTGTGTGTGAAGTAATGAAAAAACTATTTTTCAAAAATTTAAACTTAAAAATAAATTTCTCATCATACATATTTGGAGTAATTAAATTGTTTTCATGAAACTAGAACTTATTATGATTTAACTCCCAACTATTGTTGATCAACTCATGATGTGTTTACGAACAGATAATAAGCATCGCATTTTAATCATCGTTTCTCTCGAGCTAAATAAAAAAATTTTACATAATTCTAAATAATGTGCACATTATCCATAATTACAATCTATTTGATACAAAATGACAGTTCTTTGTTCGTTCACAGAAAAAGCAAATTATATAATAGATAGAAAATTACACACGTATTGCATGATAATTGTAAGAACCTTCTCTGATGAAAATGAATATTTAGATTATATATACTAGATTATACAAAACAAAAATATAAAAATGAAAAATTGTGCACACGCAAAACAATGGAAAAGAACAGATTAGTTGAACATTATATAAAATTTTTTGTCAATTATTCATATTGGAAATTTTGCAAAACAAGATCTTTTTATGTTATGTGCGTCAAAAGTGCATTATTATTAGTGCATTATTAACAGTATTATTACGTACAATACAAAGTATATGCAAATTTTTGTGATACGCGAATTACGCGCGAACATTCATAACAAGTAGTTATAAATGTATTTTATTGCATTCACAGCAAAATTTAATACCTTAATAAACGGTCCAAATTATGTAATTGTTTAAAGTTGATAGGACGAATGTCCTATCACTATGAGATCAACTTAAATAGAACCAATAGCGTAAATTCTTAAATAAATTTTTCACTATTTAACGATTTCTCTAAATTTAATTTGATTGTTAATTGTTGATTCCTTTATATATATTTGTTTTTGGCTCGTTTTTACTCGCGATATTATGTAAAAGAAGAGATATAGAACATTAACAAACAAACTTATATTAGAACTTTATAAATTTCTACAATGAACTATATTTGTATGGAATGACGTATCATAGACAGGTAAATTATATATTCTAAAAAAATAGGTTCTCATAATCTTTACGTCACTTTCGATTTTAACATGAATATCGATCGTTCGGAGTACCGTTTTGTAAAAATCCCCGTTAATCATATCATGCCATGAGTATGATTCAGAGCAAATCCCGTTATAAGTATAAATTAATATAAAGATTCTCATCTATTTGATTTGCAAGAAAATCTTCTTTTTAATAAAATTTGATCAGAAATAAGATCAAAAATCTTTTGCTGATTTACAATCATTATACGCGATATAATTTAATTGCAGTAAATTTAAGCTCACGTATTATATATAAATAAAAAATATATTTCTTATATATTTAATAAAACTTATACATAGATTGTGAAAAAATATAGCAATTGCTGTTTTATTGAAAAATTCAGCTTCTTTATAATGAATCTATTATTAAATTTGTGATATATGCAATGAATTTAGAAATACTTGTACATTTTATCATGCATTATTGCAATGTAGCAATAAATGATACAAAAATACGATTTTTTATTTCAAAAAAATACATCTTAATATAATAATTATAAATTGCAATATATGAAAGTTTGTGTCATAGACTTCTATATATTACACCTAGATTGCTAACAGCAATATGACAAAAAAAAAAGGGAGAGATACATTTTATGTAATTTCAGAACTTTGGAAAAGTAGATTTAGTAGCATGTTTTAAGCAATAGGTTGATATACAGGTGCAGCATTAACATCCTTAAGCGATAAATAAACGTAATTAACATGATTGATTAATTACATTTACTCATTTTGTTCTCTTGAAAAAATAATGATATATAATATATATACACGATTAAAAACACCATCTTGTCATGATCATTATTCTAACACGATGATTAAGATAAGTAGACATTTATTCTTTACTTACATAGTAATCACGTTAAATTATCTGTTTTTTTTTTTTATTGAGTTCTAACAATGAAGAATAAGAAATAATGTTTTCATAGATTAATGCTTCTCTTATTAACTCTAAAATACTGGTTTTAATGCTCTCTCACTCTTTTTTTTAGATATTCTTTATTTAATTATGAATGCTATTAAAAAGATATAATTTTATATTGCTTCTGTGGTGCAGAAAGCAGGAAAAAGAAAGAGAGTGTCATTAAATTAATGACGTTAAAAGCAATATTCGTAACTCAAGACTAATTGTAAGACCAAAACAGTTAATTTTAATTGTGGAGTTGTTTTCCAAAATTAATATTTTTCTTCTCAAGTATTGACATCATCATCTTCTCAAATATAGACATCGATCACCTTTTTTCTCGGTTTACTTTTTTTGCCCATCAAAAGTAATATCATGCAGTCTCTAATTCCATGAAAACATTCGCATATAAGAATTCATTTATAAAAGCTGAGCAGTGTTAAAAAATAAAAAAAGATAAATATATAAGACAATCATTTTTTACACGATTAAAACTGTCGGAATGCTTATATTTTCGAAAAAAAATAGAAAATTGTAATACAGAAAAAGTAAGCCTCACATTACAAATTTTAATTACTTCGTAATTTTGATGTTTAAATCGGAAAAAAGAATTTGTAATATGCCTAAAACTTACATTTCCAAGATTCTTCACACATTTAACGGATATATTTGCGACGATCTCTCAAAGAAATTTCTACGATCTATGAAAACACATGCCGAAACTTTCGAATCGCAATTTATATGCTAAATCACAGATTTAGCATGATATTAGCTTATACAATCACATTTAAATTAGATATTTGAAAATCATCTCTCTCTCTTTTTCTCTCTCTTTTATGCTTTTATATCTGATAAAATTTAATATTGACACAATTATATTGTTACAAGAGTGTTGCAAAAACGATTATAGTGTGGTTTAAGGATAATTGTATATAAATTTTTCTAAAATTAAAAAATATTTTTTATAATAGTAACGTTTCAAAATTAAAAAAGGATATACGATAATTGCCAGTTGAATCGATAATAAATATAAAGAGCATTTAATTGTTATTTATGTAGAGAAAGCGATATTTTACTGAGATATCAGATCACTAAATTTTATAAAATAATTATCATTACAATTATATTCCTGTTTTTTAAATGACCAAGAATATATGTATATATATATATATATAAAATTTATTGTTGTTGATAATCTTTTGACGGCACAAACATACTTCTCCTTTTTTATTTTATATTGCACATGTAAACATAAATTAAAAAAGCAGAAATATGTTCAAACCGTCAAAAGATTATCAGCAACAATAAATTTTTTATTCACGCGACAAAATTAAATTGATTATAATACTATCAATGTATAATTCAGACCGAAAAGGATGTCGCAATGGTTGTAAAACTTCCGTAAGCTATCATCCAATCGCGTCATACCTGCGTGTCATAATTATTCATACGCAAGTGCGTCTTTTTGGTCAACGTCGCAATTGTCTATCAGACAATTTTTAATTTCGAATTTTGCATTGACTAAATAAACTAGAGATATTAAAATTCCATTGCAATACTATATGCAAAATGTTAAAATCCGTGGGTTTTACGGATATTTTATAAATGTGTTGGCGATGTTTAAGATAGTAGGAAGTTTGACTAGGGAATATATCTGCATAAAATTGTGTGTTACCTTGAACATTTTTGCTATGACATATATGTATAAAAACATTATAAATATTTTATCAACTTCTTGCTATTCTTAATGTTATCTTTGTCTCACTAAATCATCATATTATCAATTGATACAACAAACAATTCTTGTATTATATATTTTTCATGAAGTAATTATTGAATTTTTGGTTATAATTTTTTTTTAATTATCTGAATTAAATAAATTGCTTGAATCAAACAATCTAGGAAAAATACGTACTAACTAACTATTGCATGATCTACTCATTTATATCACATTGAGAAGGAAAGCTATTAAAATTATTTATGTTAACATCTGCATATATGTATAAAAAGAATAATTATTTAACAGTAAATATTTCATATATACTATATATGTATATACATATAGTTATAATTATTTCTTGTAAAAACAGTAAATAAGAAATATTTAACTTACATAAAAATTTAACTTTAATATTAATTTCTATCATTTATAATTTTTTTTTTTAATTGTCATTCTGTTTTAGCAGTGCCTTTGTTTCTTCTGTATTGTAAATTGATTCTTAGCAAGTGCCTGAATAATAAATACGCATAAAATAATTTAATATGCAATAATATGACGTAAGAACGAAATAGCATGATTTTGTAATGTCTACGCGTCCTCTTAAAATCCTTCTAACGTCATGAATGAGAATTAAATACATGCATGCCAACGTGAGCGATAAGAAACATGTGCCTGATCAGTTATATAATAGCGACAATTACCAATAGCGGCCAAGATTATTTGTACAACAATAAATAGGAAATATACAGATATCATAAAAAATTAGAAAATCACGTGTAACCGACATGTATTATTTTAAGTAATTTAATGAGTTTTTAACTGACCTTTCTTATCAATGATCAACTGGCCGCAAAAATGTTCTAGGAAATATGAGCAAATTGTTTTTTTTTTTTACTCATTAAACTGCAAATATGTGTAAACTAGACGCGATTTTTTTGTAAATCTTAATAATAACAAAATAACATAAAAAATAACGTTTTGCTGTTATGATAAATATTTTATTTGGAGCAAAGTTTGCATACTTGTTTTTCTTTATCGAGAGCGATTTTATTTCTCTTTTTTTGTTCTTATAATAGCCGATGATACGTCAATCGCAATAGCGTGAAGTCTGAGTTTATCAATATAAAATTTTGTAATAAGCTTGCGCCTAATTTAACAACGATAATACATGAAATAAATGCGCGAAATGAATAATTAACAGTACTTTTTGCGCTTAGCGTTTAATTCAAATAAAACATTTTATAACTATCATTCGAGTGCTGATTAGAATAACGGAAATTGATTTGTATTAACGTTGACACTTTTAACAACTTAAATAATGATAAATTAGCAAAATTTATTGGATAACTCATTTAAACATTTATGTCATATTTGTGCCAAATCAAGAAAATATTTTAAACATTAATAATCAAAAATAAAAGCAAAAAGCAAAATATACAAAACAAGTCTAATAAAAATTAGTTTAAAATTATGTAATAACTAAATTGCATCATTGTATATGCAATATATATATATATATATATATATATATATATATATATATATATATATGACCTATAAAATCAATTTAATTATATTATTCTGGCATATTATAAATGTCAAACAGCCATTAAAAGTAAAGTTAATGGAGCAGATAATTTTGTTATTATACGTTATTACAATGCGTGATTGTCAAATATATATGTTGTTGAAAAATTTATTCTTTTCTATGAAAAAAAAAAAAAATAAAATTGATCAAAATCACGCATATTATTTTAAATAACGCACATTTACTGGAAGACCTTTGGAGTGGTCAATGCACCATCTCGAATGCCAAGACGCGACTTTGTTTTTTATTTAAGCAGATCGGTTCCTTTCCACTCTGCGAGGTTTCTTCTCTCTGCGAAAGAATGGAAACAGCCAGAATGCTTCGAGCCGAATCAGCAGGATTTAATCCTGTTGATTCAAACCGATATTGAAATATAACAGGCGGATAAACTCATTATCATGATAATTCCGGATTCTATGCAATGGCTTCCTTCAAGCTTCGTTGATCGTAAATATTTTAAATTGGGATTAACGGAACCAAAAGTCAAAATTTCGGGCGTGTATTGTACAATGGACAGTGTTCACAGTCCGTAACAACGTGTGTTAAACAATTATCCGCCAGAAATAAATATTAATTAGTCATAGGTGTGATTTCTGGTAATAAAATGAAAATTAATTTAAAAAATGATTTTGCTGCGTTTGAAATACAAAGAGAAGCATGTAAAAGAATTAAAAGATATTATAATCTTACTACTATTTAAAAAATGTCAGTTTTCATTATCTATTTAAAGAATGTCAGATTTCGTTATCTGTTTAAACTCCGAATATGAATCCATTCAAATTTTGTAATTTTTAATTATTTATATAAAAGCTTTTATGCATATTATATAGAAAAATGATAGTTACTCTGTTTTTAGTTTAATTTCATTAATCATTAAAAGTAATGAGAATGATACTAACATATCCTGTATATATCATATAAAATTCTACAACGTTATTAAAAATTTACTACATTAATTTTATGGTTCGATCATCTTGTCATCAAATGTTGATATTTATTGATATGTACATACATGCGCAAGACAAATATAAACCGGGTTTTTTTCAAAACATTTTATTTAATCAAAATATTTTTAGCGCACACTCAATTTCATTTTTCTATATAGTTCTATATAGCTTTCACTAAAATCTAAGTATTTTTGCCATCAAAGTTGGCTATTTTTTTATTTGTGTGTCATAAAAAATAGTGTCCAAAGCTGATTGCGCACGAATTCTTTCGTGCGCAATTAGCTTGTTAGACAGATGAACGAAAAATGACTTGAGTGTACGATAAAAATATTTTGATTGAATAAGATGTTTTAGAAAAAGTCCAGTTTATATTTGACTTGTCCACATATAATATATATATTGACAGCTTGTTCTTTGTATCTTTCACTGCTTATAATCTTCGATCTTAATACAGTATGCACAGAATAATGCAGGTGTGGTAATTTACATAAAAAGGATGAAATAAAATACATCCATTCAAGGTACTGGAAAGTCAGCAGTAACGAAAACCGGAAATATTATATCGCGAAATAATTTATTTAAATCTCGCATAACCCTGGATATTGGATAAAGTCATTGACTACGTGAACCGGTAAGGTTCGTTGTACATAAATTTGCGACTTTCTTGTAGACGCCTACATTCGTAGCACAAAGTGGAGAATTATAAGAAGTCTAAATGTTATATCTCGTTCAATTCAATTCCGTAGAATGTATAAAACTTACAATATTTATATATATATGTATATATACCCAACGTTTAAATACTTGATACTTGATTAATCACCAGACTTCTTATTGTTAGATAATGATTAAACAAGATCCTACTTAATGCTAAAAAGGTCGATTTGTTATTCTGAAAAATGATAATTAGTTATGCAAATTTGACTTTGAAAATTAAATACAATGTATGAAAAAGAGAGAGAAAGAGAGAGAGAGAGAGAGAGAATCTTGGCATAAATCGAGTTATCTGGAATCTGGAAACTCCCAGCGCAAACGAGTCAGCGTAGACGAGTGTTACCGGTTTTCCGATGTGATCAACGCTACTAAATCGCGTAAAAATTATGACACATCATATTTAACATATGCGTTCAATGACGTCGCACAAGCTTACGAGAACAAGAGCTGAACGGCAAGGACGGTGGATGTTACACGCAGTTTGCGGTTGACTTAACTTATAGCCGGCGGCGAAACACGCGACGTTGGTTTTAAAGTTTTTCCAACCAATACGAGTATAATCAATTTAATCGATTGTATCTATTACAATTTTTATTTTTTATTTTTTAAGTTTTCTCGGAGCTAATTATCTCCCATAGTGATGCACTTACGCAGAAATGTAGGTTTAATATACGCCGTGATGCATAACGATTGCCATAAAAAATTATCGACCTTAACATAACATAGATGCCTTTGGAAATGAGCATACTAATCACCGATTGTAGAGTTTGCAAACATCTAAAACCTCCATCCTTAATATCACGAAACGTTGTCTTCGTCGGCAAAAAATGATATTGCGACATCGATAGATATAGAGCAGAAACGCATTAACTACAAAGTTGAATAGGTGGACATTCTGTTATGCACATAACGTAAGAAACATCTTACAAACCCGTTTTAATAGCTATTAGTTCTTGTCACTTATATCATAAAATCTCAATAAAGATGAACATAAAAAACTAGTAAAGGAGATAAAATTCAATTTGCCTCTTCCGACTTTATATATTTCTGCGTTTACTCTGTTAATAAAATATATAATTTACAAATTATATTTTATAAGTAATGTAAATACAATATAATTTGTATAATTATAAGACATAATAATTCAACTGTAAGTAATCGTACATGCTGTTGAACGAGTGCGCGTTATATTATTTATTTTATGGAACACAATGTATAAATCAAGTAAAAATATCTAAATCAAATCAAATACATTACACCTCACCTTAATTTACTTCTGTAACATCTTTGATCTAGGGAGTAATTACACTTGTACATACTCTCTCTCTCTCTCTCTCCCTCTCTCTTTCTAAACTATGACTTTTCGAGATTTTTTCTCAAAATGTCTCATAGACTTATTGTAATAGTTTGATGCTTCTTTATCTCTTCAACTAATATTCAACAAATAATATTCAATATAACTTCCTGTGCATACTACTTTCCGTTTATAAAAATAATACATTATATGCTTGAATATCTCAAATATCTTCTACATGATGCTCGACCCTTGCTCAGCACACAGAGCAAGGTCGATTCTGTCAGTCGTTTATTCTGAGAACCATTCGCCCCGTAATAAGCGATCGGAACTTCGCCCTGAAACCATTTATTAACTGCCGAAGGAACAACCTTGAAAGATTCGCCTTCCTCGAAGTCGACGAAGGTGGAAAATCCCCCGTGTGCCACGATAGACAGGTATCGAGGGATCTCTCGTTGAGCTCCCTCGCGGTGGGATGGCAACTTCGTAACTCGATTGGCCGGTCTTCCACGTGCTCACCGGCGCCCGTCACGACTATCGGCGACGAACATTGCGCGGTCCACTATGGTGGGAGCAATATGTTTTTTAAATCCTTACTGATCCTATCCGAGCTTCCGCCACTCTTGCATTGAGGTGTATGCTGCACGCACGGTGCGAGGTGACATAAAACAGGTGGTGAAGATAGACAGAAGTCAGACGATTTCCAAACAATTGGTGGAGTGCGATTCGGGCTTCTCGCGCTGATAAACTTTCGAGATGAATATTTTTTCATCGAAATAATCGCGATATTATCTTGAAAACGTATGATTATCGGCAATTAATGCGGCAATTAATTATTTTTCGGTGATTTATTGATGACCAAGGGAATCAAGAAGACAAGACATTTCGACATCCGCAAGGTCATCTCGCAAGAACTAACAAATATTCGGTCAATCAGAAACGCCGAGAAAAAAGTGAAAGGTTTCTATGCCAAAGTTTAAATCGGAAGTACGGGGGTGTTGAAATCCCATATAATTGGCGGGCGTTACTCGTCGGGAATTAGATAGCACTACGAATCGCGACGTGCTAGCCGATTAATTCTGTAAACCGTCATCGAGCTAGAAGCGGATACTTGCCTTCATTGTCAGCCGCGACACGCCGCGACTGCTGAATTGCCGATGATAAGTCGCCTACCCTCGTGATATCACTTATTCCGCAACAATACGAAAGATTGAATTTTGCCAAAAATGAAGGATCTCATGTTAATCTGGAATAGTTTATCGCGTTGTCGGGATTATTCAAACGATGCCAATTCCGACGAGCAAAATGAAAAGAGAAGATCGTCGCGAGTTTCGAACAACATTCGAAGAAAGTCCTCGGTAGTGGTGAATAGATTATATAATACTGCTCTACCAGTGTATTCTGATCGCAGAGGAAGATGGCCAAAACGTAAGTCACAGAAAGTTTTCGTTTCAGGGTCGAGTAACAGAGACTACTTTATTTCTTGATCAGAGACAAATCAAAATCACTTATTCGTAAATTCGAGGCTACTTATACCAAATGTGCATAAAGGAAAGATCTTCGATTAAATGACATCGGATTTAATGAGAGTGACCTTTACAACGTTGTAATTTCCATAAATACGAGACCTGTTTTTAATTGCAAAAGCGTTTTTTAATTTGTGAAAAAAATATTTTACAAAATTTATAATAATAGATAACTTATATGGTTTATCATTATTTATTTAGAAGCTGCTTTAATTTTACTTCAAATTATTTGTAATTAAAAATATTATAAAAATATAATTATTTTAAAATATATATTTATTTTTTTATAAATATCTAGAATAACATAATAAATTACAAAAAAATCATTTATTATCAAAATTCTCTCTTATATTGTACGCAAAATAGAATAAGTGGAACACACTTTGTAAAATCATAGGAGCAAAAGAAAGATAGTGCTTGAAGACAATTTAGTGATTTAAGAATAATAATTGTAAGTACATAATGATTTATTAGTAAGTATTTCAGCAGCATTAAAAAATGCTGATACACGCCATACGTTTCAGTCTATTTCTAATGTTCTAGAAAAATTAGCACGCAATTTTTCTGAGCCATTGAATCTGAAAATGTGTCTCTGATAAACCTTTTCTTTAACTATTATGATTGTATATGGTTGGATATTAATGGTCTAAAGCTGGAGTTAATATTTATAACGATGAACACATTTAGCACAATGGTATTTCCTCCTCCTCCCCCCAAAAAAAATCAAATCATATTCCACTACACTATATTTAATTGGTTGTTATTTCATAATTTTGGACTTTTCCACAAATGCATATTCCATCGCAAATTTATCTAAAATAATGGGACATAATAATGGCTAAAAAATATTTAAAAGAAATACAAAATGCTGCAAAGATAATAAATTGCCACAAAAAAAAAATCAGTTTGCCATTATTTTGGTGATAATGTGGAAGATTCCAAAAAATGGAATAAGCAGATTTTTTTTTATGCAAATGTAAATCTTTCGGGCGCATATCGCGAAAAGCGATACATGTGATCGCTCGTTCTCGAAAGAACGCTGTATTTCCAATGTAAAAAAAAAAGACATAAAAGAGTTGATCGCGCAGCTTGAGATGTGCATAAAATTAACGGCGAGCAAACCGGTTCTAAGCATGTGATATAGTTCACGAAAACAAACAACGCTGGATCAAAAGCAGCTCAAATGCAATTCATTTCGATTAAGTTGCTGCGCTTAGCCAAGCGCAAAATGACTTTCGCCAGATTGCAACATTGAAAATCTTCCATGAAAAATTTTCAGATACCCATACATGCCCGCGCAATCGGTTAAATTACAAGCAAGCACCCATACTATCGATTAAGTGTGCAGTATATGTAATTTGAATACTGTGGATATAATAACTCTATTTCGAAAACAGAATAGAATATAATTAGATAGATAATTGAATGTTTTCATATTTCATATATATCGAGAGAAAGAAAGAAACACATTTTACGCGCAATATATTTCTCATATAACAAAATTTATAATAACTTTGATAGAATATATATTCAAATTTTAATTTACTAGTAAATATTAAAGAAAGTAATTGCAAGTACGAATATAAAGAATTTTTTGAAAATAAGATTATACGAAAGAAACGAGATTCGGATTTAACATAATAGCTATATTCGTGCGAAATGACGGAATGTTATTTTAAAAAATTATTTGACAAAGAAAGAAAAGCATATGAAAAGCAAGTTTTATGAACAGCAAGCCATGAACATGATCGATATTGCTCACCTTCTTATAACAACTTTGGTGTATTGACTCGCTGATTGATCTTGATCGCATTTGCTATTCACATCGTATAGGAATCTTTGAGAAACAGGTTTATTGCGCGACGATGTATTGATACTCGATTCGTTCGTGCGATAGAATGCAACGACATACCCATAACTGTCTAACAAGATCTATCGAGAAATTATGATTATTTCGATAATTACCGCGCGATTCTACGCTGTTTATAATCCTTAAAAATCGCTAGTAACAATTTTATCCGATGTTTATTACGCTGTAATATTATGCATTCTTGTATGCAACTTATATAAAATCTGTTATTTTATGCACTTTTTTTTATTTCGTAAATTTGCTAGTAGCTTCAGAGATTTGATTGTCAATAAATTTGTAATTACACACGTAAAAAAAAAAAACTAAAATATTTTTTACCAAATTACCATACATGTTTGATATAACTAATATAAAACAAATCAAAATATTTCTACTATAGAATTATACATGAAAAATTATGTATAAAAAAGAAAAGTTTTTCGAATCACGAAGTATCTGAAAGAATCAGAAAGAATAAATTTTTTTTACGATGATCAATCTTACCCTCTTTTATATTTCAATGCCGATGTAATCTCAAAAATAGCATTGATATCATCGAGCGAAACGTGCTGAAATGCTTGATTTATGCGTAAACAATCGTTGCTATACAGTTCAATTTAACAATAAGATATCGATGTGCTTTTTGGCACGTTTTTATTCTGCTTACACAATATTGTTCATTTTACAAAACTATTTTTACAAAACTGTTTTAAAACAATTAACAAATGTACTTATCAATTATATTTATTGCAACAAAGAGATGTGAACGGTCCGTTGTTTATAAATTCTAACTTGATGAGCTATTTGATCGCAAGTCACGTTCCGCGTTTGGTCGTCTGGAACACACGCATCGTCAAGAGTCTCAAACTTCTATAAACAATTAAAAAAAAAAAATCGGCAAAGCCGTCAAAATTATATGATCATATCATAGATATATATACTTTTGAAATAAACAAATAAATATATTTTCAGAAAGAGTTTTACTTTTTTAATTGCAACAATGGAAATATGTTGAAAATGAATAATTGTTTTGTATTACTTTCTTTTGCTTTTTAAAATGTAAAATATTTGTAAAATATTTTGAACATAATGACGCGCTACGATTATAACAACTTTATCAGATAATTATATAATGTAATCTATATAAGATAATAACAGATCATAAAATAATATTTAATAATATTTGTTTAACATTTTAAGACGTGCAAAATTTGTTAAAATATTAAATTGCATATTTCGCGCTTTGATGTTTAATTACATTTGCATATTTCAACATAAAAAAGTAAAACAATCCGGCGGTTTTTTTCATGACTGTTTAGAGAACTATTTAGAGTTCCAGTTTTGTCAAACCTGTTTTAATATTACCTCAAGGCGGACTATTTTGGACTATAAAACCGTTAATTATGGTCATAATTTAAGACAGATAGTAACATTTATACCTATATAAATTCGTGCTTTGAAATTCCCCTGACTCTAAATTCTCAAAGATTCCTTATCATCGCATTTGTGCATGTTAAGTTATTGGTTAAATGGTTACGCTTTACAAGAAAAAGCAAAGATGTTTATCTAAATAACAAATTTAAAACTTTAAAATTTTAAAAAAACACATCTTTGATATACAAAATATAAAGATTTATAAAATTATTCTCGTCTTATTAAATTATTATTATACTTTTTACACTCTATGATTTATATGAGTTTTATTGTGTTAAATATTTAATGTAGAAAATTTGTAAATGCATGCATTTTATCATACCGCTTAGTTGATGAAATTTTTTAAACATGTAATCTTATCGCAAATTGTAAATACTAACGCCAATTGCAAACATTAGTTCATTAATTCATTTGTGAGAAATACTTAATAGCCATTATCACAATATAATTACAAAGGCAGCGCAAACTAACGACAGGAAGATATAATACCAGAAAGATAAAAATACTTGGCTAATCAGTGAATTAATCATTATTTATAGCTTCGAACTTCCTTACGGCATGACCCGCCTGAAAGGAAAACCAATTAAATTAACAAACACGTGAATATTTTATTACATGCATACTCATGTATAAAAGTAAAACCGGTCAAAAACGTGTGTTGCTTACGCATGACATACACTCTTTTTTATTCTCGTTTCATTGAATAAAAGTCGCCGACCGACTTAAAATCTGCGGCTATATGTAACAGTGTCAGTTAAACTGCATCGTAAGCGATACGTAATTTAACGACAGACGGACAATGAAGAGAAAGAAAAAAAGAAAATTTATTGAGATAGGTAATGGTAGATGTGCCGGAATTTGCGTGAGCGATCTTACGATCCGACTAAGCATCATCGCCGGCACCATGGAATTCAAGTTGTCAAAGTACCATAAAATACTTCCGTGCGAGATAAATTTATTTCGCATTGGCGATTCATGTTTACTATCGTCCGAATAAGACGTGAATGTTAAGCGGCTTTATGCAAATAAATATACTGTACGATGTGCGCATTTTAGCAAACGTATGTTTCGTTTAGTAAACGTTGTTTCGAAACTTGATAGCACAGATGCTAGGAGCGATCGCAAAAATTTGGTATGCAAAGAGGAAAAAGTACAACACAATTTTTTATTAAGCTGAAAACTATCTTTCATTCTTCAAAATATATGTGTTTACGCGTGACAGTAATTAAATTTACAACCTGTAAACATATAAATAATTACTTAGGGTCCTTGAATTTTAAATTGCAAATTACATCTCACAAAGAAACCAATATATTTCCGCTTAAGATATTTTCATGAATTCTCGATGAACGTGCGATAAATGTTATATTTTGGTTAGCCTGTTGAACTTTGCAAGCTATATCTCAACAGCGTGCTGACGTTTTGCATTTTGTTAAAAATAAGATGCCGTAAAATAAGAACAACATTTATGCATTAAATATTCAAGGCACAGATAAGCGATTTGCAAAAATAAGTTCGCCGAATTAAAACGTCCCATATATACGCAGTGTGTATCCTCCTGTTGCAATTCAAATCATGTGCACGTTGTTCGTAACAGGTAGCTGCTGATCATTATTAACTACGCGCAAAGAATATAATAATACTCGTATCTGCGGAAGTTTCTTGGTCTATACGATCTGCTTTAACGGAACACCGCGTCATGAATGGAACGGACAGTTAACTGTCAAGTATTGCGATGTATCTCCTATGACTTAGTGTGCTTTCTCATCCTGTACAAAACATAATTTTATCATTGACCTAAAACACATAGGCATCTCTATCTAGTCAATAGCTCACGCGCCCGCGCACACTTATCTTCCTAATTATCATTTTTATAGGTTTACATATACATACAAAGCGTCCGCGTATCTACTAAATGATACATCGTCCTGAAAACACAAATAGAAATTCTCTATAAATACTGGTATAAAATTAATTTCTTTTCAAGAAAATGTCACATTTTATAATAACTATACATATGTTTGATCTTTCCTCTTATCTCTTATATAAATTTTTAATTTTTTACATATAATAATTTTTAAATTAAAGTCTCTCGCTTAAAATATACATTAAATTGTTTGTTACAAAGCAAGAAGACAAAATCGATCAACAGAAATTTCCAGAATGTTTTTGCGTCTACGAGAATTCTTCACTCATAAGATTGTATTCATTAAATATCTTGCAAATCAGTTTAATGATTAGCCCGTTTCATTTTAAAGTTTTTATGATTCGCTTCAACATGCATCTCTCGAAAACACACAAAAATGGATCATTACATCAGATAATATAATAATTTAATTGCTTCGGCTTTAATTTATAATATATATTAATTAATTTAAAAAATATATTTTTAAAAATAATTAAACAAATAAATAAATATTTTTTATTCTATGATATTTTGAAATTATAATCTTGAAGATTTATTTGTGCTTGCATCAGAAAAATTAAAAATCCTGCAAATGATTCTTTTAATTTCAGATTTTTTATTTAAGAACGTAATATTTTAGAATAAAATATTTTTTATATATATTGTATCGAAAATTCATAATTATATCAGATCGAACCCTGCATTGTATAAATGCCAAGAGTAGGACAATTTTTTTACGAAAATAAAATAAAATATATTATTCCGGGAAAAAGCATCAAAAAAGTACGTCTATATATGTATATAGGAAATGTATACGGAAATATGTGCATTTGTATCGTGCTATTTGTAATTGTCAAAATTGGCATTTCAGGAATGATAGAGTAGAACTTAAAACGATCGCTATCAATTGCGCGAACGGCACTTTCATGCGATAAAATCACTCGTGGATTTATTGGTGTGATATAATGACTCGCGCTGAAATAAAGAATGTCGACAAAAAATGCGAAATCGTACACGAAACGCACTCGATGGCAGGGATTGTCAGCTGATGAAGGAACGCGGAATAAGCGGAATACGGCCGGACCAGTTCGTGAACGTCAAATGGCGTTTTGCCACAAACCACCGCATAGATAAAATCAACCGCAGTAAAATTTGACGACTACTAACTTTGTGGAATTATCAAATTGATTTTCATCGAGAGTCGTAGAACACGAGGCAACGGCGAGCTAAATTGCACGGGAGAGAAACTCACATCGTTTTTTTTTTTTAATTACGTTTAGCTACAGTAAAAAACTTGGAAGAAACAAATTATTGGCGAATTTGCCGCGCTAAATGTCATTAGAAAGAAAGAAAAATTAGAATTGATTGAATCACTGCTTGATCAATATACTTTTCTTTTTAATTAATCGCACGATCATGGTATTAATTAATTAATTAATTAATTTATAGTTGTTTTGAGAAATTGATGTTATAACGTTTATCATTTTTTTTATTTTATGTATTTTTATTAAATGCTTTACCTTGATATATTTGACATTAAAATTTATAAGTTATAATGTTATATCAAAACAAAAAATTGATAAAATTTTGTTGTGTTGATTCGAGCATAAGTTATCTAATATATACTGATACATATTATTGTTTGTGTGTGTCATTTCTATGTTAAGTGTAAAACAATGTAGAATATAGGAACACAGTACAGCTATGCGCTTTCTATTTGATCATGCATTTGCAGTCTCGTCTCGATTACCGCCGGAAAATTATTACAACATAACTGCATAGCTTACTAACAATCTCGCAATAGGCGAGAGCAAAATGTTCTTTCTATGATCTCGATAACTACAATAACATTATATATGCCCAAACATGCGATACATCGCCTTAATTACGATTCGTAATTAAATTTTGCATTCTAATTGCGATTTTTAATCACAATATAAACAGATTCTATAGACTTTTATATTACTTTTTTTCGACAATTTGTCTTATTTAATTTTCTATATTTAAAATTATCAAAGAATATATATTTAATTTGAAAAAAATTAAAATTAAAATTAAACTTATATAAATTAAATAGAGTTTAATTTAAATAGAATTTAAATAGAATTATTTCATGATGTTAAATAATTTTTACATCATTCAAGATCGAGAAATTCCTGTAAAAATGTATAGTACATATTAATTTCTTATCAAAGAAAAAAAAAGTTCCCTAATGTACACACAAAAATTATATGTTGTATATTTCTTATGTTATTCTCAAGTTACATTTATTTCAGTTCATATTCTTATAAATAATCGGCATTTTTTTAATTTTATAATATTTTAACGCCTTAAATCAAATAAAATAAAAAGATCACCAAGAGATAAACTACAAATTGTATAACAAAGATTTAAAATACCTATCAAATATGTAGCGTGCATCAATTCGAACTTACATAGCTGCTTTGAAAATATAAACGGATTTCTTATTGTACGGTCTATGCAATCGTGTCTATTCAAATGAGCGATGCTGTTCTAAACTGGTTTGTGATAGACACACACGCATATAAATGCAATGAGATAATGTTCGACCCTTCAAGATATCGAACGGCGCTTCCGATTAGTGTTCTTCTTGTACACAAAGCAGTGATCAAATGTTTATTATTCTTCCGTACACATCGGCATGCCTCACACAATGATTTATAGGAAGATGATTTAATGATTATGATAGCGCGAGAACTGTAAATTTCAATTTTTTGCTTAACTCGTTCTTCAATATATTATCTCCATTCTGGTCAAATTAAAGCAGCTTGTTTGCATTGTTTTTTTTTTTGTATGTCTCTCTCTCTCTCTCTCTCATACGCTCTCGAGTAAATTTTTATCTTTATTTTTTTATCTTCATATAAGTTATCTTCATAAATCACACATGTATTAATGAAATATGAAGATATTACTTGTTACATATTACATTGTTATGAACGCATAATTTATCAGCTACAAAGCTTTTAATATGGAAATTTAATTACTTATTTCGATTATTCATATCTTGGCTATTTAGCCGAGATGTATGAAATTAGAATAATGATATGATCAAAAATTGTATCAAAAATAAAAAGCGCTTTAACATAATTATCGTCGATAATAGTCGATCTTTTATTTTTCTTACAAATATATGTATATCAATTTATATATCAATTTTTTTTAATGATAGAAAACAAAATCTTTTTCAAACTTAAAATTTTGAAAGTGCAATAACAAATAAATAAGTGAGTAAGTGCTACAATATAAGCTTCAAAAAAAACAAAATATAAAAGAAAGTTGTGCATATAATATATAATTATAAAAATGTATTACTTTCCAAATAATGTTTAAAGTCGTGGACATTATATAAAGAAAGTTGGATCTATCTAGAAAATTAATATAAACAAACTATTATACATACAGTAAATTTGATGATAATAACGGTATATTAAAAGAACAAATTATTTAAATAAAAGATAAGATTTACAAATTTGTCTCTTTTCCGAAGAAATCGGAAGCGTAATACAAAGTTCCTTCGCTTTTAATCTTAAAAGGATCCAAGGTTCTTCCGCACTATTATTTTCCTGGACCAGATAAAATATACGATAACATAATAATGCGCAGATATTCCATGTACTTGGAGCAACTGCGTAATAAATCTCATTTTTTTTCAAGGATCTGCGTGGTACGTCTATCTTGATATATAATATAACAACATATATCTGCACGCAATATACATCTCAGCAAACATTTGAATAGAATTAATAAGAATTAATTATCGAAACATATTTATTTATATTTAATGATTTTATCATTTTTGTAAAGTACTTTAAAAATTATATAACTGGCAAAAAATATATTTTTACAGAGGCAAATTAATCATAAACCAATTAAAAATTAATGTAGACTAACTACAGAAATAACTACAAGATATTATGAATTTTATATTTTATTCAAGAAAAATCAAAACATATAGAATTTGTGATTTTATTTTAATTATAATTCTAATCATTGACTATTAGATGCAATGAAATGATTAAATGAATTAAATGATGAGTATCAATTTGTTTTTTTATGCTGAATCCAATGCTAGCTAATGATCAGCAAAAAATGAATCTTTCTTTCGCGTTTGCTTGATTCATCAGATAAACGATCGAGTATCGTTTCTCATCTTTGCGGCAAAAAATTACGGAATGGACCGCGTAATACATAAGATCAAGAAATCACCACTTCGCTCAACCGATTGCCGTATATTGTAATTTCAATATCGCAATAAGGCTCGTTGCAAAAGTAATGTTGCACTTTAATGATCAAAGTAAGAACAGAGTTTTTCTCAGCTCTTAAATATAAATTACAAAATCTCGAGTTGCTGCAACCCTTTATCCTTGATCAAAATTACTGATTGTGAGACTAACACTGAGTTCAAGACTCGTAGATTTATAGATGCAATGAAATAAAAAAGTATAACAAATGGAATAGTTGGTATCTCTTGTATTTCGTTGAATAATTATGAAAGCAGTGAATTATATTCCACATTTGTTCCATTACTTTAGTGATATTATCTTATTGTTTACTATTTTACTTTTTGACAAGAGAAAGTTGATTATATTAATAGAAATTTGATGCTAAATTATTATTTTTCTATAATAACTGAATAAATGAATAAATGAATCAATGAATATATTAAAATAAATGATACATAGATCTAAAAAAATTCAAATTACATATTATTAACATTAATTAAATATTAAATATTAATATAAATATTGATTTATAAATAGATAAACTATTTTCTCAAAATTGTTACATAAAGCTAGAGAAGTTTTATCACGTAATAAATTGGAAGACTAACAATAATTGGAGTATAAGCGGAAAAATATTTTGAAAAACAAAATCACAGAATCTCAATTATGCGCATTTATTTAACGTGTTTTTCTTTTTGTCCATAGATACCTTCATGCTGATAATTCTGAGCTTGCTCGGCATCGCAACCGGTTGCTCCATACTACTATTCCACCCCTACGAGGTGCTCTTCAATTGGAAAATAACATTCAGCGAGGGAGGCGAGATCTTTGAGAAATGGCGTAAACCCGATGTCGAGATCTATTTGAAAGTTTATCTATTTAACGTGACAAATCGCGACGAATACCTAGATGGTCGGGAAAGCAAGCTACGATTCCAACAAGTTGGTCCTTACGTGTACAAGTGAGTAATATAATATATAATATGATTAATTCTGCATTTCTCAGAAACAGATATATGAGAAAATCATTTTTCTATGAATTTTAAATTAAGAATTATGAGAGAATGTGAATTCATATGACTTTAGATGACTTATTGAATTTTTGAAGAAATGCGTTTTATCGTTATAGTATTTCACAAAACTTCGTTAAGGAAGTTAAAGAGTGTATAAAAAGGAAGTTATATCAAATTATCACTAAGTGCTCTGAGAAACCCGAGTGGCAAAAGTGATGAAATTATATTCCTGTTTAATAAAAGAGAAAAAAGAGAAGTGAAAAAACGTGAAAACCGGAGATCGGACCTCGGCCATTAATGATATTCAAGAGCGCGAGAAAGAAGTGGATATAAGCTCGTAAATAATAATTATTAAGTGGACGCAAAATCTAGTTTACATACTGTCTCACGTAGACTTAACCTTCTGTCATTGCGTTCTTACTTTTCATTTTTGGCATTCAACCGAAGCAAATTTGCATGGTGTCGCAAGTTGCGTTCACGCGACCGAATATTTAAGGTTGTTCTTGAAATACTTCAAGTTCATTATTAAAAAGTTCAACAATTTCTGAATTAAATTTTATTTAATTAAATAAATATTTATTTCAATAAATAAATATTTATGGAAAATTAACGAAAAAGAAAAAAGAAGACAGAGAAAATAGAATAATGTTGACAGAGAAAAACAATGACAAAAAAAAAAATTAAAAATCTATCTTTTTAAATATTTGAGTTAATTGAAAATAAATACTTGATGATAATAAAAATTAAAGTCACACTCTCTACTTATATAGCTGGGTTAAAAATAATTAATTATATATAAAGTTCTGCAACACATTATTTTCTAATAATATATTCTTATTCTGATAATATATTCAGTCCAATAGATTTGTTAAGAAATATATTTTCAAAAATCACGTGCGACACACACATAAAAACATATTCTAAACATAAATGTAATAATGATGTGAATATAATGATGAATGCTAGAGATTCGAATTCATGAGACGCTCGTCTCAGCGATGCACATGATTTCGACTTGATGCTATAGAGTCAAGAAAAATAAACTGGCTTTTCTAAGCATTAGCGTCAAGCCGTGCTATTGACCGTATAACGAATCAATTTCGCTGTGCCAAATTAACATAAGAAAGAAACTGCATCGTGCCTTAAGAAAATACAAATAAAAAGAAATTAAGATGGATTCAATATAAAATAAAATATTAGTTATTTAATTAATCTAAATTTTTATTTTTAATTAATTAATTAATCATCTTAATATTATTTCACATTTTGTTTTAGAGAACTGTTCGAGCATGCAGATATAGTTTTCAATGATAATGGTACGTTATCGACAAGACCAGTGCATCCACTAAATTTCATCCCGGAAATGAGCAACGGTACGGAAGAGGATCTCGTAATAATGCCGAATATTGCGTTGTTCGTAAGTAACACAGAATATCATTCTTATAAATCATAAATGATATGACGAAATCTTTACAAATTCTTTTTACCAAACGCGGAATACGATTAATGTGCAGCGCACGTTTTTTCTGATAAACGGACACGTTTGTGCAAAAGCAGCTGCTTGCTAATGTAAAAGAATGTGCTGATTTTAATTAAAAAATTCGAAAAGAATAAAACGATAAGAGCCTTAAAAAGAGAAATCAGTGTAATGGCTAAAAAAGGCTATTTTTAAAGATCTTTTCAATAAATAATTGTTTTTGTTTATTTAAATCACTTTATTAAAGTACATAATCAAATTTATAAAGTACATAATCTAAATTAACTTGCAAAATTTTCATTAAAAAATATTAATTCACAGCTACAATAATAGCCTATTATAGTATAAGCTTCCTTAAAAAACCGATAACAGGACTTTGAAATAAACAAAAAAAACAAATATTTTTATATTTATATTTTTATATTTATATATATTTTTTTTTTAATATAAGACAATAGGTTCAGTCACACGTACGGATTTTTAAAAAATAATAATAATTTGTTACAAAATAGTATTTTTGAAAACAATAATCCAAAATCGGTGAGAAATTTGAGATCTCTGTTTTTTAACACTACAAAAAACAAATAATTTAATCAAAGATTCCGTACGTGCAAATGAAATTATTGTCTCATATTTCAAAAAAATACTTTTTTTTTTCAGAGCTTCCGTTATTCCATAATATAAATTATATTAATATTTTTTAATAAAAATTTCACAAAAAGTAGTTTAAATTATGTACTTTGTGATGTTAATAAGATAATTAAAAAAAAAATTATTATTTACCCCAAAAAATACTTAAAAATAATCTTTTTTTATCCGTTATACTGATTTCTTTCCTTAAAGACATTCTAATCAGTAATTATATCACAATTCTGTTGTCTTTTTCTTGACGCAATTAATCAACATAATATCATATAAGTAATACCACATATGCTTACATGTACGCGTAAATAAAAACAACGTAAATAAGGAAAGACTCAAATTTCTTGCAAGAGTTAATATCACATATTCATATTAATATAAATATCATATATTCCCCTCATTCTAATATAAATAAGTTCTTTCATAGAACTATGAAATAAACATTATGGAAAATCTCTAGACTTTGTTGATGTGAAGTATAAGGATGTAAAAACTAAGTATACTATTTATCCTATTTCGTAAATTATAATATCTATTAATCGCAAAGCATAATGCTACTGTATAAATCAAAGATAACAATTTGAAACAAATTTTGTACATACTAATCTTATGATTTGCAAAATCACTTCTCGATTATCGAGGATTAAATATAATTAGCGAAACAAGCTATTTTCTATATATTATTCATGACAGGTTCGCTGATTCAATACGTAAAATCATCAATAGTTTATCGAACATAATTTTCAAATGATAATTCACCGTACTTATATAACGCGCAAAACAAGATATAATGATCACACAATAATATGTATCAGAGATATAAACCTTGATCACACAGATGACGAATCATAATTATCAATCATAATTTCTATAATATGGAAAAATTTAAATGTCTGTTATATATGAGTATTAATTAATGATATTATCCACAATTTGCGTGTAAAAATTACGCAATTAAATTTCCAGCAAATAATAAATACAGATCTAGAAAATGCAAAAAATGCTCATAATTCCGTATTTGTATTTACATTTGTATCTTTATAATTTCAGATATAATTAAAAGTAATATTCTACATTTTAAAATCAAGTAAATAATTAGTATTTAGTATCCAAACTATTATAACATTCTGTTTTATTTAGATTATTCTGAAATATTAAGAGATAAAAATATCAAGAGATAAAAATTTTAATATTATTAAATAGTGTGACTTATCTATGCCATAATCAATAATCAATAATAGCAATAACAAAAAAATATTACATTTATTACATAATCTAAACGTGTGCAAAGTATGATAAGACAAAAATTAGCGGACAATAAAAAAAAATATATATCAGAAAACATTTGATAAAAAAGCATATTGAATGCAACAAACGAGAACTTATTAGACTTATTGCGTCAACTATCTAGCACCTATCTAATTCTAAGTTAGTGCTGATGCAACCGGTGTGTTCATCGAAAGCTTAGACTTCTCACCGACATTTCTATGATATTTCATTTATTTGATACGATCTAGCACATCGTAAATTTCAACAACAAAGCATTAATTTTGCAATCGATTTCGCAAATCTTTCTTGAGGACTCTATTCTTGAAGAGATTCTTTATTATACGCAAATTCGTCAACGACACATTCCATTCTTATGCAATGTGTTTTCTTGGATATATACGAATGCTTTTGTAATAGTTAATTTATCAGTTAGGAAATCTCGTACAATGTCAAAACAAACGCCCACTCTTAAAATACTTTATTGTACTACTCAATGGGTATCATGCTTGTTTCAGAGATATATTCTTACACCCTATTCTTTATATAATACTCCATTGCAAATGATGATTAAATATTGCACATGACGCATCCTTTAATGCAATGCAGGTTTTTCTACAAGATATTAAGCTATCCGAGATCTAATGGAAGTATTCACGATTACAAGAAACTTCTATTTGCAATGCATAAATTCTTGAGAAACGTGTCGCATTTGCTTTATGAGGTCAAGAAGCTGCGGAAAGTCAGGAAATGATACGCATCTAAAAGCTGCATAAAAAAAAGGCGATGACAGTTAACATCCTTTTTTTTTCGCGTTACGAGGATATTTGTATGGAACCTCTTTTAATTTCGATTTTAATTCAAAATCTTATTTTTTTTCATTGCCCTAAAAATATATTATTATCTCCAATTTTATTTCCAAGTATTACACTCTAGCTTCGTCTATATTAATTTTTATATAAATTTCCGATTTAATCACGTTCTAAATACAAAAACAATAAACTCACACTCAAAGAAAAAGATATATAATATTATTAAAGGAATTTTTGCATCCTGTATGTGCATAACGATAAGAATACACTCATTGTTCTTATTAGTGACATTATTAAGATTAATCGCATAACGCGTTCCACATTCTATTAGACGAACAAACGATACGGCGAATATAACGTACATCCGTATAGGATATTTATGTGTACAAATCATGCAAGATAAATGCGGATCAATATAACAATTCCGTGTAAAAATATATTCTCAATAATTTTCTCCTCAATATTTTAACCAGCTGTCATATAAAAAATAAATATAATCATTAATATCTTGAATTACAATTAATTACAATTACTTATGTCAAAATGTAATATAATATACCTCTTCGATTTTGTTCGCATATGCAAATGAGCTTGAAAGTATTAATCTTTCTCACTAATGTAATCACAATTTTCCGTTGCAAGAGATAAAAAAATGCGCGATCCGACAAGTTATGCCTTCAAGTCGTATTTATTCATTATAATAGACTGTGTTACAAAAAAATAATAGCGGTTACCGCGCAATTATGTAAATTTATGTAAGACAATAAAATTCCTTTCATATAATAGCAATAGTAAACGATATCTTATTTTTAGTTTCAAGTAAAGATGAATTATATTCATTAAAAAATTCTGCATTATATTTATTTATATAAATAGATATGAGAATAATCTATTTTTTTTTACATGTATCTTTCTGATAAACATTAATTAATTTTTTTATCTAAAGAAATATTTTATACAAAAAAAAGTAAAATAGGTTAAACAAATAAAGTATACATCGCGTATTCTTATAGCGTACAAGTTAAATACAAATATATAAATGTTAAATTTGTTGCTGTTAAATTTCAGTTTTATAAAAATCTAATGCGAACTATTTGATATATTATAGCATTATAGCGTTTTCACGCTAGATAAATTTACTTATTATGTCAGCGTGGCAATTACATTAAAATATTGCATTTACAAGCAGATAGAATCTCAAAATTTAATTTAATTTGCTGTTCATTTAACGCAACAGGTATAATAAACCATGTTTTGCTTAAGAATTTGCTTAAGCAATACATTCCTCATAAGCAAATCGTAAAATAACCTGTGCGCCAAAGTAATAGATATAATAGAAAAGTATTAGATATACTATAGGCACTCTCTTATCTATTTGAAAGATCGTATGAGAGAAAGTGTTTTATTTATATTCATTTTTTTGCATTATTTCCTTTGCATACGATGGCCACTGTTAATAATTGAACATTTTAAAATTCTTTTTTAATGAAACATCAAAATTGGAACAAATGAGCAGAAGTGATCTTTTAATTATTATTACACCTATTAAGATTTATGTTGAATTGTAAAAGAATAATTAATATTGATAAGGAAATTTTGGCTTTGAAAATATGTTTGCGAATTAATCTATATATCAGTTTTATATCATATTTAATTTATATAATCGTGATTGTTTAGAAATTAAGTTTTCAATGCTGGTACGATAATTAAGGATATTAATAGTTTGTTATATCTTCATTAAAAAATATCAATGTATTAGGGAAATATTATTAAAAAATTAATTTTGCATAATTGCATAAGTTGATTTTTAAGGAAGTAAAAAAGCATGTAAAATCATAGAATAGTTTTCTGTTGAATAGAACCATTTAATTCTCATATATGTCATTATTGTTGCAATGTAACTCGCATTATCAATAAAGCCAATGACCCTGGCAATCGTAAGGAAATGGAACGTCTGCAGATTATAACACATTATTTTTTCCTTTCGAATGGTATTGACATGTTACATTTAATTCGATAAAGAGCGACATATATTAAAACGACATAAACATGATAGATACAAAGCAAAACATAATAGATATGACACAGAAAATGATGGACAATGTTAATGATGTTAATGGACAATTAGTTATTATTCTGACAATTTATAGTCCATTATACAACCAATTATTTTTATTCATTTTTATTTCTAAAAAATAAGAAAAGTAGAATGTTCTGGTAACCCGTAAGTTTAAAATATAAAATTATATATTTTCTCCACCTACAATTACATGTAGAATTATTTTATTTCTAATTCTACAAAATTAGCTAATAAAAGCAAAGTTAATTTTTTAATAATCTTTCATTAATTCGTCAATGTTTCACTGGGAATGTGACAAATCATTATTCATTATTATACCATCATTAAAAAATTATTTATTGTCTAGAAATTTACTATTATATATAAATTTGTTTTATGGTACATTACTTTTGCATAGTGCTAACCAATTATGCATCTGTCATTACTTATTATATAAAGATCTCTTCCGATTTGTTAAAACGACGATGAAAGGGAGAATCAATAATATATAAAGTCAACAATTTGATCTTTTGCACGATGGTGTGTAGAATACGCAAACAAGGAATAGGAAAAATTTCATGTATTATATAATTATATATAATAAAAAATTATCGAAATGGAATCAATTTGTTAATCACATAAATAATAATTTTATTTAATTAATCTTATTCAATCTTACCTGATGGATGATCATACATTACTTTTTTTTCTACGATTGCAGAGCATTACGAATGTGATGAGAGACGCCTCGTATATATCCAGATGGGGCCTGAACATGTTAATCCGTCGGACAGACACTCATCCTCTGGTTGAAATGACTGCGCACGAGTTCATGTTCGGCTACGAATCGACTCTCGTTACCCTTGGCAATCAGCTGATGCCCTCCTGGATCAAATTCGATAAGCTGGGATTAATCGATAGAGTAAGTGATGACTTCTTTAATACGTAAGATCGAATACGAATCCTAATAGCTTCAAACAAAAAAATATATAATTAATAAAATTAGATAAATTTAGAATTGATTTATTTATAGCAATTAATTAAAACATTTTTGTACGGCCTATTTTTCAATCGCATTGTATTGTTCTAATAACGTAAAAAAAAATAAATTTTACAAAACACAAGATTCTTAGTAATACAAGTCTTATGTTTGCGTTGCATTTTGTAGATGTACGATTTTAATGGTGATTTCGAGACCATTTACACGGGAGAAACTGATCTCCGAATGACGGGCTTGATTGATAAATACAACGGAGACGTAAACCTACCGCAATGGACTGGAAAATGCGCGAATGTGCATGGTGCGAGCGATGGCGTCAAGTTTCCAAGCTACATTGAACCGAACGATACGCTCCTCTTCTTTCGTAAGAGTCTGTGCCGGAGCGAACGAATGGTAATTTTGATTATTGCAATCCTTCCGACAAAATGATTAACTCGTTCGATTAAAAATCTTGTGCCAAGTCATGCACTGTGTATGCCAATATTCTGTTATTAACTCTCTGCACTTATACAGCCTATATAAACTCTTACAAATTGCTCTTACAAAATTCTTGGGTGTATCGAACAATTTGACGTCGTTATCTCGGCGCAAAAATTTCATATTTTTTCATTCCTTAACTCACAATGTTTAATTTCTTCTATAATCTCGAATTAAAATTCCAGTGAGTAATGTAAGCTAGTACTTATAAGTGGCATAAAACTTTAATTATTAATTGCTCTTAAGTTAAAAATTATTGAATATCTCAATATATATAATTTTTCAATAAATAAAAATTGAATCCCCACACTTTTATCACAGAATATATCTACAAATTTTGTGGTATCATAATTTTTAAATATTCTATATATATATATATATATATATATATATATATATATATATAATATTTAATAATATAATAGAGTCTTAAAAAATCATTTTCTTTCTAATATATATAAATAAATATCTTTTTTTTTCAAAGGTACGAATCGGAGAGAAGCAAATAAAGGGTCTGCATGCGTATCAATATGCGTTCCTGGAGAATGAATTGGACAACGGAGCAGTGAATCCAGAAAACAAATGCTTTTGTCGTAAAGGGCATTGTTTGAAACCCGGTTTAATCGACGTGACCGATTGTTATTACGGTAAAATATTTTTACACTAATTAATCAATGCCTTTGTTAGAATTAATGTTTTCGCTGGATTACTTCTATAAATAGAAAGTAATAATAATTATTATCGAAACGTTGATACAAACTTGTTACAACATTGACTTTTGATGAACAAATGAGTACATTTAGTATTTTTTCCGATTAATATCTATTATTATTAGTTCGAACTATATAATATAAAAATATATATAATATATTTTTTAGTATATATATTTATTATATTATTACTAAACACGAATCTTAACTGGATCTCATACCTATCACGAAATATATATGGTCTTTTCAATCTGCATCGCAAAATCTATGACTTTTATGTTGCGTATTTTATATCGATCGTAGCTATTCAATTTTTCTCCATTAAAATTGTGACGCAAGATTTCGATTGCCTCCATCGTATTGCAAGGAAAATCGGCAGTTTTGATTAGAAAGGCGCGCGCGGGATAAAAAAAAATAAAAGAAAATATTGCTGTCATGCTTTTTCCTCTCTAATAACAAATAGCGCGCAAATCGATTAGCGATGATTGATTTGCCTTTTTGCGCTCCTATAAACAGATCTAGAATATTCGACTCGAGTCTTCAGAATTAATGCGCTGCAACGATTTTCTCCATCGCTATAGTGCATTATGCATTTGTATCGATAAATCGCAACAAACGATCGAACATCAGTGATGCACCGGACAACATTCATGATAGTTACATTATGTCATGTACGATTACGACATTGATGACCGCGAGAAGCTGTTTCCGTTGAGTAATGAACGACGCAAGACATTTTACGAGAATTACAAGTGTGTCAACGTCTCCTGCCGTATTTCGATGATTTTATCGCCGAAACGGCTATTTTTATCAGATTTACCATCTATTAATTTAAAATCAATATCGAATTGTTTTAGTATCTGTCGATTTCTAATTATCAAGCATTAAAATATGAATAAGAAATGTGAAGAAAGAAAAAAGCCTGATAGTTATATTAATACAAATGCAAATTATTTGTTATAAATTTTTAGTCCGTGATTATTATATATGTTACTACTGGTATTTTGTATAATCATATTAAATTATTCATATTAGAATATTACAAAAAAATTGTAAAAAAATTAATTGCATAAAAGATATTTTTTGCATCATATTCTTGTTTTCGAATTTAATCTGTCAAGTGAAACAAGATTGCATTTATATTTAAATAATACTATAGATGTATTATCCATTTTGTTACAGGATTTCCTATCGCTCTGTCATATCCACATTTCTATAAAAGCGACCCATCATTAGTAGAGGCTATTGAAGGATTGCAACCTACAAAGGACCTACACGAATCCTACTTTTTCATTCAGCCAAAATCCGGGTTACCTTTGGATCTGGCATTCCGATTTCAAATCAACATGGCCCTGCAAGATATCGGACACATGGCTAGGGTGGAGAAATTTAGTGATATGACGCTTCCACTACTGTGGTTTGAAATAGTAAGTATTGTAAATACCAAAAAATATGCTCAATCAAAAATGAAAAATAAAATAAAGTAAAAACATTATTTGTAATATTTTTTTCTAACAAGAACTTAGTCAAAAGATTGATATATATTTAGATTTACTTCTGTATTATATTTACTTTTAAATTGAATCAATCAAATATCGTTGATTAAAACAGTGACAATATTTAACGAAGGATCAATGAATAATTTTCTTTAGTGAAAACACTTACACTTTGTTCCTCCGTTTTATTTCACTGATTATAATAGCAAGATTTCATTGGAATATCAGTCACTAACTGATTCTCAATGAGATCTTACTGTTTTCAATTCTATGTTTGTAACTGAATGAAACCATTATACTTATCAATGATAATATTTCGATTCTATTTAAAAGATAATTTTTATGTATTATATCTATTATATCTTATTCATAATGTTGTACAAAATATTCCATCATTCCTCGATCGCGAATTTGTTCGATTCATCCTTGAACGATGATACATACGTAAACAATCCAATAAAAAAATCTTTTGCTCCTCAGGGAATGTACGAACTACCAACCGCGATGCATATACGTTTCTGGTTTTACCTAAACTTCTTGCCGATTTTGGAGGAAATGGTTTTGTATCTGGCGTTCTTATCTAGCGTGATACTACTTGTTTGGTGCGTAGTAAGGATACTATCTTACCAGACAAACGAATCTCCGGAGAAGGGATTGGAAAGAGAAATAAACATGAGACGAAAGCGGGCCCAGAAAGATGAGTGTATCAATCAAAAAGGCAAAGAGATGGACGCCTATAGTTCGCTCTTGATTTCCGGTGACGCAAATCTAACGATAACAGTGTAATAATTCAGTGAGTCTAGCCATAATGTGTGAGCGAGCACAATATTGAAGACATTTATATATAAATATCTTCAATAGTCCTTCGGGGCTATGTATATAGAAGTTTTTTACTAGTTGTGGAAAAACGTGCGCATAATTATTCAAATAATAAAAATTTTGTGGAAGAATCATAACGTCCTGATCTCCAAAAAAAGGACGTTATAATTCTTCCTCTTCGAAAGATATAACGCAAATACAATTTAGAAATGGAAAATATCCTATGTGAAAATTAGCGTAATAAGCTCTTAAAAACACCCGATATTCATTACTTAATGACAAAATTGCATTTTCCATTTGCATTCTTCACATAATTTTGCATTAACATAAATGAAATTTTATATAACAAAATAATATAACAATGAAGTATTATTTTGCTATACATATTATGCACAGTATATATTATATATATTGCTATATGCATACGCGTGTTATATGTGCTAGTATATGCTATATGCTAAGTACACGAACATTCAACGGATATTATCAGGGTATTCAAAGTCATAAAATTCATTCGATTTAATCAAGCACAATTAAATCATGAATTAATTCATAAATATTTTTAATTTTTGACTTTTGATATTTTAATAAATAATAATCGCCAATTTTACAACTATTTTCCGGTACTTCATATTTTAATAACAATATGTTTATTCAGTAATGAACAAAGTTATTCTCTTGATAATTATAACGAGATTTCTCGTATGCTAGATAATTGCAAGCTGCCTATATTATAATGAATATTGATATATTGAAATGTTTTATTTGTTACAGAAATCACTTAAAATTTCAATTTTCTTAAGCTTAAAAAAAGCGCTTTATTGAATTTTTTAATAAAGAAATAAATCAAAACAATTTGGCTTGTAACAAGATATTTCACTTATTCAATATGCTAATATAAATCAATAATTAATCAATAAAAAATAATTTTTAAAAATGCTCTTCCCGGAGAGCAATGATATCAGATAACTATTGCATTGGAAATAATGTGTGCAAAAAATAATTACATTCAATAAAAAAACAAGTTATTTACGCACACATTAATTTTAAAAATTCATAATATTATGAAATAAAAAAAAGAAATATCGTGTATATTATAGTACATTTATACTATACATCTTTATAATTATTTTGTGTCGATTTATATTAGTGCAAAAATATTTATACTTTTCTATTCTGTGTTTTTATTTTATGTTGTGTATAACTAAATTAAACTAATTTTTAGATAAAATGAAACAATTACTAAAGAATTAATTTGAAACTATTGTAATTCTTTACATAAATTTCTCTTAAAAAAATTTTTATAATTTTCTAAGGGCTACAACATAAATTTATTTCGTATATTCATGTTGAATGTCAATAGTGGTTCCTTTTATCACTTAATGAACTTTAATTGCTATACATAACATGATAGCAATCATATCTGTGATAGTTTCATTTTGCTCTTTTATGTTTCATTTTCAAACAGTATTTTTTTAAATATATAAGAATGATGTAGAGAAATAAGCTATGTTAATATAGATGTAAGAATATATTAGCATTTTTATTGCCAATTTTATCAAATTTATATATTAATTAATAGATTTTAAATTAACAATCCCTCACATATTTATCTTTAGAAATAAAGATAATATAATTTCTAGAGTAATTTAAATTTTTTATTTTAAGGTATGTTGAAATAAAAAAGTGTTTTTTAAAGTATCTTACATATTTATCTCTTTTAACAAAAAAGAATGGATAAAATTATCATCTTTTATGCATACTTGACTTTTGTACATACATATAATATACATCTATATAATAATTAATTTTAGTTATATAATTAGTTAGTATTAGTTATAATTTTCACTTGTCATACATTGTGTTATTATTGTTATTTCCTCATTACAATACTGAATTATAATATCTAAAATAAGAAATTGTGTAAATCATTCTTTACACATTATACATCTAAATAGTTTTTTCTAAGCCAACATTTTCATGTTCGCAAGAACAGATTTACATGATTTTTTGCTCTTAACTCAATGCTGTAAAGCAACAAAAACTGTAAATTTTCCATATATTTTTAATTTTTAATTTTTTTTATTATAAAAAAAATTATTTAAGTTGTCATTTATCGAACAATATATAAAATTTCTAAATAAGATAAAATATTGCAAGCATATACATATACATATATAATAACATCATAGTAACACATTTGTGTAATCTGCACATAACTTTTTTTTATCTCATATCGCTTCCTTGTAAATATGTAAATAATTAATAAATTATTGAAAATGTGATGCGTATTACTGAAATATTATGTTTATTGTTTGATTATATTTGCATATATTTTATTTTAATATCGGTAAGCTTATAAAAAAAATGTGATCTTATATGTATATGCGTGAAAAATTATATGATTTTTTTATGCATTTACATATATGTATATATATTATATTTACTCTTTATATTATTATAAAACTCAAGAAAATTACGATTTTAAGCATCACTTTAGCAATAATATAATTTTATATATAAAACACACACACACACAAATATATAAACATTAGCATATAAATAAATATATAAATAAAGCTCAACGAGAAATATTTTTCTCTAGAAAATATCTTGCCTGATTTATATATAAATATTGAAAATGTGTAGATTTAATATTAACTATAATCAATATGTTCACACACTTATTTGTTTAGAATATTTAAAAATGTAAGGATGGATTTGTAATATGATTTACATATATACAGTAAATCTTATGTAACTTCTTTTTATACATGTAGAATATTACAATGTATTAGTGTGATTGCATTACTTAATTCTATAAAAATATCCTTTGTATGTGATACAAATTGGAGTAATAAAACAGTTTATAATACAAATATGTAGAAATATTGATCTAAAATTTCCTGTTTTCTTTCAACAATATTTTCCACACGTCTTAGAACTAAACATGTATTAAAATTACATCCATCAACAAATTATGATTAATAAATTATCTATAAACAGCTACATTTTTTGCAGCCATAATCATAGATATATATTTAATTATTTTTAAGATTTTGTAAATATAATTAGAGATTTATTCCCAATTAAATTTAATTTATCGTCCTCACTGGCGATATGTAATAAGTCATAATCCTGTAATAATTATTCAATGAATTGATTGTAATAATTATTTTATCAGTCCCTGAATATTAATGAAAATTTTTCATACATAACGCAACTATCATACTACTCGTCATAATCATCAACATAAAACAATGATATACAATATTAAACGCGATTCGAATGCTAATTGTTTTCTGGCTAAAAAAAAATATCGATAACTCCACGAAGTAAAGCGAGATTGTGTTTATTTCAGTATAGTTATATTATTTAATATATTGATATATTGATCATATATATATTTCGTATTGCAATAGTGTGATTATTCAATTATCTTTTATTATATACTCGTGCCATTACTTGACTTACCTTTCAAAGAGACGCGCATCCGTCCACAAAAAAGATCGCGTATATAAAGTTACTTTCCGCACGTAAATTATAGATGATATTTGCACAATATCGTCAATAATCTGTTTCCATTCGCAATGCATAAATCATCATAACTCCATCGTAATAATTATTCAATTACCTTTTTAGATCAAATTTCCGTAATATAGATTTTTCCCAAAAGATTTTTCGTGCGCAACATATTTAAACTGTGCTCCAAAATTCATTACCAGTACTGGAAATCTATAATATACGTTACGTGAATTATAAATTTTCGATACGGACAATGAATTTTGTAACACGGCTCTATTATATTGCATAATTACCAATATGAAGACGTGATATATGACGCAAGCACATCGATTCCCGCGTTTTCTAGCTATGCAACAAATGTCGATAACTTCACGAAGTAAAACCGAACACGCAATATTTATTTCGAATATAATTATTATGTTACTTAGATATTTACTATATTGATCATAAATGTATGTCATATTGCAATAGCATGATTATTCAATTAATTATCTTCTATTATTACTTGTACCATTGTTCGACTTACCTCTTAAAGAGACGCGCACCCATCCACAAAATATATCATATACGTAAAATTATTTTCTGCACGTAAACTATTAATAATTGAAAAATATTAATCTGTTTCCACTCGCGATGCATAACACATCATAATTCTGCCGTAATTATTCGATTACCTTTTTAAATCAAATTTCCGTGTAGATTAGATTTTACCCGAACGATTTTTCATGCGCGACGCGTCTACTATACCGCTCATGATTACCAACATGAAGACATGATAAATCAAATGTGACACAAACGTAAACACTGATCGATTCCCGCCTTCTTTAAATAATGCAAATGTCAGTAAAATTACGAAATAGAAAGAATCATGTATTTATTTCAAAAACAGCATTACTCTTATGTCACTTGCCTAACAATAAATATAAATACGTTACATATAAAATAAAAAATATTTCAAGATTGACTCATAAAACTTACAACGAAATTATGTATTCCTTCTTTATCTGTAAAATATAGGAACAATGTTATTTGTGTTTATTAAAATTTCTAATAACTGAAACATTGTATATAATAATATCAAATATAAATTTTTGAAATTATCTTACCAAATATTTTCTTTTTTAACATACTGTAATGCATTTCTCTGCAAGTTTTTGAGAATGTTGCTCTGTCTGGAAGACGTTCTGATGGATAATATTTCATCAAATATGATTTTAAAATTTCTGCAGTTTTAAATTGTATAACTTTATCTGCAGGTACTTTTAGTCTATTATTACTTTTGTCTTTTTCGTGCTGTTTTAAGTGAGCAGTTTTTTCTTTTCTTTTTAATTCTATATTAATTTCCTTTTCTAAATGCTTTCTCGTTTTATTTTTTTCGGTCATCAATAAATCATCGTTTATAGTATTAATATTAGTATCTGTATTTGCATCTCTATTCTTAACCACTTCTGTGTCAATCTCATTTTCTATAATCTTTTTATCAATTTTTTCATCGATATTAGATTTATAATTAATAGTTTCATCATTGCAGTCACTATGTACAATTCTTTTTTTTTTAGCAGGTTTTATATCATCCTCATGATGTTCAATAACTTTGTAATCTCTTTTACTTTTATTTCTATTCTTAATTTCATTCTTGTTTTTAATATGATCAATAACATTGTCAACTTTTGGTTTTATTTCAACAGAAATATCTCCTGTTTCATTTATGGTTTTCTTTGTTACTGATCGTGCTGATGCTAAAATTTGTTCATAAACTGTTTTATCTGTTTTTTTTACACCTTTATCTATTTTACTTCTGCGAACTTTTGATTTAGAGAAACTTGTATTCGATTTTGGTTTAGAAGAACTTGTACTAACTATTGATGTGCTGTCATCATAAATTTTTCGCGCACAGACAAAATCATTTGACATTTCAAATGGTGTTTCATTTTTTTGTGTAATATTGGAATCAATAATAGATGTTTCATTATTAATTTGATTTATTTTGATATTTTTAACATATAATTTTTTCGATTGAGTCTTTTTATTTTTGTCTGATGTGAATGCCTGTGGCTTTTCTTCATTTAAAATCTCTAATGCAGTTTTAAACGTCGAAGGAAAAATCGGTTTACTACATTCGTTTGACAGACTCGGTTTGACAAATTCGGTTTTAGTTATATTAAATTCTTTGCTATTAAATGTATCAATATTATTAGAATTGTTAAGTTCTATGTCATGACATTCTGTTTCATTATAATCATATATTGTTTCATAAATAGTATTATCATTAGTACATTTTCGTATCGATGAAATCTGTATGAATAAAGCAAAGCAAAAAATATCATATGTATGAAGATATTATACAGAACAATAATATGTATATGTATATAAACAGTTTATATATATAGAAAATATTACATACCAATTTAGATATATCAAATTTGTACTTATTTGGTACCTTAGTACTGGAAAATATTTTATATTCTATGTTATTAGCTATATCATGTATATCCTTCTCTGAAAGTTGTTTGTTATCTTTTGAAGAATGTTGATAATTCTCAAATAATGCTACTTTCAATTCATTGTAAAAGTGTTCCCGCACCTAAAAATAATGAAAAAAATAATTAGAACTATGTAAAAATATTGAGAAAATACCAAATTCAAAAAATAATAATACATAATGTGTCTTACTTGAACAGTTAAACCTTTAATTTTTTTATCTGTACTGTCAGCTGCACGGACATGTGCTACTTTCGCGTATTCGATGTTTTGTTGCTTTATCTAAAAGAAGAATAAAAAATAAAAATAAAATGTGAAAAGAAATATATACTTGCAGCAAACTTACTTTGTCCTCTTTAGATGCACTGCGTCTAAGTGCAAATTGTTCCATAATAAGTTCTCTTCTTTCTCGCTTTTCAGCTGCTATAATTTTCTCTCTTGATTCTTCCGGCTCATCAAATTCATCACTATTATGCAATTGTAAACACTTTTATGTAGAAGCAGCATTTAACAACACACTTAAAAAATATTTGTTATCAATATAACATTTGTTAAATTAATTTTTCACATACATTTCGTGGTCGTCGTAGTTTATTTGCGTTGCGCTGCCTACATTACTTCGGAATTTTTTAGCTGTACTCTGATACATTTCAAATTGAGCAATTCTCGCTCGCACTTCGTCTTTGTTTTTACATATGTCACATCTGTTTCTGCAAAGCGGAGGAGAATCTCCGAAATACTTGGAAAATACTGCGTGCCGGCATCTATAAGAAGATATAAAAAAATATATATATAATTATTACCAATATATTTAAAATGTAATTCTTAAGCAGTTTTTTAAATATTAATATCATAAGATCTGTTGTTATAATTGTAATATATTATATTCTATTGTATTATATCTTTATTCCAAAGAAAATTCCAAGATTTGAAAATATATAATATTCAAAAAATCTTTTGATAAATAATATATTCGCTTTTATTCTTAATAATTAAATTTTTATTTATATCAAAAAATAGAGTATAGATCGTACTTTGTCTCTAAACAATATGCAACACTTTTTTCAAAATCTTGCCATTTAATTTTTGCAAGTTCTGAATTCTTATGTGTAATATGCGTAATTTCTTCCTTGATAAGAAATGAAATAGGTCTATATTCTTCATTGCTAAAATAAATCCTGCAAAATGCAGGGTTGCCATCTCTGCCAGCCCTTCCTGATTCTTGATAATAAGCTGCAATATTTTTAGGTATTGTCCAATGAATCACAAATCTATACAAATTCATATAAAGATATTAATTATTTTTTCTATATTAGTTTGCTTATCAAAGATACTACAATAATTTACCTAACAGATCCTTTATCAACACCCATTCCAAAGCTGCATGTTGCTGTGATGACAGATACTTCACCTGTTGTCCATTTATTTTGCACTTCATTACGTTCCTGAGCTTTTAAGCCTATTCAAACAATAAAATAATTTATAATATCGTACTTGTAAATTTATATCAAATGCTATAAAAATACATACTCCCATGATATGCCAGTGTTGTAATTCCAGCAAGAGTCAATTTATGTGCAACAATTTCAGTTGTCTCCTTTTTTCTACAATAAATGATACCACAATTCCTTTTGTGCTAAAAATATATTTAAGAACTCTGTAATATTATTCACAATAATTCATAAAAATATTATATAATAATAGAACTTAACTCACCATAGGAATAGAATTATCTGAAGGTCCTAATGCATCTGAAATAAAGTTTTTTAGATGTTCAAATGGTTTGTCTAATGTTTCTAAGAACCATACATCATAATATAGATTGGGACGAAATACTGGCTGAGAGAATATCAATGCATCTTCCATATGCAAACTTTGGAGAATATCGTCCTTTACCTGTAACAATATTCAATATATAATATATAATTATATTTAATATATAATATGATCCCCCTCCTACAAACTGGAAATTTGAATTGTTTTTAAATACTTGTTTTGCAGCAGTTGCTGTTAATGCAATCATAGGTATTTTGGGGCACAATTTCTTGAATACTCCCAATTGTCTATAAGTTGGTCTAAAATCATGACCCCATTCACTTAAACAATGAGCTTCATCAATAACAAAATAAGAAAGTGCTTTCTTTTTGTTCAATTTAATTACAGTTTCCTATAAATTAAATGTATATATTAGAATAAAAATTAAGTAACTTAAACTAAAATTTTTATTACTTTGTATTTTTTACATTAATTTTTAAAGTGATTTAAAATTGTCTTAATCATTAAAGAATCATGTAATATAACATAAAAAAAATAAAATAGTAAATCTGAACAATTTTTTATATTCTGTTTGTTGTATTGAGAGAAAATATAATTAAGATACAAGTAGCTTTAATAACTACATGTAAAACTACATGAAAAAAACCACATAAAAATTAGAACATGCAATACCTGAAAATGTTGTTGCGCTCCCATTTCTGGAGTAACATATAACAATTTTATTTTAAGTGAATTTGACATAAGATCTTCCATGATTGTATTTCTTTCTTTGCTTGATGTAGTAGAGTTCAAGGAATAAGCATTTATTTTTTTAGACACTAAGAAGTCTATTTGATTCTAGAAATATAAATTAAATTAATATAAATCATAATATTATTGCAATAAGACCTCTTTTCTTAGACTCTTACATACAGAAAAATATAATATACACCAAGCACAAAAAATACCTTCATCAAAGCTAAAAGTGGTGAAAAGACAATCGCAACTTTCTGTTCTTTCATTATCGCAGGTAACTGAAAACAGAGAGACTTTCCAGAACCAGTTGGCATACATACGAATACATCTTGCTTTCCTAAAATTATCAAATTTTGTATGTGATTATTTTTTTCTGATAAACATATTCATTGAAGAAAAAAATCATATATTTTTTCAAGAGAAGAAAATACATATTGCAGATGACTGATAAAATCAATAATTTATTTATAAAAGAAATTAATTTTCCATAAAAACCTTTATGAATGGCAGTAATGGCTTGTTTTTGAATGTCATTTTTAAAATTGTCATAACCGAACTTTGATTTCAAAACGTTTTGCAACATTTTAATATATACATATATATTTATCGTTGTACGTTCCTTTAAGACTGAAGTCAATAAAGTAACGTATCAGATACACTTGCTACTTTTCACGTATTAGATATAGTTGTTATTTTTTTGCAATGGATCTATCGAATAAACATGATATCCACACTATTCATAAAAACACATGTCACATAATAATACATGTACACATGTTATCATCAGCTACCATACGAGAGAACAGGTTATATCATTCACAATATACGTAAATGTATATGTGAATGAACGATTTATTTAGTATATGCAGCGCTCTCTAAAGTACGTTAAAAATATTATTCGTGGAATAGAATAACATTGAATTGTCCAATCAGAACAAAATAATCATTGCTCCTTTTATCCTGATTGGTCCATTAAACGGTATTTTATCCACGTACAATTTTCGAACGCATTCTTATTCGGACATTTAACTAGTAATGGGATGGTAGTGTCCATCTGGCGTCATCGATACTACACACACACACACACACATACACATACCATGCACACAGAGCAGAGAAAATGGCGGCACTAATGAAAGCCGTGCATATTTCCAAAAATGTGAATAACATAATGAAACTTTTCACGAATTTGTCTTTGACACCAAGTGTCGTCACTCCTTCTAAACATGCATTTCTTCGCAGGTTCGTATTGCATCCTTTTCAAAATGTGTCGTTTACATTTTATTTCACTTATTCTAATTAGTACATTTTCCTAACTTCCGATGTAATTTTTTTATTTTTTTCAAGTTAAAAGAATTTTTTAGATATTTGCAATGTAATAAATAAGTATTCAGTTAAGAAAGCCTTTAATTTTTAATATATATGTTATTTATTATCTTTTTTGTCTTTTCTGACATACAGAATTAGATCATACATTATCACTGATCATATATTTAGCTTTTCGCGTTTAATCGTTTAATGCACTTTGTGAATATAGCACACCAGCTTTACATTGCGCATTTATACACATTACACCGGACTATCGTGATTTGATGGAATTTTTCGACGAACCGAAAAATTGGAGTCAAAACGAAGTGAAGGTTGGTCGATCTTGGAGAAAGGATGAATTGAGATTGAAGAGTAATACAGATCTTCATAAATTATGGTAAAATTTACCTATTCTAGATTATTTATATATTTGTAGACATCACTCAGTATTTGTCAAATTCATATGTTTAAATAAATGCAGGTATGTATTATTGAAGGAACGTAACATGCTTATGACTATGGAAGAGATATGCAAAAAAGAGAATGAAATCTTCCCAAATCCTGAACGTTTAGACAAAGTTCAAAATAGTATGAATAATTTGGAATCAATTGTTCGTGAAAGAAACAGAGCATATCATATGCTCGAAACTGGCGAGACAGGAGAGCGTCCTGGAAAACTGGTTTATAACTGCTTAGGTAAGATCTGTACAATTTATATAATTTTCATCATATGATATACTTATAAGACTTTCCATGTCCCTAAAGGATGCCTAAAAAACGATTTAAAGACATTTTATTGTTCTTCATATCTCTTTAAGATGTCTTTTGGTCTTTTTGTTCTATTTGAGTTGGCTTTTAAAAAATTAACAAGAAATAGAGAACAATATATTAGCTTTCTTTTATCTCTTTCTAGGTTTGAGATTTTACTATCGAATGGGTCAATATATCATACCAAAATTTATGAATCGAAAATGGCACAAGTGGCACTTGTTTGGTTTTGGTGGACATGGAACTCGACGATTCTTACGATTGTATAGAGAGAAACTTTGGAATCAAAAACGCAAAGAAAGAAAGTATGTAGTAAATCTATTATTTGTTAAAATCATATTCGTTTTTGTTAAAAAATAAAGAAACCTTCATTTTGTTGTTTCAGTCGTACCAAAAATCGTGTTGCAATGTTAATAAGGAAATTCCCGAATCTGGATCTTGAAGCTATAAAAGAACAATTTCCAGATGTCGATGTAGAAACAGTAAAAACTTCAAAAAAAGCAAGAGGCCATGATCTATCTGAATAAACGCAATGTTAATAGAATAACGAAGTATTGAACACAGACACACACACACAACATTGTTATATTTGCAAATATAAAATATCCATATATATAATATTATTGGTAAATTTATATTTATGGCATTATTTTTTAAATCTTTATTAAGAATTTATGTTTCAAATCATATGTATTGCTTAATTACACATGATGCAGCTTTGCATTACAAAGAGAAATATCTTGTTAAAAATAATGTTATCTGACACAATTAATAGAACTATATGCAATATTATAAAATCAAATTATAATATCAACCTCTTAAATTATGTATAACACAATACATACATAAAGTATTAAGTAATTAAAATTTGAAAAGAAAATATTCATTGTTATCGTAACCTATAAAATGAATTTGAGAGATATGCTTCATTCTTTCTTCTTTCCCCTTCTAAGAGAAATAGTACATTCTCAAATAGCAAAAAGGGATCAAATAAAAATTGTTTACATGACATCAAATTCTTTTTATGTATTTTAATTAATTTTCTATTTATCATAATTTCCATTGTGTACAATGGTACAAATTATGTATGAAAACTATGCAGACATAACATTTAAAACATGCTGGTTGTAAAAAAAATTTAACTTTGCATACTTTTCACACAATAAGAACTAATATACAAAATCGATTTTACTTTTGCGCAGTAAATGTTTTAACTTACTAAATCAATCTCACGAACTTAATAATATATAGCAGATATTTATTACTTTACGGTATATCACAATGAGTGCTGCATGAAATAATGCATAAAAGTAAATATTTATTCACAGGAATATATAGAATGCATCTATTCATGTAGCTTTGGTAACATAAGATTATAACTTAAAAATTTAATAACATATATTGTGTCCTTGTATATTAATTTATATCACAAATAAAAATTAATTCCCATATACACACAGAGTTTCTTTTATATTATAGTTTTATATAATAGAAGCATATTAAAATTTAATTACTTTTAAAGTTTTATCAAGTATAAATTATACTTATTTTTTTTTATATAATTAGTATTTTGGTAACCAAAATTTACTATCATATGTGCAAAATGTTAAATATATAACAATTTTAATGGAACAAAAATTGATCTAATTTACATTTCAACTGATTTAAAAATATATATTAAATTAGTATATAGAAACGTATAACACAATTATTATATTTATATATTATATTTCACATCTATACATTAAAAAAATTAATAATATATTAATAAATTAATAAATATGCAATTAAAATTTTCAATTTTAAGATATACCACAAAGATGATATATAAAAAGATATGTTGCTAAAAATATAATCAACTTATAATTTTGTTTATTAGAAATGTTAAATCATTTATTAATTTCAGAAGCAATTTCTGAAGTATTATTCTTTGTCAAAGCTGCTCTTGAATTTTATAGTATCGCCAATAATAGATACTACTTTAATATCAATAGTGTGTATTCAAATGCATATTGGTTTGTCTTTTCAATATACGTGAATATATAGACATTTATATAATAATCAATAGTGTCTCACAGTTATTGTTATATTACATTCTCTGCGTTATTATAAATTAATAGTATTATTATGTGGTTGCTTATGCTATAGGAGAAAGATAATGCACTGTTTTGCATCTACCTTAAATAGTCATCTATATATTTGAGGCAACTTATATATCTTATATGTAAGATTTCTTTCTAATGATCAATCTCTCTCTCAACATCGCAATAGCGAGAATATTGCATATATATTGGTACCTTGAAATTAAAAAAATTACTATATTATACTATTATCAGGTATCATATGTCCAAATAAAGACATTTATTTCTCTATCTAAAAACAATTAAAATAACATCGTGTTCTAATTTCAAGTGACAGATATATGGCATTAATTTGCAATAAAAGCAAAAGAAATTTGGATTATGTTGCATAAGCAGTATATCTTCCATATACGATATATTAGTGTTTCAATTTTCATATAGTTACCTGAATATTCACGTGCGTTGTCACGAAAGTTCTATTTTTCTTTTATGGCAATATGATAAAATAATTTTTTTAATGTGATAGTGTATATTGTCTGTATATTTTTCATTTACTCTAAAGCTGGTGGTAATAAGTATCGCCATGCATGTTCCAAATCCCTGCTAGCATCCGAGCAACGCCGTTGCAATTTATCCTCCGGTGGAAGTGTTGCTATAGGAAACTCACCCTATAAAGGTCATAAAGAAACTATGTTAGTATATAATTGCATATAATATTGATGTAGAATAGTTATATATCATACCAAGTTTGCATTCGCCCATAATGTTTCCAAAACTTCTTTAAACACACAGAGTTCAGTGTGATTTGCGAAGTATATGACCCAATCGCCGCTACTTTCGTGCACTTCTCGACATGCAAATTCCTATAAATAGACAATAATACACAATATTAAATATAAATTTTTTTGTAACATATATTCGGCAAGAAAACATGAAATTGACAGTCTGTATTATGTACTCAAATCAATATGTATTTACCAATATGCACCATGACTGCTGTACTAGTGGCACTCTAAATGCTGCTAAATCTTTTATGGAAGCGCAAGAGAGCGTTTGGCCTCTCTGTGTACCAGGATGGATTTCCTTCATCGCTACAAGATGTTTCGTAGTTGTGATAAGGCTACAAGGTAATGGCTCCCTATTTTCTGTACAATCAAATAGACCCGATGCGCTTTGAACAAAACTCTGAAGCCATTCAGAAGCTACGTATTCATCTGGAGCCGCGAATTGGTATGATTTGTTTGGTTTTAGTAGTATCTCGAAAGTATGTGGTCGGTGCGAATTGGGAATCCTTCTGCATCCTTGGCACAAACCGCCTTTCAACGGTATAGCACGTTTGGGAAGCCGTTGATTCAAATCCGTGAACATATAAACAACACCGCCCTTTAACACGAAATAACCGGCCTCCCAGGGATTCGTGGGTGCATTCGGATGCAAGTGTTGGTAGGTATGTGGGCGAAACATCAGATCGCCCTCTTTCGTTGGCCCACACGGTGTACTAGGCGGCGACATGTGTTCATCTTCCATATAAATAAGGCTATAATGTTCGATTTTCTCATCCTATAAAGATAATAAATAAAATTAAAAATAATTTTTTGTAACTATACGTGGATATCAATGTATAATAATTTCTCGCAAGACAAATGTCGATGATGAAATATACAGAATATTCTGTATATACTGATAGATAACTACTAAAATTAAAAACAAATCACACCATATCACAAACTGTGTTAAAATGAATTCTATTTTAATGATTAGTTTGTAAATTAATTACTAAAACATCGCTATATATTCACGATTTTTGAATAGAAATTGAGTACTCATTTTATATGATAATTCATACAATAATTGCAGAAAAAAATTTACGTACAGGATGCACAGCTGTGTCATTGAGAATTGAATTTCTCAGAATATGCATATCTTCGTAATTCAGTTCTTTGACAGCAGGAAGTTTCGGTTTCGTCGGCGATCGTCGCATAGCCATTTCTAAGTGACCGATTAATTCTGAGGTAGTTTGCGAGCTGCCAGTGGAGAACAGATACTGCATTTCACAATCAGCGTTAGAAATTAAAATACTTTGTGCATTCGGTCCAATCTAGAAAAAAACAAACGTATATTTTTGTTAGTAAAATGTATTACATATATATATATATATATATATATATATATATATATATATATATATCTTTTTTTCAGAAAAAATAAATATATTTAAATTTTTCTTACCATAATAACATCTAATTCATTGTAAGGAATAACAAACTGATTGCTATAAGAGTGATCCAGTTTTGAGCCGGTTAAATATAGTGTTTTGTTCGTCAATAACGCGATCATCGGTTTACTTTCGCCGTTCGTCATGTACGAACTTCGCACTTTATATACTTTATATAGTTCTTCCGTTTTGTCGCGATAGATATGTCTCTTGAAAAGTTCACGTAGTTTTAGGCTTACTTTTTCACCGCTGAATTCCTGTTTCTCAGCGGCCACGTTCTCCTGAATCTCTTTATCAAGATTGTCATTAAAATCTTTGAAAGAGTCGTAGCTCGTCTTGATTCCTTTAATATATAAAGTATTTACTTTGGGCGGTTTCTTATTCTTCTTGATTTCAAACTTCCTCTCGGTGATCGATTTTAGAAATCTACTCAACAATGATGTTTTCGATGGAGCCTGACGCAAAGGCGGCGCCAAAAGCTTACTGCTGCTCTCGCCCGTTAGTATCGCCGTCATATTGCGCTTCTTCGACGGTGAAGCTAAGTGTCTACTACTTTTACGATCCTCTAGCTCGGATGTTGTCACACTCTCTGCATCCGACCAATCATTTGAATTAACGTATTTCTTCGGATTTATCATCTGTGGCATCTCCACTTTGGACGGTGGATCCTCGACAATATTGCCACATGCCTTTTCGACAATGTAAGCCTCTTGGGCCTCGTTCTCTTCTAATTCTATTTCCATTTTAGGCCTTAAACTTTTAGCTGGATCTTCCTGACCTTCTGGCGCTCCACGCTCCAACAAAGATAAACCGCAACTACATCTACAGTTACGTTGACACGGCATGTCGATACACAGTTTTGATGATGCTTGTTTGTCAGCTCCGTCACTATCGAATACGCTCGACGATGATGACGAAAATGAATAACAGTCTGAATGCACGTTCCTATTGGCATTGGTATTTTTTTGCACGTACGGTGAGTCTCCGTGTGCGCACCAACTGTATCTGCCTTTTTGAGCGTCTCTCTTTAGAACGGAACTCGGCAACAAGAAACTCATGGAGAAATCAGCATAATTCTCGTCGTCCTCCAATTTCATTGTTTTTAGTATGTCTTCATGGAAGCTGACTCGCTTCTTACTTTCACCACGCTTTTTTTTACGCTGTCTACGTTGTACTATAGCCTCCGAACTGGAGGAAGATAGAATGCTAGTGTCGGTTGTCATGTTGATTGTGTTCAGAATTCCATAAGGAGCATCCATATTATCACAGTCGGAAATTGTCATGCTCAACTCCAATAGATTTGTATCATTGTTGATTAGATAAGAATTACGAGGATCTATGTTCTTCTTAAAACTGTAAGCGGAACTATCGTTATAATTAGTGCTCCTTTTGCCGTTATCGATTTTGTTCGTTTTATCTAATTTTACATCATCAAGACTCCTACTGTAAAAATCGTAATCTTTGAGAGTCTCCAAACTAGAGCAATCCATTTCATTGTCGTCCAATTTTCGCGTTACATTCTGATTAACTATATCATTTTTTGTCATCATGACAGTTTGAAATTTAGTAATCGCTGGTGATTGCATTGGCGTTTTACCATCTTCACTGGAGTCGCTAGATCCAAAATTCTTATTGTCTTCTATGCGGTTATTAATAATTGTCTTATACCTATTATTCCGATACTTAGGAATATCATCCATTGAAAAGTCCTCCTATAGAAAAAAGATTTATATGTATTTATATATTTTTTCAATAAATATTAAGATCATTTTATACAATTTTTATCTAATCTGTATCTTACTTCTTTGTAACTGCTTCCATCAGTTTCGTTTGCAAGGTCCATATCACTATCAAATGCAATTCCACTGTCCCCAGGAGAAGCTAGGCTCGATGAAACGCTAGAAGACCTAAGATGCAACGATAAGACCGTTCCTGATGGATTTATGCTCATAGGCCTCTGTGGCATATAGTTGCAAGTATCTAAATATGTCACATCCTGTATACAATATTTTAATTTTACTAATCAGTATATGCTATCAATTAGATCATGTTATCAATAAGATATTAACATATTTAGCAACTTTAGATAACTCTGCGCAAATATCTTTTCTCTAGCAACATGTTTGTAGAAATTTTCCATGAATAAACAGATCAATTGATATATAGTTTGCACCAAATAAGGTGTGTACTCGTAAATAAAATGATAACCTTTGCAACCTTATGTAAAAAAATTTTTCTGTATATGTAATTGGTGTTATTCATTAACATGATAAGTGTAACCAGGGGGTGATATTAGTATCTCTGCATAGAGAGAAACAGAATAAAAATTACATGTGTCAAACATTCATCAGAGGGAGAGAGAGAGGGATAGAGATAAAAAGTTGATTCTGTATTTTTCATAAAAATACTACTACTTATTAAACACTTCATACTATTTATAAGTTATTTATCACATCAGTTTAACATACCAACTGCAATGTGAAGGATACATTTTCCAGACCAGCAAGAAGATTAACCAATTGGTTGGTTTTATCAGCATCTCTTACAAGTGCGTGTGAAAAATACTGTTTTTTTAATGTCTTGGTGTCTCGCAGTAAACAACCCAGATAGCTCTCAAAACTGCCTTCACTCAGAGTGTGATAGAGCCATGCTCTACCTGCACAATATTAATAATAATTTAATATTAATATTATAATATTATAAATAATAATATTATAATTAATAAAAAGAAATGTTAAAACATATTCATTCTTAGATGCAACTAAATTTTATCATTATCTAGATATTGATTGTTAACACTAATATGTCTAAAACTTTAGATTATCATAAGTGTTTTCTTCAGCCAAATAATTTAAGACAAAATAACTATTTGTTATTATATAAGACATGATATAATTGTTATGAAAATCTATGATTTAATTGTTGTAAGTCATAAAAAAATCACTATTTTAAATCTTCAATATTTTTATAATAAGATAAAATTATATTGCTGTTAAATGCATTTTGATAAATGAGAATTGAGTAGAATAGATGTGAAATTGAGTAATTGTTCCTATGACATCAAAGTATACCTTTTCCAATAGAAGTCAATACACTCTGCAATGCGTGAATGACCACAACAGTGTCCTGATGACTAAGTTCTCTAACAGTACCCCAATATCCATGTCTTTCTATACGTAGTCCATGACGCAATGCACGATCCAGCCAATAAACCAACCAGGAATCACCATCCAAGACCACGGTACCATAAAGACTTTGGGCATAAACCTGTTCAACACATGTATTACTCTCATTGAAGCAAAAAATGTATATAACAAATAGAAATCTATTATAAACCAAAACTTGAAAAACATAATTAAAATATGTATGTGTATGAAGTTGTATACAGACAAACATCATATAAAGCTTATTTATTTCATTTTTCTTGCACAAAAATCTTTGATATATAATACATAGCAATATCTTTTTATATTATTGTATAAAATATATATGTATAAATAAAATTATCCATATGATATACAAAATAAAACAATATTTGAAAAAATTTCTCTCTCTCTGTCTCTTTCTCATGGTTAGAGGACTTAAAGCATATTCCATTAATAAAAGAGCATAGAAAATGTTATGAAAAGCAAAATGACAACAAAAGATATAAACTGTATGACTGGATTATTGGTATCTATTCTGACAGCGATTGTATGTTCAAGCAAACTTTGTAGATATAAGACAAGTTCTTTGTAACAAGGCAAAGAATTATTTATATAAAATATAATATATGCACTTTTGCTTTTACTTTCAAACAAGTTACCTTTAATTAAGAGTATTCGTTTCACTTTCACTGATCTAATAGACATGCCTCCAGGGCAATAATGTCAATTTTTGATCTATCCTTTTCAATAGCATTTCACATATTAGATCTTTTGCATTAAAAATGTACAGAATATAATCAATAATTGGAATGAAAAAAAGAAAAGAAAACGTAGGATAAAAAGAGCAGATTTATCAGCTGTTTTATATAGCGCGCATATGCGCGGCTGTCATTTACATGCCAATGCAGTTAACTGATTTCAACAAAAGCAATGACTTACTTCTCGACAACATCAATTCTATCATCCCTATGGAAAAAGCGAAATGAAGGAGCCTCGTTTTCAGAGATATCGAGAAATTTCGCGTTGGAGATATGCACATATAAGAGCGATATAAAAAATCCACCCAGCAATCGAGCAAGCGCTTTATGTGTGCGAGCATTCGATTTCGACTCGCGTTGCGTCGCGATTAATCCAAGAGTTTGCAACGTCACAAATATATACATATATATATATATATATATATATATATATATATATATATATATATATATGTATACATGCATACATACATATACATATATATTATATAGTAACATCAGTAAGTTCAAACTTCAATGCCATAGTCACGCAAAAGTTATTCATGAAACCATGACAATTGACGTAAAATATGTCTCTTATATTTCTATAGCATCGGAGATCGAATTTATCTATATTATAACATTTCCAATTCCCTGCATATGACATACATCATACATCTTTATGTCATCCAAGATATAATTTGTCAGAACTCTATCGGTTTCAAACATTGCTTTAGATACAGAATACGTGCCTGCAGGAAAAAAAGGAAAAGAGGCGTTGTAGAAATCATCGCCGAATCGCCACCTTTCAAACGTGATTTGGAGTCTATGAAAACACATGCAGTTGCAATTGCAGCTACACCGACAGCTGTAATGCGTTTATACATGGCCTTTCTCTAACGGCGTTAACGTTCACTCACCAGTTTGACAGCTTTCGTGAGCTCCTGCAAGATCCTGCTTTTGGAAAGGACCTTGTCGGTACAGAGTTCCATATCTTCGCGATCCGACGGCATTTCGTTATTTCGCGCACTTACATGACTCGCGTCGCGACAATGTAGGAAGAGATTCAGCGTCGCGGGAAATCAAGTCCAAGCTTCTACGAAGCAAGCCGGACCAAGTGGCGGTGCCGTGCCGACCTACCGACGACCGACGGATCCGACAACGACGACGACGACGCGATCGCTGCACGACGTAGTCGCACTGTCGACGCTCGTTGATTGATTTTAACGGAGCGCAGGTCGCCCGCGATTTTCAACTTTCAACTTACAACTGGCTGGACGATGCATCGCGCTCTGCGTATTTATGATGGCGTTCATCTTCTTCTTTTATACAGACATCTATCTCCTTTGGGAGATATACTAGAAACGGTCTCTCTTTCTTTCGTTTTCTCTTTTCGACTTCCTTGTTTTTCTTATTTTCTATCTATCATTCGTAGAACTTTATAAAAATTGCCTTATTTAAGCGATATAAGTCTATCAGATACTACAAACGCAAAATGCAAAGATTAATAAAGAGACTCTCTCATAAGATTTATCGTTATTTCAATTTATAACTATTCTTACATTTTTTATCTTTCTGGTGTTTATATTCTCTATTAGACTATTTTGAGGTGCCTTTTTTTTGCGTAAAGATATATGCGCTTGATTTAAAAGGCGCAGTTATACCCTGTTATGAGATACTCTCTCTTGTGAAACTTTTTAAATTAGAATTCTATCATATCGAATTGACAACACATACTCTCTGTATCAATCTTATTACATAATAGATTGCTTCGCATCTGTTGTGCAGACACTGAAATAAATTTATTTCTTGCGTTGGATTAAATTATCTAAACAATACATAATATATATATATATATATATATATATATATATATATATATATATATATCGATAATAAATCGTGAAAAGAATATAAAACAAAGATTTAAAAAATTTGATTAATATAATTTAATTAACGATATTTTGATTAACGATATCTCGACAAAATAATAATGAATAAAAATAATATTTTATTATTTATAGAAGTTAACAAATAATACATTATTAAACATACGTTATCATTATGCTTTTCTTTAACGAAAGAAGTATAACGCTTCGCTTCGCGACTTTCTCTTTCTACTAAATAACAAGAATTTTTAACAAAATCGACAATTACTCTCGCAGTCAAGTGGCAGTAAAATAACTTATTCATTAATACTTATCTATATAAGCACTGCCCCTCAACAGCGATAAATGATACTGGCATGAAATCGTTCATTTATCTATGTCAATCTTTGACCGAGGTTGTTGACAAAATCTACTCGCAATCCATACTTTGATTAAATATTTTGATTCGTGATTTTAATTTTAACTATATCACTCTGAATGTCAAGGCCAGTTTTCCACTGTTGGATGTTATAAATATAATGCATAGAGAAGATCTGCAAAATAATTAACCTCTAAATAATGGCAAAAAAAATGAATATAGCCATTCTTTTAAGAATAATGGATAAAGGGAACAAAAATTATAAGAGAGAGTAGAAAAATGATACATTAAAATATTAAAAATAGAAAAAAACATTTTTTTCCTTTTTATAGTGCACGTTTTAAAAATGTTTAGAATTTGTAAACATCAAAATTGGACTTTTTATCTTATCTTAAATAGGATTACTTCTTGTTTTGAATTTTTTTATCGATTGAAACTACTATCGATCGATACGATTGTATTCGTTTGTGTATCACAGATGGTACCACAATTCGCAATAATAGTCGAAAATTATTACAAAATTTTAATATCCAAAAAATAATTATAGAAAGATATAATGTTATTTAATATTTTGTATATCTATTTGTTTATGGAACTAAGATTTTTATATTTATTTTTACATTTAACATCTTTTGAATTTTGATAGCTTTCCCTATAAATTTTCATAAAAATCATATTTATTTTTCTCTCGTTCAAACACATCATATAAAGATTGAAATACCAATGTTTAAAGAATTTATTGTAAATTAATGTTTATATATATTTGTCAATACTTTTATATTACGAAAAAATATATCTGGTGTTATTAAATTACAAAAGATTGTGAAAATCTATATACTCGATAATAAACGATAATGGATTCTTTTATGACATTAAAATCATAGTTACAAGTCATTACAAGTTTAATTTTCCCAGGAACCTGCTTGATCCATTCTATTTTTACTTTCGCGAGAGCTACTTGAATTCGAATGCAGACGTTTGTCCGAAGTGTGCTTGAATTTTGTCTTCGATTTACCCTTAGAGCTCCATACGCGCTGTACAATATCCTCAATGCATCTTTGATCCTTTTCGTTAATGTTAGAACTTACACAGCCGCCCACATGCTCTTCGAGTTCTCTAAAATTGTAAAACTTTATTAAAGCCCGCGTATTATTATATTAAGCAAAATTAAATATTCATAGAAATAACAGACTATAATCTGTTAGCAAGAGAAGACCTAGAAGCCATAGAAAACTAAATTAGTCATTTAATCGAAATATCAATCAATTTATAAGATTTCACACAAAGATCACGTTATGCAATCTTGTATTACGCGTGTGTTTGCTCTTTTATATACGTAAATTATAAATTAATTAAGCAGTTTGATAAAATAGACATTAAAAATAATTTAATTGAGGTAAATATTTTTAATTAAAATTTATTATTATTTAAAAAATAAATACACATTTATTGTGTCATTATTTTCAAATTATTTTATGGAGAGAAAAATTTCGCGCCTTTTAGTCTAAAGCGCAGGAAGACGTCATCGCTATGTGTGACATATATCACGATATATCGCGGCAGTTTCATGGGCAATCTCGCGACGCGTCGGAATGGAACCCCGGTAATTCCACTATTGTTTCGCACATACAAATAATCGATCGATATATATATATATATATACCTATATTGGACTTTACTTGCGTCATCCGATTAGTATTAAGAACAAGATTATCCAACGAAAATATAGAGAGCATGGAGAGAACAAATGGCGAATCATTACAAGTTTATCAAGGCAAGTGATCTCTGCTATTACTATACTATGTAAAATATAACAAATTAGAGAAAAAAAACCGATTCTTCAAAAATCTTCAGAAAACTTCTAATTAATTTTTTAATCGAAAATTTATTTGTAAGATTCAACACGAAAATTAGATTCTGCAATTTTGCAATAAATATCTGTGTGTGTGTGTGTGTGTGTGTTATTTACTCTTTCATCTGTATAGATTATAAATTAATCAAAGTTATTTTGATAAAACAGACATAAAATTACAGATATAAAATTCTTAATCAAAATTTATTATTGCTTGGAAAACCGAAATTTTTATCGTGTCATTATTTTTAAACTGTATCATGAAGAAAAAAAGTTCGCGCCTTTAGCGTAAAGCGCGGGAAGAAACGTGGCACGTCATCGCTACGTATGACATACGTCACGATGTATTGCGGCAATTTCGCGGACAATCTCGTAGCGCTTTGGAGCGGAACCACAATAGTTTCGCGATCGTTTTGTTGTACAAATAATCCATCAATATACGTATTGGCATTATTTCAGTTATTTGATCCTCATCACGAATGAGTTCAGCTACCGAGAATATATGGAGCATGGAGAGAACAAAGGATCATTGCAACGAATTTATCAAGGCAAGTAATCTGCGCGTTTGCTTATCATTCATAACCATTTCATTTGATTAATGTATTTACCATGTTTGTAGAAGCATCGCATCGCATTTTGAATCTTTTACAGTAAAAATTTTTGTGTAAATGCTATGTTCGCACTTTTGATCGATTACAGTATTGATTCTGCAAATTTATAAAAAATACCTTACAGGTTTCACTGCAAATGTTATGTATTATGCGTATAACGCTCAATGCTCGTCTCTCGATAATAAACGACTTCAAAATGAGATGCGATCGTTTATTATTAATGAAATAAATTTAATTAAGCAAAGCTCACTTCTGATGTCGATGCAGCTTTGCAATTAATTTATTCAGATATAGCGCTTCTTTTTGCATCACTTTTAGTTCCGATTCTTTTTCCTGGAAATAAAAAATTGCTGATGTAAAATAAACATTATTTCTTGCCTTAATTAAAATAATAACTTTAATAATTATTAATTGCAAATGTTTTAATATTTTTAAATTATTTGCATTATTTACATATCAAATCTGATATGTAATCATATACAATAATCAAAATATTACATTACAGTAATATTTTCAAATATGATATGCATACAGTTGTTAGCCACAGATGCGATCACATGGATACTTATATATATATATATATGCAATACAAATAAAAAAATAATAATCTTAAATAAAAGGTACCTCTTTTAATAATTGAAACAAAATAATAATATTATCAAAATCAAAAATAAAAATATCTCATCATGAGAGATATTTATACTATAGCCACGCGTGTAGATAGATTCGTGAAAACATACTAACGCTAAAAATTTTATAAAATTAAAAATGTTAATATTTATCGGTGTAAGAGTCTTTTCTTTATGAATTGGACCGTTTTGTTACGCTAGTTTGACATTCGACACATCAGCTTAACATTCTAGAATTTAATTTTCATTGTATATCGAGTTTGCTTTTTGTTATTACCATCAAAGCCTTCGTAATCACGCAAAGTTCGTTCTGACGAGTTTCGCAGAGATGACGCGTGGTGATCGTCTCCGCGGTTAGCCGTGCTAATTGCTGCTGGAAATTCCGCTCGCGCTCTATTGCTTTATCCCAAGCTTCTTCTCGAACAATTACAGCATCCCTCAAAATTTGCATATCCTTCTCCAGTAACTCAAATTCTGATCTACTCACATCGTTAGAAGTACATGTATAATTGACAAATTAATCGAAAAAAAAATTATATAAAAAAATTGTAGTATGTAATAAAATAAGATTAAATTAGTATTATTTAATTATTATAAAATTAGCGTAATTTTTTTTATGTTTGATTAATATTTATTAAAAGAGAGAATTTATAATCGTTAGAAGTTGATTCTCTTCGTTTTCATTAATATTTAATAAATTTGTAGAATCTATGGAAATCTTTAAATTTTAATCAAACTTATTTGAAGTAAGTTATACAAAAATATACTGCAAAAGTTAGGTCACTTACAATTGTAGATATCACTTTATTTGCAATATTAGTAAATTTCTAAGAATCAGATATTTTATTCATGTAATCTAGCAAAAATATTAGATATTTTAAAAATTTAATTTGCAAATTTAACGTTTAAAATGTTTAATTCGCACGTGCTTTGATTTAGAATGTTGAAGATTTAGAAGTTTGAATTACGAGAGATTGCATTTGGATATATGCTTGCCTAATCTCCAGTGTAATTGAAGCGTATACCGATTTAACTAGCATGAATCTGAGAACTTACTTCGTGATAGTGACCGTAGGTAATTCCTTTTGGCAACTCTCCAATTTCCCATGGCAATCTTTGCAAGTTTCCCAAATTTGTAACTCGCAATCTGCCTTAGAAACGATATCCGTCGAGGTGCATTTATCTATCAGACAGATTTTGTCGTTTTTCTGAAATTTGCACATAACAGATTTCAAATTTATATATTTTACATTTAATACTGTGCAAATTTTATATCGATGAGATTTCGCAACAATAATGTCAGAGTTTGAGGTACCTTTGTATTTTTTTTTTTAAATTGTATATAACAAAAAAAAATATGTATATAGATAACAATGATGTATAATAACGCGATGTCTGATTAAATACATATTACACAAAAATTCTAAATTAATATAAATTTAAAAAAGTAATAATTAATTAATATTTTATTATTAAAAAATTATTTTGAATTAATTATTATAATTATCTCATTTTTATCTCAAAATTTTTATTCAATCGTTATGTATTGCAACATAAAATAACATTTAATTATATCTTTTGAAATACTTTCCTATCATTCAGCAAATATTATCGTTCTCACCGTTTGCTTTGCTGTCATATCGGTTAACTTCAGACTCTCATTATTAATTTGATTTTGCAACAATGATATATTCTCTTGCAGTTCCTCCATTTTCATTGCGTCTTTTTCGAGCCTGCGAGAATTATCTTGGGTTTGGCGAGTTTGAGATAGAGAAATTTGTCAAATTGCAAACGTAATTGTTATATAATGCTTGGTTTAGAGAATACGTAATTAACCATATAATTAACTACTTTCTTACTGTCTTGTCAAGTTCGTATTTTCCTCGATAAGATCGCGATTTCTGAGATCCAATGCCGCATTGCTGTCCTCTAGCAGTTTTAGGCAAATCTGCATCTTTTCTATCGAGACCGCCGGCGTCGATTTATGATGCTTCGATGTGTTTGTGTTCGCGATTTTCGATATTTGTACGTTCGAATCTGGAAACGGCGGATCGCCCCTGCCTGCGACGCGGAATTCCAAGCCAAATTAATATTCGTCGTTTCTGCGATTGACATGCTTCGCATCGCATTGTTCGAACGTACGATTAAAACGAAATGGTTGCTCGATTGCATAGAAATTGATAATTCGATTAAATCAGAAAATAAAAATATTCCATATATAAATATAAATATAAATAAAAAAATTTTATATATATTTAAGCTTGATCAATTTTTTACAGATTTTACTTAAATATATAAAATAATTGATATTTTAACAATTGTTATGAATATAACTATAATACTAAAGCAATATAGCAATTATTAATGATATATTTGAATTATACGGTTAAATTATTAATATATGTGAAAAAGCTAATGTTTTCATATACATTACTAATACAAAAGAGTTTTAAATTAAATTTTTGCATGTTTGAAAACAGAAAAAATGGCATAACTTTTTTCTAATGTTAATTTCTATGTAATATTTTTTACCTTTTTTATATGTCTCGTTATCATTTCTATTCAAATTAGATGGCTTCCAATTTGAATAATTTTTTGGATAACTATCTGAAAGATGGATAAATTCATATAATTTAATGTACTGTATAAAAAAAAATATAACTGTTGTGATTTAAGAGACGGGATATTGCGTCACATATTGGATCAACGTGTTATATCTTTTATATGAGAAAATATAGCAACGAAACTCGTATTCTACAATTTTCTCCGATATTAGAGAAAAGACAGTTTTATTCCATCTCTAAGTTTTTAAAATTTTCAAATAATATCATTAGTTTCCAGAAATGTGTAACAAAAAAAAATTAGCAATTCTAATTTAATTTAAAAATAAAAAGAAACTAGACAAATAATCTAAAGCTTTATATAAAAGTCATTTTCAAATTTAGCAGAAATTCTGGAGAATGTAACGAATATAAATTTTATCTTTATATTTTCTGTACAGATATTATAATATATTTTAATTCAATTAGATTTTTAAAAATAAAAAATAGAATGTTACGCACTATTGCAAACTTCGGAACAAGGTTTTTTGATAGTAGATGTATGACAGGTCGTCGTATAACAGCTGTGAGGATACTTAAAGTCCAAGTGCAATCCATCTCGCCGCGAATCCATTGGTCGGTAATGAGTGCACGACATAGCTCTCTCGCGTTTTCGCCGAGTTAAGACTGACAAATGTAACGCCGTTATAAGCCCGATTTTTCGACACTGGTGCTACTCACTATTCTGGAAAGAAAATTTTCTCTTCTATCTTCCTATCTTTCTTCACAAAGTGAACGTATGTTATAGTTTCTTTCACGAAAAGACCTTTTTTAAGCGTGATTCTTTAAAAATCGATAGAGCGAGATTCATCTTATACGATTTAATATGATTTTTCAATGTTTATAACTCTTCAAAATTAACAAAAAACCAAAAATATGTATAAGTTTTGTATTAAAATAACTTGTTGTCTATGCCGTTGACTAGTATGCTGACACCTCTTCTTAGTCTTCCTTTTTCACGGTCGATGAATAACGATTACTATGAATCACTGATCATAGGATCAGCAGGTCCCTTATTGACCTAAAAGACCAAAAACCCTTTTTCTCGAATCTTCACATATCTTTGCTCAAAGGGATGAAAGCAAAATGGATATGTTACATAAGCCACATGTACTACATATTCTACCGTGAAATTTCGTTAAATTTACTGTGTGGCCATTGGTTACCGAATTCCTTTGTTTCCAACGTATATTGCTGCATAGTTCATGGCTGTTTAATGATATGCAAACTTGGTATAAAACATTGCTAAATATTACAATGATTATTTCGAGGTAAATGATGATTTTCACACGTAAAGTATATTTTTTATTATCTTAATTTATAACATTTAACATTTTTATTTTAGATTTTTAAAGATTGTTGTATGAGTAAAATATTTATATATATCAAATATGTATGCATATACGTGGATATATAAATATAGATCTTACATTATTCACATTTATATCGAGTATAATCATAATTTATAGCGCAACACTCATAAATAATTCAGAATCTTTGAATTTTAAATAAGAACTATAAATAAAGTACAAAGCTAGTCAAAAGCTAAATTAAATATCTGTCTGTTAAAGATATAGAAAAACTCATACATAATAAATAATAATATTGAAATGAAACAGCAAAGATATATCTCTGCGAAAGAATGAGCATCAAATAATCATATGAGCCATTGTTTGATTTATCATGGGGCACTATTAGACTTTATGATCACATGAATCGTAAATGGAGATAAAGATACAAAAAAAAAATTTTATTTTGATTAGACAAAATACGCATCGCGCATTTTTCGCACGATTTAATATTACTATGTAATGTACGTTCGTAAATGTTCGCAATATATGATATGAGCAAAATTTAAAAGAAAAGTTTAAGATATACATATTTGGAAAAAGAGAAACTAATTAATTTCACTTGAAATATAATTAATTTCGTAGATATTTATATATAAATATAATGACGTGATACATAATAAGCAGTAGAAGCTGTAAAATATATTTATTTGATATTTATAAGAAACCTGTAAAATAAATTTGTTTAATTAATATTTGATTTGATTTATCGTTTATGAAATATCAAATTTAATTTAATTTAAACTTTACATTATTTTATACTACAAGTTAAAACTATATAATATTATGTTTATATCATTGTTATTATAGATTATTAAAACATTTTTATAATTAAAGGATTAAAGAAAAAGAAGTGATAACACACTTAAAACTCTATTTGAAAAGAAAGAGTTGCATAATTACAAACTCTTTGCATCTTTGCAAGAAATTGTCACATAGTTCCTAAATAATGAAATTAAAAACTGCTTTAAATAATTTATAGATTTATTTATCTTTATCTACAAATAGTAATTATTATTGAGATATATATACGAACAATGTTACATTGTATATGTTTAATCATAATAATTTACATAGTATATCCTTTTTTACATAGTATGATTAATAATGCATATCAGCCTATGCATTTGTATGTTTAAAAATTACATACGCATTGTTGTACTTATTATACGTATAATTCGCGCATTAGCGCATAAAGATTTTAGCTCTGAAATACAATGAACAGTCAAGGTTTAGTATAAAACAAAAATATAATAATCAAGAATTTCTAAAATTAACAATATAAATAAAATAAAAAGATGCAAATCATAAGTACGTAGAGCCGTGCGCAATATGTAGATCAAATGGAACGTGTGTTACCGTACATTAAATTAAAAAGCTTATTACTGCGCGCATCGTTTAGAACATGTGTTATTGACAAATTAAAAAAAATTTCTACGCATCAGCTTAATAACAAAATAAAATAAGTTGCATATGACCATCATAAGGAGATAATAGATATATCATCATGAAGAGATAACAGATAATATTCTTTCTTCTCTTTTTGATGTTACAAATACTTTGTAATAACTTAAATTATTAGATAAACATTAATAAATCGCGAGTAAACTGTCAAATTGTAATTATTCGGTCCTTGTAATTTATTTAAAATAGCTAGGTCAATATATAATTCTAAATCTCGTGTCCTACATTTCAATATCGCGTTTATTGATTTTCAAAGCTCATTATGAATGAATATTAAGACACTGACGATCGAACAGACATAGTACACACAGTAATCGGGTTTACGATGTATTGAATAGCGGAAACGTAATTTTAGAGGAGGAAGCGAAGAGCAAACATTAACGCTCCATTATTCAAATGTTCGTTGTGTGTGTATATACTCTTACTAAAATCTATTCATTATAAGTTACTTCGCAATAATATTTCTAAATCACCGTACAAGACGAGATCTGACAAATTTATCGAAAAAATTATCATCGATCTATCATCGTGTAGATCATGATGCTGATAGATGATAGATCATGTCACGACACCTTAGACAGTCATAACACTCACGAAAGTGCAGACAGAATATATAATACACATTAATATGTTACACATCATTATTTTACGGGTATATGTACACGCGAATATAGTTTCTTGTTCATTTAGCTATATTATACATTTATGCGTACATATACGCACGTATACTTTGAGCGTATTATTTTCCACACAGGCTGTTCGATGGCTGTGATTAGATATCTTTTATCCTATAGCTATTTTCTTGAAAATATATGAAAATATATTGATAAAACGAAAAATATAGAATATATTATGTTTCTTATTACAATTACTATTTCAAAAATATAACATATATGCAATGTATCTCGTATATTGTATATGTAGTAGAGAATTGATTAAAAAATTATACGTTTATCATTCTATCAAATATGTATTTTTTTATATATAATTCTGTTTATATACCTGCGGAATATACCAGAATTATTTTAATTTTAATAGGAGATTTGGACGACCTTAAAGTTCAATACGAGATTCAATACAAGAAAAAATAATTATATTTTGGTAAGAAAATAAAATATCTTGGAAATGAAAGCGAGAGGATAAAAAGTATCTTCAACAATCGATCGAGCCCAAAATAAGTTTGTCTAATATGTCTAATAAAATAGCACAGATAATAGAAAACATATATTATTAGCGCAAATATTCCAAATGTTCCCTTTAATACTGATACCATGAATACTCACATATAGATATTTTAGATTAGGTATTATATTGAGATTAGTTTTTTATGATTTATATAAAGTTTCTTTAAATCTAATTTTTATGTCTGAGAAATAGAAGAAAATAGTACAAAATTATCAATTTTTTAAATATTGTTATTATCATTAAGAAAATAATTTGTATAAAAGAAAAATATCTTCAAAAATACAATAAGTTTGCTTTATATATGATAAAAGATTTCGAAATAAATAATTTATATATTTTTGGTAAAAATTATAAAATTTTTAAGTACCAAGGAAGGGAAATTGTATGTTTATATTTACATATAAGTTCTCAATCTGATATATAATATATACATATATAATTTATGTAATGTATCTTGGAAATACGTATTAATATAATTTTGGCCACTTCTTCTGAAAAATTATTTTTTAAATTTTTTGATCTTACCGGTAACTAATTTATATACGTCTAATTAAAAAAAGATATAATAAAGTGTTTCTAAAACATAAGTTTTAGAATAGACTTCTATCGCAAATAAAATACAATCAGACTTTTATCATAACACTTATTGTATTAACATAGAAAATTTTTTCTCCATTTTACTTGTGTCACATTGTCTCTTAATGTAAAAAAAATTATTTTTAAATAATTTGTAAAATATATAAATTATTGCACAAAGGCAAATTCACATGAATAGAGTAGAACTTACTTTGTGTACAATAAATTAATCTATATAGTAGAAGAATCTTCTTTCTCTCTTAACGCGTTATCAGTTCTTTCTTATTGGACGGTGTAAGGAAGTTATATGAGAGAGTCATCGCGGATAATATTACAAACATTATTACAGAAAGTATTTGTTAGCTGCCTCCGTTTGCCTTTTTGATACTGCTTTGCTATAAGATTTAAATTGTTTTTGCATTTTAATTAAAAACTTATAATTAATTAATATTTAACATTAAATATTTGTTTATATCAAATATTTTAATATTAAATATTAAGCAATAATCTGCGATATCTTGTACACACAAACATACACGTACATACATACGTACGAGTATGGATTATATATATTCTATATTGAAACGAAAATTATAGATGTTGAATTGCTACAACTTATAAAATAGTATACAAAAATGTATACTATTTTTTATTAATATATATAACCACTAATAATAAATTCTAATTAAAAATTAGAAGACTTTACAATATAATTATAGCACAGATGTGTTTAACCTTCTCATTTTTATTACAAGGAACTATGAAACAAAGCTTTATGTGAAATTTCACAATATGAGATCATTCATTTATAATTGTTATTACACTTTACGTATAGAAAATTACAGTTTATTGAATTGAGAAAACATCAATTTATAATATTTAAACACATTATTAGAGCATAATTTTATTTTTAATTTAAGATAATTGTTGTGTTCTTGATTATCTTATTGAAAGCGGACTGATTTCAGCAATATCATTGAAAATTGTTTATAAAAAGATATTACAAACAATATATACAAACAATATTAAAGAGTATATTATAAAAGCAAAAACTTTTTTAGAGCAAGAAAATTTCTGCAATCGTTGCAATCGCAAGATTTCTTTTTTTGCAAAAATTATTATATAGATGATGCAGACAGCACTCGGATATATCTGATAACTATGTATTTTCAAATCGGTATAACATTTGCCCGCAAAAAATAATTGATTTTTTTATATGATTTGTAAGAAAGATAAATTATGTTCTTCCTATAATAATAATTAGTTGCTAGTGTAGACAAGTAAATTTACTAAAAGTCTATTTCGATGTAGAATATAAATCTGCAAAGAAATTGATGCGACCACATCTCAGACATCGTGAACTCTAGACCAGAGAGACCATGACGCGTTTTCGCGACGTGGAGTGCAACATAGTAAAGTGTCCACTTCTGCGGGAGGACTGTGCCGTCAGGGACGTCGTCACGGTCGCCCTCGTACTGCTATTCGTCGCTCCGATGCCGAAGCAATGATGCGAATTTGTCGGGCACCAACCCGAAATCCAGGATATTGCCTGCATGTTCCTACCGAGCAACAATTGCTATTTAACGGAAAAACTCTGTAGCGGAAAGTTATTGCGATGTCGGAGCTTTTATCCTGAGAAAATATTGTCACCACCGCGAGCATTGTTTCGAATGTGCAATAAAAAATTTAAACATTATTAATAATAAATTACATAAGAAAACAGCTACAGTTATTTTAATGATAGCTTCTATGAATTAGAGATTTTTATTTGTTACTTAATATTGTAAAAATTATTAATATTTTAAGATTATGTATGATGCATGTTTTTCCGCAAAAATGTTATCTTATATTTAAGAGAAATGCTTTAACGTTTTAAATAGATCCGAATGGAATAGTAAAATTAATATTAAGATTATAATCATATAATCATAATTATACATAATTTATGATTAATGTACTCACCGTACAGTTTTACAGAATGGAGTACTGAAGAGGCAATAAATGATTGGGTTGGCGGCTGAATTGAGCGGCGTCAAACTTTGTATGAAAGTGGCGACAGCGATATTCGTCTGCGTTTTGGGTACATGTCCATAAACTTGAAGGAGATCGAAGACTATGTACGGACTCCAGCAAAGGATAAAGACTGCAACATAGGATCGTTCTTCGCTTATCGTGAGTATTATAATTTATGTATATAATACAACGTTATTACATATATAATACAATAAATTACGCATATACGTAATAAATTACGTATATATAATACAATATATAATATATAATACAACGTTAATTTTTGTGGAAATTTGTAGAAATATGTAAACATTAAGATAAGAATGCACAGAGATTATTATAATATCTGGAAAATAAAAAAAAGAGTGTACATAATTAAAATACTAATTAAAATATAAATTATATTGTTCATACGATAAAACTTTACCTAGCATAATTCAGAAATAAAAACAAGATATATTATTTTCAATAAAAACGCTATAGATAAAATACTATTATATTTGCACCATTAATTTTATTTGAGAGAAATGCAGTTTTTATCTTAAATTACAAAGAGCGTTGCAAAATTTCTGACAGAGCTCCAAGTTTATGTCAATTCCACTTTAGATAATGAACCTAAAATAGTGAGACTCTCTATTTATCTTTTTGAATGACGTTGTGATTTATATTGTAGCTTCGCATTTTAGAAATAGTATATAATTGCCAATTTTCCTTTAAATATAAAAAGTATAGACAATTATATTTGGTTTGATTGCTTTTGATCGAAACATTTATTAAATTTTTGATGACTCTTCTCCAAACCTCTATCTTTCGGAAACGGCATTTGATTTCTAATGCAACATTTAATATTAAAGTAAAATTCAATATAACATTGAATTAAACACATACAATTGCATAAATAATAATATTTATAGGATATTTTATAATAAAAGCACAATTGATCAAAATTTAAAAACTATTTGGACAATCTTAGATAATCTAAAAAAAAAAACGGTTTTTAATTTATCAGAAAGTTTCTCGTGAAAATTAAAGGAGTTGTGAGGAAATTATATTTTGACGGATATTCAGTACAGGATAGATATAATTATTTTTTAATTTTCAATAAATCGGTGACTAACAAAAAGTTAAGTACTATCATTCCGCCGATATTGGAAAAACTACGAGCTGGGAGAAAGTATGAGTCACCAAACAGGAAAATGGCAGAACATCTGACGCACATGAAATAACTTTTCTAACTAAAAAACCAAAGTAGCTTGAAACTCTTTTTACGGCTAATTCATTTCTCTTTTGAGTACATTTACCTTCAGGATATCGATTCTGTAATTTAAGTAAAGATAAAAATTACAAAAATAAGCGAATTTACTAAATTTGGACCAATAAAATTATAAATTTTCTAGTAAATTTGCTCATTTTTGTAATTTTCACTCTCACTGAATTGATATCCTAGTTTTTTTGTTTCTCTAATAAGGTTGTTCTAATGCATTAGCGATTTATAAATAGTGAAATCATTGATACATTAATATATATAATTTTGAAAATATTTTTACATCCGCAATCTGAACAACTTGGAAAAAATCTTGTAAAGTAAGCTCACAGTTATTTTGTCAATTTAAAAAAATTTGCAACAATTAAAGTATTATAAATAAGTTCTTTGAAAAGATTACAGCTCATTTTTTTATACGATACAGAATGCGAAAAAATCCTTTTACATTTTTAAGCCAATCTCACAAATATATAATTTTCAACATACATTTTATATTTCTTAAATCAAAGAAAAAGAAAATTAAGTGAAATATATTGTGGAAATAAATTATTTATATAAATATATAAAATTAGGTTTGCAATTTATTAACATTGTTAGCGCATTGTTTGTCACATCGTTAATGATAGAATTCAAAGAGCTTTTATCATTAAATTTATTAATGTAATTATTACGCGTGTATCTGAGATTTTAATAACATATTTATTCACGTTAAAATAAAAAAATTTTAATAGGAAACTTTTATTATACATACACACAACAACAATACATATATATATATATATATATATATATATATATATATATATATATATATATGATTTTGCATATTATTTAAGGATATTGTAACGGTTTATCGAAAATTGAAAATTGTAAGTAATATTTTTAACATAATGATGAATAATTACGCAATAAAAAATTCCCTTAAACATAAGTCGATATATTTAATCGAAATATTTAATTCGTCATTGTGATGAGTGTGCAACATTCTAATGTCCCATCAAAAACGTATAAATGTTTTCAAGGATGTAATGAATGATCGTATTGTGTATCTCCTTTATGACTGACGGATGAACGTATCTATTGTTATTTCGAGAACGAAGATATTGCTGACGTATAAATATGGTATGTATGTAGGAGAGTTCATTGCTCTGATATGTTGATATTCTTATAGTCGTTTTAAAATGAACAGTTGTTAAAAGAAAGTTCATTACGTAAAAGTTTTAGTAAAAAACTCGTAAACATTAAAATAAAATTAATATAGCAATTTAATTTTTATATATGTTTAATATTAAGCATAAATTTTTTATTAAAAAATAGGTTTATTTAGTAATTTATTAATGACAAATCAAAGAGGGAGAGACAGAGAGAATTTGATATCCGTATTTTATTATGTGAAACATTTAATATTAATAAATATTACTTTTAAAGCTTAGTTAAAAAAGAGAAAGGTAACTAAAATTCTAAAACATATTAAAAAATTTGCAAAAATTACAATATTTTTAAAGATATACTGTTTTATCTGTTGTTACTTTTCGTAAAATTGCACTAACAACTACAATAGTGCTATAAAAAGTTTAACAATTATTTACTACAAAATTTCTATTCAGCAATACCTTTTCGCAATTCGAGAAAAAAATGTATAATATAATCTCACATGTAAATATACATAATTAATTATGAAAAGATATAATAATATGTGTAATTACATATGATCATATAAAATTATATATTATTAATTATATGTTATTAGATCTTTTCGTAATTAATTATGTATATTTATATCTGAGATTATAACATTTTACCAACTTATACCATTTTCTTCAGGATGCTATTTAGTAATTAAAAAATAATTTAATAGCAGAAATTAGCACATCTTTTAATAAAAATACGAAGAATGGAGAAACATTAATTTAATAAAAAGATCTCTTAATTTATGGAAAATAATATAGTACAAGTCCTTTACCTCGAGATATGAAAATCAAAATACGCAACCGCAAAATGCACGATATATTATATGCGCATGGTAATTCCAAAACACGAAACAAGATTACGTTGCTATTGTAGCCATAGTATATACACGAAATTTATTCTACGCGCAGATTGATACGCAGATAGATCTTATATTTGTTGTCCGCAATTTATCAATTGTATTTAATTTTGTGCGATGTTTTGTTCTTAGACTACGTATACAATTCTTTTTGTCTTTACATGGTTCGTTCTCGTCCGAGAATATCGAATGGACAATATACCGTGCTTATCTCCTTATGGCGTGTCTTTTACGCTGCAAATAAAACGGTTCACCGATCTCATATCAAAGACATAGGAAAAGTTTGATAGGAGGTTATTACTTTTTATTATCGCAAAGTAGACGCGCTGTCTTCGAGAACGCCGTTCCGTTTCCGTTATTATCGTCCACGACGAAATATTTGTGTACATACATATGTCAAAGAAAAAAAATATACTCTCGTATCTCAAACATATCTTAGACTGTCGGAATCTAAAAGTGTTCTTTACATCTACGAACTAACACATGAATAACGATTAATCGTAAAAAATGTATTAATGTATAACTTTACAAGTCAAGTCAAAGAAGTTTATGTAAATATTTACTTCAAAAGATTTCCTTCAAAACCTGAATCTCCTTTGAAGTAGATCTTGATGATGTTATAGAATTTGAAACTACTTTCTGTGCTACAATCATTTCTAGGTTCTATAATGCTCAAATAAATAATTTGAAACATTTTTATTTCAAATTTATATATAAAAATATGTTCAATACATAATAAAAAAATATGTGTATGTTTTTAAATTTTATAGAAAGTATATGCTTGTCATAATTCGTTCACAATAGAATTAAACTACATTTAAATTCACTAGAAATTGGATTGCAGCATATTTCGTGATTTTCTATCTTTATTTTTTAAATAATAGGTTTTTAAATAAGAGTTTATTTTTTATATACATTTTTTTTTTGTTTTTTTTTTTTTTAATTGTTCTATTATAAATTTGAAAAATATATATTTTCTTACTTCTTTATATAAAGAAGTAACACAAATAATTTATAGTTTACAATTATTAATTAAATAATATTACGACATTTTGTATTTGCAACATTTCTTTAAATGATTTGCGTCTTACCGAAAACTATGACGAAAGTCATTTTAACGGTTTTGATTTTCGCCCTGGGAATGAGACCTCTCGAGGACGCTCTTCGAGTGTCTCTAGTCGGTCCCTGACGTAGCGCTGCTCCTTGCGACCATATTGTGACCACGATGACTGTGTAGCAGCCTCCTATTATCAGGGTGGGCGCTATAAAGAGGCTGAAACTCACCAAACTCATGTAGATCTTCCATTGAGTCGGGGAGCCCAAATCGATCCAGCACTGTGTCGTACCCTACAAAATGATCTTCTGCGATTAGGTTCATCTCGTGAGTATCACGCGCATTCGATTTCCGATTACTGAAAGGTCCTTCCAAAAATAAACGTATAAATAATATTGTAATATTATCTAGTGATATATTTTCTTTATAGTTTGAAGAAAAAAACAGTATACAAGAACTCAAAAATAAATTTTTGAATAATTTAAAATTTTTTTAAAAACAATTTTGCGATGTTTATACTTTTTAAATAATTGCTGCATTCGAAATATAATGTATACCTGTATTCGTTTCTCTTCATATAGAAATATCATCGGCATACTGAATAACGCTGATAGAGCCCAAGCCGTGATTACTAAAGCTCGAGCTCTCCACCCTGCAATTAAAATTAACAAATTTTTAAATTACATTTTTTTAATCAATACATGAACACATAATGATAAAAATAATTGTATTCAACAAATATTAGAAATGTAACGCAAAATTTTTAGTGATTGAAGTTTAATTTTATAAAATAAATACACTTTTTTTATAAACGGATTTACTATTCGAATAATTATTTAGTTTTTGATTATGTTATGATTTTTGCAGCGCTCTATATATATTTTTGATAACCCAAATGTATATAAACATGTGAGTTACTTTGATGTACAGTAAAAGTTTAATTTTTTTTTTTAAAGAATCGAAAGAGAATTTGTTTTAATTAACACTAATTTGTAATATAAGAGATATCGGCATAAATCCTTCTATTAATTTGTTGATAATTGAGTATCGAGCGACGTATGAACATGATTGATAGTCTAGAATATCGGATACCTTTCGATTTCTGTAAATCCAGCTATCGACAAATCACGAGAACATCAATAGAATGCAGAAGCTACATTTTATATCAGTGCAAGAGGAGGGAAAGATACGCATCGCCACGATCCGTGAGATACCTCCATGTGATAGACGACCCGACCGTCTCCAGAAAGATAAAAGAATCCAGGACGATATTCTTTCTCTATTCTTTATCTTGTCACGTCGAAAAAAAGAAGAAATCGACAAGGAAAAGGAAAAGAAAACATTTACAATTGAAGCAATATTAATTTTGAAAAGAACCAATATTATATCACAAGTGCGTTACTGGTATAGTCTGATCGTTATTATTGACAGAAATTATTGCTATCTATCAAAGCAACAATATTGCCGAGGAGCATCTCATGAATCGATTCTCAATATTTTTCATTTTAAGATTCTATGTAGCAAATTCTGCGAGTAAAAATAGATGCGCAGCATCTGGCATAGAAGTCAAAGCAATTTCTTAGTAAGCAGTAAAATAGAGAAAAGAAAAGAGAAGTGGTGATTCAACATGCTATTTCTCGGTGACATAAATGCAATGATGAGTGCATTTCATCGCTAGGTAAATTGCGTTATTCTGTATGTGATGAATAAGGTGTCGACAAAATAAACGTTAACTTGCCATGATAAAATATTTCGTTGAAAACACGCTATTGAAACCACGTTAGAAGCAACTCCATTATCGCACAATTACAATTAAATTGGCACGAAAATAATGACACACAAAAGTTTTACATTTTTTATTCACATTATTTCTCCTATATTTAAATCTTTCATTATTATCGTTTTTCTTAACTTTGCTCTTGTCTCTTGTTAATCTCATCTAAAAGAGAGTCTCAAATAATTTTTATTTATCTTAATATTGTTAATTATCTGTATTATATATAAATTTTTTCAAAACATTTTCCTTTATTTATCAAAGACGGTTAAAAATTTTTGCATAGAAAAACGAGAGTCAATCGAATCAGTGTTTTTGCTTTGAAATAATCAGATGCTATTCATGCCTCGAGTCGTGCTATATAATTAAAATTAAATTAATAAATTTAGCCCGGTAATGCTGCTTTGTAAGAGGATCCAACATTAAAGGCGATCATATGCGCGCTAATGTACTCACAGCTGCCGGAGAAATTCATCGGGCGAGTAATGGCGTCGTATCTGTCGATTGACAAAGCTACAAGGACATAAGTTGAGCTGTAGGTCACTACGGCTTGCATAAACCTTATCAGCTTGCAAGCTACATTTCCCGCATACCACGTGACCGTCGTTCTCCAGATTATGTCCGTCAATACGGATATTAGGCCGACTAGTAGATCTGCAACAAGATACATGACTACGGATTGTAATATATATTGTTCCCTAATCGATATTATTATCAATGTTCCGACAGAATATCCGTCACGGGCTTCCCTAGTCTGCATATTTCTCAAATATCCGAAGTCATCATTATAATATCTGGACATATTGATTAATATTATGTATCCAGGAAATCATATCATTCAGAGAAAGAAGGATTAGATAAAAAGCTAATAAGAATTTATATTGTTTATTTTGTATTTGATTTTCATGGTTACAAGGAATGTGCGTATATGCAATATGATTAGTTTATAGCTAGTTTTGATGCTTTATATCACGTTGCTCTTGTGCATTTATATAGTTATAATTAAAAGTCATTGATATACAAAGCAAAATATAAGCACGACAGAACGTAAATTTAGTAATTTTTATGCTGTGACGTACATCAAAAATATTAGCAGTAAAGATTATTTAAAACAGGGTTAATTTTCTTATAGAGGTATATTATGTTTTGTAACGATTAATGCAAAAAAGAATTGAGATAAGAATTATATCTTAAAAAAATCGGTGCAGATTTTTCATTTTATGGATTACAATAATTAGGGTTTTTATTTATGAATAAATTAGAATGGATTTATGGATAAATTTGAACTATAATGATCGCAAAAGTATGTGCATGTAGAATTACTTTATGATTTTGCATAAAATACATTTCTTAATAATAATTAAAAAGATCTTATAAACGCTTTATATGACCTTATACATTTTCTGAAAAAGTGATCGTAAAAACGTTGGAAAAGAGAGAGTGCAACCACAATTCCTCGGTAACTCTGTAAATAAACCGAGCTCATCCCTTATTTTTATCGTTCATATTTTATCGACGAAATAAAAATTCGATTTCACACCCTCGTGACTCGATAACACCGGTCGCGATATTAATGTTCGAAATTGAAGAATAATTGCTTCGAGTATAATGGGAAAGTGCCAGCAGTTAATTAGGCTAGAAAGCAATTTGTTACTATTAAATCACAATGCTGTAGAAACGCATAATAATTTTATATATAAAATACATTTTAAGTAAATGATTGATATATTCTTCTTGAAATATCTAGTTTTTTAAATCCATTTTGAAGTAAAACAATTTTTACAATTTATTAATGCTTGATTGATGAATGATTTCAATTCTAAGTTTACATCTTTTCTCTATTAGCGATTTCCATAATATTATAATACATTTTTACACAATATCAAAAATATATCTATTAAAGATATATTTAATAACGCGGATTATTCTCTTTCTCTCAATACTGTTAACCAGCATCAATTTCGAAAATTTACACTAACAAAAGGGTATTTCGATTAAAGATTCCAGAACACTCGTAGTCCATTTACAAAAATCTTTCTTAGAAATTTAATGGCTACACTTTAAAGTACTTTTATATATCTTTAACCTAGATGTTCTCAGGTAATGAAATCCTTTGATATTTTTATGCTTTGCAACTTTACGATCGGATATATCAATTTTTCTCAATTTTCTTTTATTATCGATTACTCACATTCATCAAACGATCGGTCAAGAACAGAAGAATTTTATTGCTCAATAAAAATGCATTATATAAAATTATTATATGAAATATATATTAAAATTGAAAATTAGGTTAATCAATATAAAAGTTATTTTCATCACACAGATTTCTTTCTTCTCCAAAAAAAAAAGTATATATATGTGTGTGTGTGTGTGTGTGTATGTGTATGTATGTATATATATATATATATATATATATATATATATATATATATATATATATGTAGAGAGAGAGAGAGAGAGAGAGAGAGAGAGAGAGAGAGAGAGAAATATTAATTATTATAAAAGCAGACTTCAATATACACACACATATAACACACAGATATATGATTGTTGTATAAGAGTACAATGTTGTTATTTGGAAAGTTTTCTTCTTTCACTCGAATAGCGACAAAGCAATTATCGCAAAGTACTATATTTATATCGACAATCACTATCGAGAATATCTCAATAGAATTTTTAAATTCAGCTTGTTTGCAAAGAAACACATTTTCTACACATTGTATAACATTTTTATTTTTCTTGACGCTACACTAGTACGATTTTATGATGTCTCTTGTTCAGTATTCAGTTCTTTCTTTTTAAAGAAATACAGTAAATAAAATATATTTTACATCTTTTGAAAGAAAGAAAAAAATATGTCTTTTGATATAAATCATATTATATGTAAAAGGAGAGAGATTAATTATTGCGCTAATTATTTAGCTTTCTGATTCCATAATAATTTAATTATTTTTAATAAAATTATATTTCCTGACAATTTTTAAGTTTTTAAATCTCTTTTCTAAAAACAATTTTCAACTATCACCCAGAAACATTTCCTTCTTCATAGAATATGTATTTTAAAATGCATATTTTTACTTGTGTTTTTTTTTCTATAACATGTTATTTTATGCTGTGCCATAAAAAAACATTCTTTCTTTTCCATTTCGCAAATATTAACTTTGTGGTAAGCGTATCGGCTTTTAATGCTGCAAGTTATGAGAGTAATATGCGAGAAACAGTAAATAGAATTAACCATCATCCGATGCCGAATTATTTATCATTAAAGTAGTAAAGGTTTTAAATTATTTTAGATTAGAATTTTTCTGCACAATATAAGTATAATGTATATACAATATATTATATTATATAAGTATAATGTGTACAATATATTATTTTTATAAGCATTATTGTTAAAATATATATTTAGTTAGTCATAATTATCATATTACTAAAAAAAATATCTTTTTATTAAAGTGTTTTGTTTGCGAGTGCAAACATATATATCCCTATGCAGATGCAATTGCAACATAATACGAGAAACTTCACACTATATACGCACAATCGTACGTCTGTGTTTCCGATATTCTGTGCATAAAGATACGTCAGCGGAAAAAGAAAGAGAAATGTTTATCTATAAAACGATTACATGGAAAAGGATGTGCTATCGTTTCCCTAGAGTCTGAATTGAAACAAACATCGAGGGATTTATGAGAAAACCTTCATGTTCCATATCTAATTTTATCCATATATTTCCATATCTAAATTTATATAATAATTTATATATTAATACATATATATGTATAGAGTATTTGCCCTCGCTTGTCATTTAGACATTGACACAATTCTTAACAGAATTATTAATATAAAATTTTTTGAAATTATTACCAATTTATGCTACGTGCAATAAAATTTGTTATCTAATTCAATAATAATTTTTTAATTAAAAATATTAAAGGACTATCACTTTTGAGTCATTCACACAAGTTATTAGAAATAAGTAATAATCACTTACCCGCAAATGCTAATTGTTTGATGAAAAAGTCCATCCGAGATTTTCTGCGTTTTCCTAGCAGAAGTCCGGCGAGAACAGCAGTATTGCCAGCGACTATTACCGCAAATAACAGCCATAGTACTGCGAATTGTTCTGTCTATAAGGAAGAAAATATTTATTTTATTCTTTAAAAGTCGTGTAAAATTATTAGTTTAAAATTTTAATTTTAAAATGTCGCCAGTAGATAAATTAATAAACGAGTGTTTTTATACGACCAAACTGGCAATTTATTGTTTGATTGTTCTGTCACGACGTTTCGACCATATAGTTTTGGTCCTTATCAAGTGAACTAAAATAACAACATTATATATAATGACAGTCACGCTACAAATGAAATAAACGGAATTATGTATTGCATTATAGTTAAAAAGTAGAAAGAGAAAAATCGAAATGTCAAACTGACATTGTATCAACCACTATGTTTGGGATACTGAGAACGACTAAACGACCTTTATTACTCTATCGTATATGTTGTTTAAATTCTCTGTGTCTGTTATGAGAGTTACTAGTGTTGTCAAATTTTTTAATAAAAAACATTTCAGCTATTTCTCTTCTACATGTTTTTCAGTATGCAGAATATCAGGCGCTGACCAATCGAAGTCATGATCAAATTCTAATTTGTGTTTGCTGATTACGGAAAGATTACTTGCGTGCATTTTTATATTATTATTCCGTAATCAGCAAACACAAATTAGAATTTGATCATGACTTCGATCAGCGCCTGATATTCTGCATACTGAAAAACATGTAAGAAAGAGAGAAATAGCTGAAATGTTTTTTATTAAAAAATTTGACAACACTATTAACTCTCAAAAAGACACAGAGAATTTAAACAACATATACGATAGAGTAATAAAGGTCGTTTAGTCGTTCTCAGTATCCCAAACATAGTGGTTGACACAATGTCAGTTTGACATTTCGATTTTTCTCTTTCTCTTTTTAACTATAACGCAGGTATATAATTCCGTTTATTTGTAGCGTGACTGTCATTATTTATAATGTTGTTATTTTAATTCACTTGATAAGGACCCAAACCATATGGTCGAAATATAACGTCGTAATAACACAATCAACCATAAATTGCAAGTTTGGTCATATAAACACTCGTCTATTAAAATTTTAATACTATTAAAAATGATTCTTACTCAAAAAGTTTAGAATTCTTAATATGTTTCAAAAAGAATTCTGACGATTAAATTCAAAAATATGAATTTTACATTTTATTTTTCCGTTACATGAAAATTGATAATTTTTTAATTTTTTTATACTAGTATCAAAAATTTAAAAAAGTCATAATTTTTATTTTTACATATAATTGCTAAAAAAATTTTTTTTTTAAGTACGTACGTACGTAAAAAATTCTAGAACACGCTTTAAAAAAAAAAACTTTATAAATTATATCAAAATTCTGAAAATAAAGTATTTAATAAAATCACAGAATTAATTTTATATGTTGCAAAAATTACATTCAAAACGTATTTAAATTGTAAGATCATTTATTTTAATAGAAAAAAATTCACATATATTATTCAAAATATTCAAATATATCAAATATACTCTAATCTTAAAATTGTGGATTATATGTCAATATATTTAGAATATAAGATCATCCCCCTTCCCTCCCTCGCTTATAGTTATACAAATCTTTATGAATAATATAGATTTACATGACACAGATACACTATTATTGTATTGTGTCTTGTAATTTCAATATTAATCTGATGAAATATTAGATAGCCTTTTACTAAGTACTTGCTTTATCCAAACAAATAATTGATGGTTAGTGTGGTCTTCTCTTGTATCGTATACATTGCAAATTGTTTAACGAGGGTGATGTTTGAGCGTTAATTTCAACATCGTTTACGTTTCCATTACGCAACCTAATTTGCTTTAGTATACATGACCGATATGGTATGTAGCATAATTTGACGATAACGAATAGATAATTAGGACATTTCTAATTAAGAGAATCCTACAATCCTTTAATGCATTCAAATACTCATATATATATTCTATTCCAGAGATAACCATTACAGTAAATAATATTAATTTATAAATAACCAAATTGTCTTTTGATCTTAAATATTGGTCAAATCTTATTTTAAGTATGCTTATTAGTAACTAGTTAAAATGTTAATTATCATATTAAAAAATAGTTTTAATTTTCCACAAGCATTTAATTTAAATATTCACAGTTAAAAAATTATAAACGCTTAATTACACAAATTTTAATTACAGATGTCATAATTATAGCTTAAAATGTGTTCTTTTCGTAGATACTTTTTTAACAATAATGTAATAAATATACAATAAATATACAATAAATACAATAAATAGCAATAAAACAATAAATTATTTTTAAAATGTATTAAGTTTTTAAAAACATTTCCAATTAAGGAAATTGACATATTTAAAGTGTCTTTTTTTTTAATTTATAAAAATTAAGTTAATTAATTAAATTGGATGATACGGTGGTCAATACATTTTATTGAAAATGTTCTCAGAATGTTATAATTGTAATGTGAACTGGGAATATATGTATAAATATATATATAATTTGAATATTTTATTATTTTAACTTGAAAAACAGAACTAAATTATTTTACAAAAGCAATTTATCAAGTCATTTTCAGTATAAGTAGCTCGTAAATAACTGCAGGATATTTGCCAAGAACGACAGTTCTATATTTGAATCTTAAAATTTTTATTTTTTTTGAAAAAGTGGAAAAATATGTTTAGTATTTTATTAAATATACAATAAGAAAATAAATTGCAAAAAAAAAATAAAAAAAGTGTTATATAAATTATTTATTAGCAATTAAAAAAATGGTTTATATGAAAATTAAACAGAAATGCATTTTGAATAAAGTATGCAGATAAGTGTTGCCATTTATATATTTATTATATAATCTAAATTAGTTTAAATAAAGTTCAATTAAACTAGTTTAATTGAAGAGATAAATTGTAGATAAATTGAGATATTTATCTAAAATAATCTGTTTCTTACTATTAGAGTATCCTGAAAAGTTTTATAAGTACAGAATTATACGCGAGAAAAGATATCTAAATTCCAGTGTCCAGTCTACCATAATCCGCCTGTCTGGCGGATTATATGCCTTCTGGCTCGCGAGAGGCCTCACCGGCATTGGTATTTCCTTCCAAATGGGTGAATGACTTTCGTATCCACCCATCGGACGAAAAGAATATCGCCGAATCAACGAAAATCTTGGGACCATAGTATTACGTGTTCTATTGTCTCCCTCTTTTTTTCCGCACTCAGCACTAAATTTATGTTTCTATTCCGCAAACTGCAAATTCCAGAGACTTATATGACAGGCGATTTAGGTCATTCGATTTTGTTGAATCTTCTATATCGTACATAATATCGGAGTATTTACAGGTTTATTCACGTGGATTATTCATTCGACTGTGATTAATTCTTAATCCTTTAACGTATTTACAAATAAACAGCTGTATAAAATGGCATGTCCCAAAAACGTTGGATATCCGGTGCATTTCAAAATATGAGCTAATACAACATATTATGCAAAATGTTAGTAAAATAAGGTGTATTTAATTGCATCCATGATGTTTAAGCATAAATGATAAAATAAATATAATAATAATATAATAATATAAATATAATAATATAGATTATAAAATATATAATAAATAGCATATCTAATAATTTAGAAGACACTAATTTTACGAGATTTCAATTTTAGATTCATCAAACTTCAAAATATTTTACTTAAAAGATTTAATAAAATAAATATCGAATGAATTTTTGTTACTTTTATGTAGCGACAAGAAGAAAAAGTATTGTTGTACAAATGGTGAATAAAATTTTTCTATTGTTTGTAAACTATTGCTATCTTGAAATTGCGGCGTCGGTTCGATTCATATCAACAGCCGAGAGAAAATGGCACAATGTCTAGAATACCATGTATATTGCAAATCGTGATTCTCTATTCGTATCCGGTCTGTTTCGCTTTCTGGTTTCAAAATGCAATTACTCATGTCACTTGCAAGCTCGATATCGATCGTCGAATAAAATTAATACCGATTTTCGCGCGCAAGATTTGTATGCAAAGTTTGAAGATGACTGCGATCTATAGATTATATTTTTATGTCGTATTTTTCTCTATAATATTATTAGATATATTAATATAACTAAAAGAGCAGAGAAAGAGAGAGAGAGTATAGCTAATTATAAAATGTAAAAAGTTAATGGGAAGAGAACTCTACATTATTAAAAAATATATTATAAATTAAATTTATATTATTAAATCTATAAGTTTTGTAAATGTATACAATTGGATTAGTTTTAAGAAAATCATTAAATATTGACTAACTATTTCAAGTAACCGTTATAACTCTTCAAAATCAAAAGTTCTTTCATTTATTTATTCTTCAAATATACATATAAAAAAATTATTTGTTATGTTTTAAAACTTGTCTACATTTTGTAATAACACAAAATAAGAACACTGACAAAGATTTATCTTTTTTTAATATGAAATATAAATAATTATATCTCCTGTAATGTGAAAATGCGGAATCGTGTATTATATAACTATAGAAAATGCACACTACTTTGATTAATCGAACTGAATAATATATGTACCTACACATGCAATAAAATTTATTCACATTTATCAAGAAATTATGAAAAGAGAGGAAATATCAAAATTTGCTGAAAATACCAAAACATGAAAAATATTCATGTCATCGCTTTACATTCCCATCCACTCGATTTATCGTAAATCATGCACGAGTTTAATTCGCGTATTTATATGCCCGACAAAAGGTTCTGTCGATTGTTTCTTATAATTTTTATTTATTATTATTTTGTTTTATTATATAACATAACGGTATAAAATATTATATAATTATTTTGATAATTTTTATGTATTTAAATTTACAATTACATTCCAAGCTAAGTAATTAATGTATATATTTTATATCTTTTAAGATAATCTGCATATCTCCTTATCTGATTTTAGATTCAAAACAGTTCAACGAGGCTTTCAGCTCTAAGAGATCTTACTAACAAAGGATAAACGCCAAAAGGCATTTTGGATCCAGTGCATCTCGTGCTAACCACGATACATTTTCTGATAAATCAAATGGTATTATAATGACGACCAATCATCTAACGAAAGTGGATTCACAAGATCTAGCATCGATGTATGAAACAAGGATAAATTGGAATAACGAAACGACAAGCTCTCATCCGTACGATTTTCATCGTCAACCCACGAGGTAAGTACTTTATAAAGCATTTAGCCGTATTACAGCGTATTTTCGCTGATCGTAAAAAATTGTCTTGATTTACGGTCTTGTTTCACCACTGATACATGCGCGGAATACAGGGTGTACGCTTTTCCGCACGGTATCGGTGAAAGAAAGCCGACGCGACAGCGAACGGCGAGCGCAACGTTAACCCATTTAATCCACCGCGCACCGCAGTTGCTTCTCATAAAAATCAGTTGCACGTAATTGAACGTTGGCGTAACTTGTCGTCGACAGCCGTATCGAGTAGCAAACCGTTGTTAAGCGGATTGGCGGTAACTTTATGAAGCGGTGAACGAAACCAATAAGTAATAAGATTGATATTGAATTGATATAAAAATAATAGATATATCATTATCGCTTTCTTATTATTATACTGTCAAGTGTTGATTTTATATAAAATGAATAAAACGATAATGAATAAAAATTATTTTTGAAAAGATTTTGCAATGTACACAGTGACGGATTTTTATGATCCATCAAGACAGCTGACATTGTTTTCTTTGCGCTTCCCGGTATACACGAAATTTACGTGCGATCTTTTCTCTCGACAGCTATTCATTCATAATTCAGCTTCGTAATTCTGGAGCAATGTCGTAGTCGGAACGAGTGAAGCATTCGCACAGAAAAAACTCATTTACATGTTTGTCTCTCCGAGAAAGTGACAAACAGAATAAAAAAAAGTTCAAAGAGGATTTTGACACAAATTAATCATGCAAATTTTCAAACACACTTGTTTGAATTTACGAATAAAGTAGTTACGTAAACCAAATTTAAAATAAATTCTTAATTCTTAATTTAAAAAATGGGCCAAACCTCAAACTTACAACTTTTCGCGAAACCGGTTTAAAGGATGAAATAATATTTATTGAGGAAATATAATAATTTAAAAATATTTTTTCTAATATATATTATTTGAACTATTTTATTCAGTATATGTATTCGGTATATTACCGCTCAAAGATTTTTTTTAAATGATTTATTTTTTAATATATAAATGTCTCTTTTATTTTTAATTATCTTTTGAAAAACGAGTGCGATTTAAAGTTTATCGCAAGCGTGAGAATATAGTTAGTTACGATATTTGCGCCAAGAAAAATATCGGTAACGAACCATAGTTATGTCATGTAATAAAAACGAGCTGCGGTAAATGGTAGAGTGACAACGATTCCGATGTGATGCCATTCTCAAAGAAAAATCTTTGACCACCGCAGACGATGACGTAAAAGAGTAACGAACCGCTCGTAATTCGTAATTCCTAACGACCGAATGAAGAGCATGAGCTTAACGATGTCGCTCTTTCATGGTAATAACGAGAGTGCACTCTTGGATACCCGCCAAGTTTCCCGCATAAGCAAGCAACTACTGATACTAAAGATTGTTGACTTTATGATCTTTAGAATGAAACATTTTAACAAAATGTAACGGTACGTAAATCAATAATTCGAATAACGCTGGAGAAAAATACTAACATGTCAGAAGAAAACTGAAACTTCTTTGCGAGAAGAAAAATTCAATGATTCAATTGATTTAGTATAACAATGATCTAATTTACTTTTTTAAGAACCGGAGAAAATTAATCTTAAAATAGACTTAAGATTTTCTCAAAAATTTGAAAGAAGTTTCATCATTGTTGTCAAATTCTTAAGAAATGATAGATTAATATAATTGAAAAAATTGCAAAAATAACAATAATCTGTTTTCCGATTTTCCGATTGAAATTTCTCAGAATTCATTAGTATTTTCAAGAATTTATATTACATAGATATTTGCGCTAAAAGTTATCGTTGCAGTTCCATGTATTTACAGCCAACGAATCATTTGTATTTTTCAATAGAAAATACATACACTGCAGTACGGTATCGGTAAATAAATTAACAAACTACAAAGACTGATCTTTTACAATGCTCGTACATTTTTCCGCGCAAATACATATAAACATATACGCTTTGCCGCAAGGCATTCTTCAACCGCAAACAACGATAAATTATTCTGAATGCTTCTTATTAAAACAGATTATTAATTTTTTCATAGATTTACCTATCTTTCTCAAAAAATAAATCATAATAAATTGATATATAAAATGTAGATTCGTAGCTGACAAAAGCGTGATGTCTAAATGATGATATTCAAAATGTAGAAATATAGTGCATTAATAAATTAAATGCAATATTAAATAATTATATATTATAAGTACATATTTAATTATAAATTCGGTTTTTATTAGAAAATTGACGATAAATCAGAGGAATTTTATACTAATATTTTATTTGTATCCTCCAAGTTTTTGCTAAATATCTTATATGAAGAAATTATTGCGGTTTTTATTTATATCCACATAAAATGTGTAAAACATGAAAATTTCAACAAGTACGAATATTTAATATCGTGCTTGAAAATGCAAATCTCCTTTAGTAGTGCAAACATAATAACAGTCAGAGCGAAGTAGCACGTATAAACTACTTTCGCGACAGAGTGTCTTCCGTCTCTTTTAATATGCTTTGCTTCGTTTCGTTTTCTGCCTTTTCCGTTTCATAATTGTTTCAGCATAGAAACTGGAGAAAGTTTTAGCTATAGCTGGGGAATTTTTTTTTCTTACAAGGAAGTACACTTATAAAATTCAGAAACTATTAAATAAAACTTTATTTTTCAAGATTGCGCCGCATTAATATTTATCTATTAATTTGGATAATTCCCACTTTTATTTAACTTTTCTAAACAAGTTGTTTATATATATAATATGTATATACGATTTTATATTTGTAATTTTTTTTAATTTATTAGCTTGTAATTACAAAATAAAAAATAATGCACCACTCACCAATACGATGCGCAACAGCAGAGTTGTAGTACACTAGGTTGCAATCTGTAAAAAATACAGATATATCCAAATTATATATAAAACTATATCTAAGAAATATTAATATATAAAAAAACTAACTATGATGCGCGCGATTATATTTTTCATTTGTTTTTTAGATGCAACAGTATTGCATAATCTTTGAATAAAAGATTCTTTTATATATGTAGATAAAAACTGTTGTAAGATATGATACATATATATTTGTATATATATATATATATATATATATATATATATATATTTATATAATAATTATAATTTTTTATACAAATAATCTAAATCGTTAGAAATCTTAAATATAATTAATATAAAAAATATTAATTAATATAATTATTTTATTATAGATATTTTCAGTATTTTTAAACAAAAACAAATTTTTTTTAAAACTAGTATACATATTTATTGTACTATACAATAATAGAATGTATTGCGGAGATAAACGAGCATCTAATTCTATAAGTAACAAATAATAAGTGAAATCAGTTAGAAATTACTTACCTTACGGGTCCTCTATCGTTGCCTGATACTTCCCCGGGGCTTTCTCATCCTTTCTTCTTTTGTTCTTTACTTCTTTGTAGCACTCACTCGGGAAAACACGGAATTAATCGCGCGCGCACTAATGAGCGAAGTATGACGATCGTATGGCACTTTGCACGACACTCCCATGTTAATTGCATGTTAACGCGCAATTTACTATTATTTATTACGGCGGGAAAGAGAATAATGTAAAAACTATATGATTCATTCAGCACTCGTGCGAAGATCATGCAGTTAATTTCATATACCACACGCTACGGCACTTGCCATCTTTGTGTTGTTAATTATTGTTTCATTTTAGGACAATTTTATTATATTGCGTTATAAATAAATAGATATGTAAATTAAAATTTTAGAAATGGCTATTTACAGAATGCTTCAAAAATATATTAGCGATTGTTAAAAATAGAAATTACAAAAATATATTGTGTCGATTGTTCGCGCAATAAAAATCAGGCTAATTAAGACGCGTGATAGATCTTGTGTGAAATTATGTATGTACATATACATATATAATATTCAATTTTTAATATTACAAACATTGTAGTTTTCAATATATAAATCTCATAAAATATGTATTATTAATATCGATATACCATATCTTTTTATTATTTGAATCAAAAAGTCGTTATTGATAATTATAACAAAATAGAGAATAATCGATGCTTCGATCGTAGTAGTATCTACCCTATTCCAATTCGTTCTAGTACCGACGCGTGAATGGCAACATCAAGGACACATGCTGTTGTAAACAATAGCGCGCGTATTCTTGCCGTCGTACAGCGCCGCTATATCTCGTACGTCCTTGACCTTATCATTCCTGCGACGATACTCGAGTGAGTAGTATCGGCATTAGTCGCTCCGTATGCGTCGTAGTATTGCTTATCGAAACGTGATCATTCTCTAACATTATTACAATTAACAATTATTATTACATTGCATAGTAGATAGAACTCGTGCGAAAAGATATACAAATATGACGATTGCTATTAAATTCGAGAATGTATAATATATCAATTGCTTATTGATAATATATATTTCGCGAGATTTACGTATTGAAAAGCTTATGCTTGCAATACTGAATTTCAACTATATTTTCTGACGGCCCTTATCGTATCTTGATTAGTCAACTCGATTTGCAATCGTTATACAATATCAGAGTGAAGCCAATATTACTAACAAAATTTCGCGAGTAAAATATACGTATAAACAAATTCTGAACTGATACTTTAACTAATACACAATAGTCATTAATTCAGTTTTTATCATAGATTTTATCAGTTTTTATCAACCGCGCCTCAGATACAATGTTTATACCGTTGTATTTTTCAATCAAAATGCATATTTCGTTAAATTTATTCGATCAAAATCTATCATATACTTTTGACATGATATATTTAAATTGCCTATATAATTAGCAACAAAGATAGCAAGTGCTGAAATTGATCGTGTGATTTTCACGTGCCAGCAGAATCGTTATTAAATAGATTTTGCATTGTTCTTCCGTCATAATAATAAACAATAATAATGTGAGTGCGTCGATTAATATGCGATTAATGTCGGGAGTGTTGTGCAAAGTGTCGCGTGATTATCGTAATTTGTTCATTAATGCGCGTGTGCAATTATTCATTTTTTCGCAAATGAATGCTATAAAAAAGGAAAAGACAAACAAGAGAGGATGAAAAGGCCCAGGCAGACATCAGGCAGAGCAACCGTGAGTAATTTGCAACTTATTTTTTATTTGTTACTTGTTAAGTAATGAATTGCTCGTTTATTTCTGCGGCTATCATTCTAAAGCTATCATTCTAAAGTATTGTATAGTATAATAAATAAATAATTAAATATATATATATATATATATATATATATATATATATGTGTGTGTGTGTGTATAAAATATTCTAAACTTTATTTCAAAATACAAAAAATATCTATAATAGAATATTAATATTAATTAATATTTCTATATTCATGTATTCAAAAGATTTGTAACTATTTAGTCTATTTAGATAAAAATTAGAGTTTTATTTATATATATCATATTTATAAAAGCTTTTATCTAAAAAGAATGTTTTATTTAGAAATTATGCAATTTATTTTATTAGATATCTGTCTAAAGAACAAATAAAAAATTTAATTGCGCGCATTATATTTAGTTTTCTGAATATTAATATTTTTTAGATATGATTTTATATTGTATATAATTTGGATATATATATATTTTATAAATGGCAACGTAGTGTATTACAACTTTGCTGTTATAAATCGTACTGATAAATAGTATTTTATTTTTTATTTTATTGTCTGGAAATAAATATGGATTTTATAATAGATAATAGGTTTGACGAGAGTTATCAGATGAATTACAAAATGTTTGCGCTTGTAAAGAGATTTAACTTTTTTAGTTGGTCTTTTTTTAAAATGTCATTTAAACAAGTTTATTATATATTTTCTTGTGAAAATGAAATTTAATATAAATTTTCACTTTAATATAAGTAGCTTATCTTTTTTTTGTTCAAATTATCTTATTTATTTTTTACTTGTTTTTTGCTTGGTTTCAACTTACAAGAAAGCTATCAGCGAAATAGTGTGTCACATGGATGTATTAGCTTCGAGATAGGACAAATCCAAGAAGACATTTTATCTTCGTTTTTCTTTTTATTTCGTGAAAATAAAAGACTTGCGAAAGTGGTCGAAACATTGCTTGATGAATCCCATTAATCCTAATGGTTTTTTTAAAGAGCAAATATCAAGCAATTTTTTTTTACTTTTGTCTTTGTAGATAAATATATCATTTTAATACAAAAATATTCATTTAATATCATATTTTAAAAAAATTTAAAAAATGTTATTTTTTTCTATATTTTTTTTTATCTAGCTTTATTTTTTTCTGACATGATTATAAATATAAATTATAAATTGCGTGTTTGTCAATATATAAATAAATAAACTGTGTGTGTGTGTGTGTGTGTGTGTGTGTGTGTGTTAAATTAATTTGTAAACTTCTTTTGCAAAATATTTTGGTTTTATATTCATATACATATATTGTCTGCATGAATAGATTTTTCAAGTTAAATTCGATCTATGATAGCAAATAAATTTGTTATATATTTATAATCTTTTCGCAATATGTATGCATCCCATTTGAATCTTTTCCCTCGTTTGTGGTATTAAAGCGATAAAGCGGTAATGTTTCATGTCGGATTGGAGTTTAAGACTTCGTAAAGAATAATCGTTTTGCATCACTGATCTCTATATATCACTGGATGGCGTATGCTGTGAAAAATTTATTACAAGTTGTATATAGAAATCCGTGTGTGTCTGTATTAGCAGATTTTCCTTTATCAAAGATGGCTGCTGAGCCTTCAAATCGTAACACGCTTTATGTGACTTTTTCTAATAGCATACGCCATTTAGTGATATATAAAAGTTTTGCATACATGAAATTTAAGATAAACTATAAAGAAATAATAATTGTTTAATAAATATTTTCATGTTTTTAATATTTAATAAAATTTTTAATTTTCAAAGAAAAATACTTATAAAAAACAGTTTTGGTTATTGCATGACTGATGATAGTTCTTTTCATAATTTAATAAGAAAACAAATCAAATCTGTAGAAAAAGAATATTTGAAGTACGACGTATACTTAATCCTTAAGTGGAGTGAGATTAAGCGTTCTTGCACTTAAGAGTGCTTATCTTTCCACCTAATTGCTTTATCTCTCCACTTCTATGAGCAGATTCAAACAAGCAGATGCAAACGAGAAAATCTAAGAAAAATAATAGTTTCTATTATCATTATAATTCGCTGAATGTTATCGAAAGTAACGAATTTATGTGTCATTAACTATATAATATTATTAGAAAATACCAATTACGTTATTGAATTAATTATATTTTGTAATTACAATAAGCAAAAGAAGAATAGTTTTTATATGAGAAACAAATTGCAATTTTCTTTATTTTAGTACTTCTTCTCTAGAAAATAAATACTAAAGATTTGACAACACTATTAACTTTCAAAAAGACACAGAGAATTTAAACAACATGTACGATATATTAATAAAGGTCATTTAGTCGTTCTCAGTATCCCAAACATAGTGATTGACACAATGTCAGTTTGACATTTCGATTTTTCTCTTTCTACTTTTTAGCTATAACGCAGGTATATAATTCCGTTTATTTCATTTTTGTAACGTGACTATCATCATTTATAATATTGTTATTTTAGTTCACTTGATAAGGACCAAAAACCATATGGTCGAAACGTCGTGATAGAACAATCAAACGATAAATTGCCAGTTTGGTCGTATAAACACTCGTCTATTAAATACTAAAGAATTATAACGTATATATGTCATGATTATAAACAAATCCTCGGATTGAGCGCTTAAACATAATCGGATGTATGTCAATATTTTTCCGATGAAAGGAAAAAAATGACATAATCGTGAAATATGCGTGCTCCGAAGGGGCATGATACTCCACTCGTTTGTATTCTTCACGGATGAGAACTTCGCGGTACTTCTTGAGTTTATGAGATGCCAAATCCAAGCCAACATCGTGGATTTAATTCAATTTGCGAGATAGAAACCGGAAAAGCTGAAACTATCGAGCTCTTTCGCGTTCCGAAACATTTTGCGCCTTAATGCGCTGCTTACTCGTCTGAAAATATTGTTTCTCGCGTAAAATGCATTATTTCGTTGTACTTTTTCATCTTACAAATAAAATAAAACTTAATATAAACATTTTCACAATTTCTCTAACTTATAAAATGTATCTTTTATTGGAACTAAAGAATACTGAAATCCACTATTTTAAAAAAACGTTTGCGCTATATTTACAAAAATTTTGTTGAAAATAATTAACGCTCTCAATCTTATTGCGATTTATAAAAAAGAGATATTTATGAAAAAAGTATATTTGTCTTTAGTATAAGAGATAAGATTTTTTTTTAGTCTTTTTAGAAATCGAACAAAATATAAATCTTGTATATAAATTAATAAGATTATAAATTAATAACTTGTAACATGTTTTAATATATTTCAAAAATTTTAAAAAATAATATTTAACTAATACTTAAAAAGGTACGTAGATAGTATTATAATTTGATATAATCGTAGAAAGAGATATACTAATACTTTCGGATATGTTTCCAAAACTTTTAAGAATTAATTGAATTAAGAAATTATTTTTCGACATGAAAAATTTTTGTAAGGTGATTAGGTTATCTCGTGAAAAGCAGGTACAAAGAGGGCGAGATGAAGAATCGGAGAAAGTTCGTAAAAAGGTCGACGACTGACTTTTCATCTCAATCTCAACGGTAACGAGGTAATGACATCCTCGTTTCATCAGATCCTACGAGATGACGAGCGTACCGCGGTACAAACCATTTCGGCTTGTTCTAAGGTCAATGACACTCAGTCTTGAAATGGCAGAGTAATAACAAGACTCGCTTTTTTTGATCATGTAAATTTCTGTACTCTCTCAATACCCATCTCGGTGGTACATTTCACGTCTTTATTCCATCCCCTTTTCGTCGCGTTATTTACCGACTATATATTCAGAGCGTATTGCTGCTTTTTATGTGTGTGTTGTAGCATCGTTGTATTTGTTTAATTTTTTCAGTAAAATAATTTCACCGCACCGGCATTATTATTTTACTAGCTTGCGGACTCTTTGCGCATTTTATTTCATCTTGATTACTTTGCCCATGTACGCGCAAAAACGCGGTACATTTCCAGCTAGCTATAGTGAAATTAATGTTGTGTCTGCTTGCAATTACTTTTTCCATTAACTTCCGTAAATCGTTGTCGCACAGTTTTACGAAACAGTTTTTGAACTCGTTTAACATAGACTTGTTTAATGTAGACCAATTTAACATTCGCGATTTAACTAATAGCTTCATCCGATAAATAAATAGCTAAGTTTCAGCAAAGTTTTACGCGTTTTATCCGAAAAATAATTCTTGATATATCAATCATTTTCAGAAAATTACATTAATTTTATTTTTGTGTTTATGTGACATAGTTTATGTACATAGTTTAGTTTTATGTAGGAAAATAAATAAAATTTTATCTCTTGAATTATTCGTTTTACGTAAATCATTATTCAAACAAATATCAATGACAAGAATCAATTTGTAGTTCTTTTTTGAAATATTTCGTTTCTGTCTATTATAGTATCTCAAATCTTCTTTTATCACAAAGAATGATAATCGGTATTTTTTAAATCTAAATCTTAATTTTAAATTGTTAAGTAATTTATTTAATTAAAATAAATTTCGAAAGTATTTTATATTTTTTAAACATTATTTCAATTTGTTATTATTTTACTTTTGGAATATCTCTTTCTTTAAAGATCTTTATTTTTGGCTGTTAATTATTTGAAGATCTAACATATCTCGACATTTTTTTAAAAAAAGATTAAAGAACATATCCAAGCCAGAAATTATTAGAAAGTAATAATTGTTGATAAATTATGATATATAGCATCGAAATTATTTCAAGTTCGTGCAATGCTTTTCGTGTGAAATTACACAATGCAACAAAAACTAGCGTTAGCGAATCGAGCCGCTTCTGCATTCCACAAATTATTATTTCCCGTTATTGCGATACTACGTACTGATAAAAAAGTTTTTCATGCATACGTAATGTGTGGCTTGTGTCTCGTGAGAGTCACGACGTATAACCGTGGGCGACGGTTTTGCAACGGGATGTACACAAAGTTCACTTTACTTTAGAATGCAATTAACATGTATGTGCACAAATCCTAATAAGCGCATTTCCCTTTTAATAAGAACACCCAATATACGGTAATTTAAATTCATTTCGATTATGATAATTATTAAGTTATAAAAAAATTAATCGTTATAACTATATTAGCGGTGTTCTGGATTCCCCGCATTCTTTTTTGCTCATCATAAATTCATAATGTTGCCTTTAAATTGAGTTGAAATTGATTTTTCATGTAATTAACAAGTGACGAAGAGAGACTATTTAAATTTTTTTACGAAAGAGAGAAATAATTGATAACAAATATACAGTTTTTTAATGCATACAAATTTATATAGTATATACTATACATATGTATATATATATATATATATATATATATATATGTATATATATATATATATGTATATATATTTTATATACAAATGCATATTTTAACGGATAGGTACATAACATGATTATTGAATGAAATTAAATTAAAAAATATACGGGTAAACACATAACATGATTAGTGAATGAAATTATGAGGAATTATAATTATTATATTTCATCCGATACTTTATTGTTGGTTTTTTTAAATATGATTCGGCTTGAGAACGTGTAATAAAAAATAGTCAAATCGCAGATTCAAATAATGATTAACATAATAATAAGCTTTATATATATGTTATATAGATATATTAAATAATTTTATAAAATTTATTAAATAATTAATCTATAATTTAAAATACTTGTATTATTCTACACCGTATATACGTCATAGTACGCAACCTATTTTCGGTCGCGAAAACAATAACATTGTATTGGGCCTTGGCGATACAAACATTAGCGCGTTATTGTTAACGTCTTACGACTTATAGCTTTATTATCATTCATATAGCAACGCTCGAGCAATAAAGTAGTACTTGTCGACTCGTAGTACGATTCTCGCGTGAAACAGGGTTCGATCGTTTCGAAGTTTGAAAGTGCGGGAGTGTCGTTCAAAGTATCGCGCATACAAGTGCGGAAGTATCTTTTAATAAAAGTGCGGGAGTGCCATTTAAAGTATCGCGTGTGTGAATCAATCTGAGAGGAGGAGAAGGCCTAGGAGAGGCATCGAGCATCGGTGGAATAGTCCTGTGGTAAGTAATTTGTTATTTGTATATTAATTATTTATTAATTGCGTATGTGCAATTTAAATTAAACATTTAATTTGATTTATAATTAAACAATTATAATTATAATTAAACAATTAATCGCGTAATTATATCATTCAAATAAGAGAGAATTAGAGAAAAAGATATTTACTTTTAAATTATAGCTTTTATGTGAAATTATTAGTCTTTTTCAAAATTTGTAAAATTATTAATATGTTTATTATCATATGCATCAAATATAAAATTATATCCGTACAATAAATTTTTTAAAATAATAATTATTTTATACGCTGCTACAATTTGATTCTATTTATGTTACAGATCAACCTAACAGATCCTCTATAACATTCCGAGAGGAGGAGGCGGCCTAGGAGAGGCATCTTGCACCGGCGGAGCAACCCAAGGGTGAGTATTATTATTTTTATATTAATTATTATAAATCCCGTACATGCATTAATTCGATTCGATCATTGTTTGAATAGTTTAAACAAGAGAGATTCATACTATAAAAGTTTTTATTTAAAAAAAATAGTTTTCTTTTTTAAAATTTATAAAATTATTTCATATTTATATATCTTCTTATTATTATCGGTTATAAAATTCAATGCGTACAATAATAATTTTTTGAAATAATAATTATTTTAAACGTTGCTATAATTTGAATTTTATATTTGTGTGTTGCAGACAACGTAGCCTCAAGACCAAATCTCCGCTGTTGCGCATCAGTGCCGGTGAGTGATAAATTTTATTTTATTTTGAGGTGACGGATCAGTAGATTTTGTAGATGCAAATGTAGATTGTAGATTGTAAATAAATCCGTTGCCTTAAAATGGATGGGCTAGAATAAATGCAATCAAATAACTTTTAATAGACTTTTTAAATATATATTAAAACACATTAGAAATATAATTTAAAATATAAATTGGAACAAAAAATTGAAAAAAATATTTTTTTCAATAGAAATTTTATTTAATTTATTTAATGTAGAAGATGCTAATAACTTTATTTCTTATATAAAATATTTATAATTATTGTGATGTTGCGCCAATTTTGTCATAATTTTTCATAGCCCATCCATCTTTATTATCATGGCAATAAAAGCTTAGACAGTTTGTCACGCATCGTTTTAATATAATTTTACTTTAGTCAATCTAATGCCAAGTTATCAATCAAATTTAATCATTGTTTGAAGTAATAATATTTAATCTTATAATAATATACAATATTTATAATAATATGTAATTTATATTAAAATAAGTTAATAAAACATTTATGTCATATAATTTGAATAATTTGACTTTCAGTCATATTATTCATATATCAAATTTTGCAATTTATTGAAACGATGCATGACAAACTGTCATGTCATAAATGAGCATAAAATTATGCTTATATTACATTTATATTTATATTACATTTATATTACATTTATTTATATCAATTTTTCGTAATATACTGTAAAAATAATATATTTTAAACAATGTATGTTATTTTAATATTTCCGGTATAAATGAAATGCGCAAAAAGCCAAAGATCATGTCAAGCTCTTTTTAGAGCACCTGATATATTGCTTGTCAATATTTTGTTCCCAATCTATCCGCGCAATATTTCTATCTCGTTAAAGAGAGGAAATAACTGTGTCACATTGGAAGTATCGTATATATACGCGATCGAAGTTTGCAAAGCATCTTCAAGATATAATAAATCAAAAGTTTTTAAATTACTTATAGTCTTAGTTAAATGTTGACTTATATTAACGAGATTAAGATTGACATTTTGCTTTATACTAAACAAACAAATATTTATAATATATAACAATTTTATTTCGGACAATGAAATATATTTAAATAAACAAATTATGTGTAATATACAACATTAATTAATATTTTAATATTCGTTATTAACCATATAATTTTATTTTATATTATTTTGTTGTTATTTCATCGTAATCATTTCTTAATTACTTTATGATAAATAATGTTATTATATATAAAATCACAATTTGTTTCTAGAGATAACTCATTTTTGTAGACACACAAATGCTATATTCAAAATAATGTACGTATATTTTACTACGATATATACTTCGACTTATAAAGTACTTTTCGGTCGGAGAATCTCTATTTGCGGACCAAGGTAGAAGAAACTGCGAGGAATCTCATTTAGATACTGTAGTGGACGAGACGATCGTAAAAGTTTAAGGGTCCTTCTTACTGCGCGAATTGCTTCTCCCTTACCTCGTAATAAACGAGACGGCGAGACAGTTTGACATCTCTACCACTTGTCGACTATTTCGCGATATCACGCAAGTTCCGGTAAGAGCATTGCAGAGAATATTCTTTTTATTTGAATTAAATACTCTCAATATCAGTAAATATGTATTGTTTAATTTTTCGGGAATGTTCAATAAGTAAAAGTAATTTCATATACAGAATTCTTAAATCATTTCTATTACATGTTATACGTAAAATTCCTGAAAATAATATTAATTAATAATCGAGTATTTTGTGCTGTTACAATTTGCAGCAAATGCGCGTGTAAATATACAGTATTTTTGATATTAAAAAAAAGAAATTTCTGAGAAAACTAAAAAAAAAAAATAATTATTGTAATTTTATATTATTTATATAATATATAAAATAAAATAATACAAAGATAAAAAATACAATTTTTACTCAAAGCAATATTATTCGATGATTAATAATACTTTTGCGCTACTTTATCCTCGCAATGTACGGTATCATAAATTAATAAATATAAAACAGAATTTTATTTATCATCTTATCAAATTAACATTCTCGGTTTTATATTCTTTTCAATTGCGCCGGAATTGCAATTGTGATTCAGAACGTAAAAATTCGCAATAAAGATTAACGCAATCAGGATATCAGAGAACGTAAATATTTGCAGTGTTTTGATTCCGCCGCAAGTAGCAGCTATTTTGATGCATAAAACCGGCTCGGATTATGTCATTATCGCGGCAATTATCACGTCAGCAATGATATAACGTTGTGTTATCGGCTGTCGGCGAAATGTAAAAATAACAGTCGCCATTAATTTACGATGCGAAAAGTATTACGCATACGTATTTCTTTCTCTCGAGCCGACATAATATTGCTTAATACATTTCACTTTTAGTTTCTCTTTTTTTCCCCTTTTACAATTGCTAATTTTTCTCACAATATCTTTATACTCTGGATTGTATGAAAACATATTGCTGTATTACATACTATATACGGGCGCACGTAGTTACCAAGGGGCACGCACGTGCACAGAATCGGGCGCTCATATACAACGGAAGGCGTTCTTTAGCATCCAATTATAGGGGCAGTTACAGTACCGGCAATGTATCCGTATTTTATGCATCGTGGCGTTGCGCAAAACCGTGGCTGGGCCGAGGAAGACGGCGGAGGCGTTTTGTGAAAATCGAAACGTGACGCGAATCGTTAGTAAAGTCGTAGTTTCGCGCAATTCTGCGTGTCTATCATCCCGACATGCCATCTTCTTCAAAGAGTGGACCATTAATTTTTTTATGCGTCGTAGTTTGTCAGACAATTAGATGACTTTTATGTATAAGATCTGTGTGTACCTCAGTTTTTTTAACTATGATTTTTTTGATGACTATCTTGTAAAAGTAGATGATTTTATTGGTGCTATATTATAAAACTAAATTAGTTTATTCTAAAAGTAGATTATATCTTAGATAACAAGACACACACACACACATTATGGTAATTTTAGAGAATTAGTTAAATTTCTTTAAAAAAAAAAAGAAAATTTTACTTCAAATAGATGACATTTATGCATATCTTTTACATTATATGTATTTAATATATAATTTTAAAAATAATTTTTCTAAATACAATTCACTTTAAACTGATCAAAGAATATTTCTATTAATGAAGTTTGTGAAAATTAGAGACACTTTGTACAAGAAAAATTAAATTGTATGTTGAAATTTTTATATTTTGAAACATTTTATTTGAATTTTCATGAGAACTGCAAATAAATATTAAATCATCAATTACTAATCAGTTTAATCGATTACTAATCAGGATGATTCAGGAAAAGAATTACCGCATTATTAAATATTTATCTAATTAGCCATGATTTTTAATTAAAAATAAAAAAATGTATCAGAAAAATTGGAAATGTCGGATGCTAATTTTCGTAGCTGTTCGCAATGAATCGCGAAGGGAATAGATTGGGTTGCTCTCTGAAGAGCGGTACGTTTTGTCTGGTAAGGCATTCGATTTTTAGCAATCTTTTCAGATCATAAAGAGAGGCGGAGGAGGAGAGGAAGACGATAAAATACTACACGGTAATAAAATAAAACGCGCACAATAAAGCAGAGGTTCCTATAAAGACAGAACGAAATTACATGTTCTCTCTTAAAGATGGTTTAATCTAATATAGAAAGATCTAATATAGAATGCTAAAGTAGCGTAGTCGTGTTCAAATCACTTAACTCTCAGAATCTAGAGATGATAATTTTTACAAGAAAAAATTGAATTGTTTCAAAGAAAAGTGTTGGCATTATATTTCTTTTTCAATGCATTCTCTTGAATTTTGTAAATAACTTGTAAAATTTATTTTGTTAAAAAGTGATTAAATATTTTTTCTACCAAATGGTCAATTGCAAATAAAAAATATATTACAAATAGAAAATTATATGATGAAATAATTTATATAGAAAATGACTGTGTCAAGTTAAATGAATAGACTGTGAAATGACAGATTGTGAAAGCTTTCAGAAATCCATCGCGTTTATGTCGTTAAGTTCTATCTCCTATAGTTGGGGCTATCATAATCAATACTTTTAGAATTAAGGATAAGATCTTATGTTTTTTTGCGAGCCTTCACTAAGCTCGCAAAAGAGTTTTCTATTTCTGTGTTTTGCAAACTCCTGCAAATTTACTTATCCGCAGGTTCATTTCTTGCGTTATGCAAATTTAATGGAAATCAAATACCGTGAAATTAAATTGTGTACGTATAACGCGATCTTGAAATGATATTGCATAAAACAGTTTACAAAATATATATTTATTCTCTCTCTCTTTCTCTTTCTCTCTCATGAATTAATAACGAATTGTTTAAATAATTTCTGCAATCAATTTGTTTTATCAAAAATTGATCATTTTTTGCAAACGCAAAAATGAAATAAATCCTAATTAGGTAATTAATTTTTTATAATATAATAATTTTATAACTTAGCTTTTTTAAAATTCAAAACTACTTGATAACACAGAAGAAAGTTTTGTTAAAATTTTGATTGCTCCCTGATAGAGTTAATTAAAATTTGTTTTACTAATTAATTTTTAACTTAATTTTTAATTAAATTTAATTTTTCATTAGCAAAATATCATTTACAATTTGAGAATCCATCTCATTCAGATATATCTTCCACGATTACTGGCACTTGTTTACTTTTATCAACGCAAAAATCAAGCGGAACTTAATCAGATAATTAAATTTTTATAATTTAATTGTTTTTGTTTTCTTTCGATACTTTTGTTTAATTTTTTAAAGAATATTGATCAAGTATTGATGTTTTGATACCTTTCTCCCTTTTCTTCTTTGTTAAAAAAAAAAGAAGACGAAAGAAGAAAATCTTCGAGAGTCAATAGCCCCTCCGGCTATTGCCCCCGAATATTAGAGCTTAGGGACGGGTTAACATGTAAATTACGTTATCGCCACGTCAACAATGATGCTGGAGTCGTTTGCACGAACTACTCGGTAAGCGTACACGCTTATTAAAGGCCGGTAATAAACTTGGAACGATAGCCGCCAATTAAGAGTGGGATGTCTACTACCGGCATTGCGCTGGAACGCAGAAAATCGCGCTTTATCGCGTATAGCCTCCGATAAATCTTAAAGTGATTTTCCGCGTTTCCAAATTATACCCTTCCGAACGTGGCGTGAAAGCCGAGACGATATAATGGTGATCGAAAGAATACCGGGATCAGAGAAAAACGGAAGAAAGATTCGGATATTCTGTTACATCGTAATAGAATAGCTTACTGAGCCGCGAGATAGAAATGGTTTTAAGTTTATAACGAGCACTAAGGATTCTGGTTTCAATAAACCTATCTCGCAATACTATTTTAGCGAGAATTAATACGAACAAAAAATTATAATAATTGGAAACATATAGTTTTGTAATGTGTGTTTCGCATGTGCTATGAATAACGAAAAAAACAAAGCTTCCTCTATGAGGAAGCAATATATTAATTACATAAATAATATATTGTATACAATATATCTTGTTGAATATTACAATTTTTTTTTTTTATGATTTGAGAATAAACGGCACAAATCAATTTCAAAATAAATCGAAGAAAATTGTATCAAAAAATATGCCCAAAAAATTCTCAAATACAAGATAATTTACAAGTTTAGAATATGTTACTTAATAATAAGATTATATAGCAGGTGCTTTTTCTATTCAGCGAGTGGACTATGCATCGTGTAATTATATTGAAGTTTCGCGAAGATTACAAATTTGCAAATACATCTCGGAAATACAACAAATGCAACACGTGCATTCCTCGAAAAACGGAAGTTTCTGCTTACAACGAAGTTTTGTGGCTTCATTACGCGTATAAGGATTTTCTGCGAATACAGTGCAGTGGTTTGCCGCGTACAACTTTGCAAAGTTGTGACTCTGTTAAAGACGATGAAATAGAAACTCGGTTATCAATCTACTAATGAAACTTCGTTAAGGACGTTGTGGTCTTGCCAAAAGAGAAAAGTTCACATCTAATGTCACAAATTTAATTACAACAATGCAATATGTCTTCATACAAATTGTTTTAAAAGACACAAAGCTTTTTCTTTTGTAAGTCGCTTTTAAAAGCATAAGATTTAAAGATTTCAAAAAATTCCCGCCGCGCATTACAAGATTATAAAAATTTATTTTAAAACTGTATGGCGGATCAATTTTAAAGTATGTTCAAAAATATAATAATATTGCCGTAAATGTATATTAAGTAAAATGTATATTTCGGATTACACGAGATTATTATACATATCGATTAAAATTGTATATTGCAAATATTTTTAAAACTATAAAAGTGTAATATTCCAGAAATGTATCTCAGTGTTTGAAAAAAGATATAAATAAAAGACAGAAAGAAAAAGAAAGCTCAATAATGTTGAGCTATACATATGTTTTACTAGTAATATACAATACAATACAAGAATTTTCAGAATTAATTATTTGACATTTTCCAATTGTTAAGATAATAATTTGAGAGTGAATATTTGTAATATACATAAATCTCAATGTGAATTTGTAATCAATAAATATTACAATATATAAATTTCATAAAATTTTATCTCCGTTATAATATATCGGTTACAGTACATTTAATTTATAATAGTTTATAATTCTCATGGCAATATAAAATCTGGTATATAAAATTATTATAAAATTTAATGGTTCATCACACGAGTACATTCAATGTGTGATTGATTCGAAATCGATATGTCAATTCGATATCGTAAATAATATCACTCACATACTCTGTATTACCTATAACAACGAATGATATCAAAAAACCTCTTCCGTTTAAAATTAGATATCACGTTAAAATGATGTGTCAATCGGTTATGGTTATTTTGCCTTCATCACGAAAAAGATATCAAGGGAAAGCATTTCTCGAGCCGATCAATCTTTTTTATCTCCTCCCGTAAAATTGTATGCGTATTTTTTAGTCACCCGAAGCATAGATAGAGCAACGAGAAGGGGAAACAAGAAGCGACTGTGACCACAATATCGGGGGGAAGCCGGAAAATTTTTCGACAAAAAACGAACCGCTGTGAACGCGTATGAAATATGATTTTCTCTTCTCGTCGCTCCCCTATGTCATAGATATCCTTTTTTTTTTCGTCTATGATAGATACTGCGTCTGAATGGCGTACATTGATAGCCGATTGGATGGAAGGACAGGGAATCACTTTCAGGATCCGGAAAAGCCACAAGATAAGGGTTGTCGAAAATCCTATTCCGCAGTCGAAATAATCATAAATGAAGGGTTTAGAGCAAGACTGGAATAAGTTCGCAATTTATAAGATTTATTTTAGATACGATTGCATATATAAAGCCGATTTAGGAAATCACTTGGGCTTACTTCATTCGTAAATCCTTTAAGCAAAGCATTAAAATGATAAAGAGATCCAGTAAAATTTGATATAAATTTTAAAGAGAATAATAATACATTTTAACAAATATAAATTAATAATTCATGTAGATAATTAACATTGATTTTCTCCAATCAATTTTGTGAAGATAATACATTTTAAAGAGGATAATATTGATAATTCTATAATTCATATTGATTTTCTCCAACAATCAATTTTATGAGAAAAATCTTATTAATATTAATCGAACATTGCAACGTAATCTGATAGGTGTCGCGAAAAATTAGATTGGTACTCGGCAAACCGAAAAAAGTACCTGACGTGGTGCAAATCGATACTCGTACGATTCCACGGGGAGCAATAAATCGTGACTGCAAGATTCCTCGTGGTCTCCATTGGCCGCCGGTATACGATAAATACGGTGCTACTGACCGCTGCCTTTCAAGAAAAAGCAGGAAGAATTTTATTAGATGATGACTGGGTGAAAGCGAAGTTGAAACGCTAAATTCCTCTTATTTCTTTTTGTCGTAAATTTTCGCGAGCGTTTTCAATGTAATCTCATATATATATATGAGATTACATTGAAAACGCTCGCGAAAATTTACGACAAAAAGAAATATATATTAATATTATAATAAACCATGACACTGCTATTTCTGTTCGTGTTTATGTTTGTGGACATCGGCAATGAACTCTTTAATTTCTTATTTGAATTTTATTGAAGAAATTGTTAAAACTGCTAGCTTCTCTATTAAAATCTGTCCTATTAAGCTCTTTTAATCATAGGTTTATAAATATTTTAAATAAACCATGACATTGTTGATGTTTATAAACATAAACACGAACAGAAATTATTTAAAAGGTCTATAAAAACTATGTTCCAATAATTTATAAATGGATAGTTTATAGTAGCAGTAAATCCGTAGATTTTCCCTGCTTTAATAAGAATGATTGGTGTGTTAAAACAGCTGTTTTAAAACTCCATTTTCTTTTATCTTAAGATATCAAATTCTACTAAAGCGCTGCAAAACTCTATTCACTTAATGTCTTACGAAGTTAATAGAACACAGGTAACGCGCTGGGATTACTCGTTACAAGCTAGTTGTCGCGTGCAAATAATAGCATCTTGAGAATTAACGCACTGACTTGACAAAGAGAACTTACTGTGGTAAAGTAAGTTTCAAAATAATTAAAGAAAATAATAGAAAATTTTTTTATTATGATTTAAAAACATCAGTATTGCATTTCCTAAAATTTTCATAAAGCTTTTTCAGATTATTTCCTATGATTTATGTATTTAAAAAATACATATTCTTCTAACAAATTAAAACGATTTTTCCGAAAATGAAAAATATAATTATTTACTACATATTTACGAAAAGCATAGCATGTTCAATTATACCTTAAGAAAGTAATTATCCAAGATCGTTACTGCTTTTTTATTTTATATTTTTTATATCGAATCACTGATATATCAAAGGCTACTATTCGTCTATTGTTTACATAAATATGTTACTTTTTATCGACAAAGATAATATTTATCTTGCACATTTGTGTATGTGCGTAAGATTTTCGATTTACAACAGAAACTCGTGTTGCGCGTTGTTAACAGAAATATGTCGATGTCGGAGTTGCAAACTTTATTAAATCGGTATTACCATCGGCCCGAGAAGGTGCTCTTTCGTGGAATACATCCCTCGGGATTGCCACCAGAAATCGCCTTCTCTTGGAATCGCTATCCTTGCGCAACACGAGAAACCGACTCACATGGAAAATTGGATTTTCGTTCCTTCTGTTTTGTTCAATCTTATACTTTTCGTATTCTTATCTTTCTCTCTATAATTCTAGAATTTTTAATTTTATGTGGCCCTTGAAAGCTTATTTATTTGCTATCTTGTAATGTTACATTATAATCTAATGTCACGGTGTTAATTTTCTTTTTTTTAATTTTAAAATTTCTAAATGTTACTTGAGTTTTGTATATTACGGATATTATAGTATATACTATATGTATTTTCTTATTAATATTTTGCATTATTATAATTTAAGAAAATAGATGAATCATAATTTGATCAAACTTTAATACCCATAGAAAAAATCACGATGTGGTTCCAAAAAATTAAAAAACTTTTCTTTTTTCTCAAGTCGCTCATGGACACCTACGTGTCCTCTTCTCATAAATGCAGCTCAAATTAATTATAAAATGCATCAATTGCAACATTAACGCAAAATTATGCTCTTTAATTATACGCATATGTTTTCGTAAAATTTTTATTTTTATGTCAAATTATTATTGTTTATTCTTGTATAAATAAACTTTGAGTATGCAATTTATGATGAAAAACTGTATGTGGAAAATCCAACTTTTTTCTCGCGCAACACATATACAAACATAACTATATTCTTAAATCCTATTTCTGGAAATTTTGCTCTTGCGAGTATATACCACAGTCGCGTAGCTTTGATATACGATTTATTTTTACCATATTTTTGTGCGAGTCCAAACATTGATTTATTTTTCTTTTGTTCAAAACCTTAATATCCTACGAACGAATCTTTATTTGGAATTTATCAATATCTGAGACGACTGTTTTTATACATAATTTTTAGAAATATAATGTAATATATTAAAATCTCGAAGTGATGTAAAACTAGATGTAGATATTTCTTGTGTGTGTAACATATTCAGTAACGTATAATTTTATTTTATCGGATAATATAAAAGGAAACTTTTGCTTAAGTTTATTACATTGTGTACTCGCAAATAATAAAACTGTCAATCATTCATTCTTTTCAATCACAAAATGATAGACCGTATGCCATTGTTGCAAGATACTCTAAATTGTTGTATGGAAAGTACTTGCATTTCATCAAGTCCATATTTATATTAATATTTACTAAGTATACAATGCGAGGAGTATTTACAGAGTCGCCATAACGAGAGTGGTAATTTATTCGGTGGACGACGTGCGTTAAGTGAGCTAAGACATTTATTTGGATATGCATTACTTCTTGAATCATAATTCTTATCTCGTATCTCTACGGATTATCTATCTCTTTATTTCACGTCGTACTTTATGACAGCAGATTTATAGTAGATTTTCGCTCTACGCCGACAAAAAATACAGCGTTTTTGATTAAAAGATGCACTCGAGGGAAGTATCATAAATCATAGATTATAAAATTGCCGTGCACTTAGATGTCGATGATTAAAAATTCCTAAAAATGCTCGATCTTCTGATCTTTCGAAAATTGTAGATTGTTCTCCTGATCGATTTCCATTATCGAAAAATATATGCGCATATTAGCAAATATTTGCGAGCAGCTTTTATGTATGTATATTGCGTGATACATGCAATTAATATAATTTTAATCCAGCGTTTACTCGTATTAGAAACGCATTTTGTTATATTTTAAAATTATGATATACATAAAATTATGATATGTATATATATATATTCATATATTAACAGTCTCCCCCTCTCTCTTCCTCTCTTTCTCTTTTCTTCTCTAATATTTTACTATTAGCAAAACTCATAAGTTTAAATACTTGACATATTATAATAATAAAATAATAGTATTTATATAAAAATTATTAAAATATATTATAAACAATCATTATTATTTTATTATTATGAAACGCGGATATTAGATCACATTTATTCTGATGTGATAGTTATTTTGATTAATTCCATGATCAAAAATATATATATATATATATATATATATATATATATATATATATATAGAAGAATAAAATGTCATGAAAAAAAATAATAATGTTCTGTTGCTGGCTTGATGAGAATAAATAAAGATCTATCTAAAATTGAAAAAAAAAGATTGAAAAATTAAGAAGAATTATTTGGGACTAAGATATCATCTTTGTTTTGATCAAAATCTGATTCGCGCGTGCAATAAATCAAACTGTATACGATGAAGAATTGGCTTTCACAAATTTTTGTCTTCAGGAGATTTTGAAAATATTGTTTTTCAATTCAGATTGTTTCTTTAAAGAGTCTTTGCGTCTCTATAATTTATTTAATCTAGTTTTAATATACAGGGTGTTTCATAAATGGTGGGAAAAACTTCAGTAATGGATTCCTAATACTTAGAGAAGAAAAAAAGTTATATCAACATAGATCCGGAAATGATAATTTTCTGAATTATTAAAGTTTTGTTAAAGTTTTTGTGACACAATTCTTATCACATCGTCTTAGAGAAAATATTCAATATGTACAACTCCTGTCTCTCAATACAAGTCTCAGCTCGTCGTCAGCTCATTGAGCGAATACGCTCCTAAATTCCTGGCGTGTATCGTTTGAAAAGCTGCCACAATTCGGTCACAGAGAGTTTCTACATTATTCACTGTAAACGAATAAAAACTTTGCATAATCTCACAGAAAGAAATTCAATGGTTTAAATCTGGTGAGCGTGAAGGCCAAACAATTGGTCCACCTTTATCTATCCACTGACCAGGAAACATTTTATTGAGATACTTGCGAGCAAAGAGACTAAAATGTATTACAAAAACTTTAATAACTCAAAAACTAATCATTTTTAGATCTATATTAATATAACTTTCTTTTTCTTCTTTAAACATTAAGAATCCATTACTGAAATTTTGTTCATTATTTATTTTATGCTCTATATAAAACTACGCTCAAAATTATTTCAATCACGATATTATTGAGATTTATTATTCACAATTACATCAATTTTTTCCACAAATACTATATCGATCGTGTATATCATAAACAAATTATATTATTTTTCTTATTATTTTGATTCTCATAAATATATAGAATTTTCTCTTTCTATCTCAATCTTTATTTCTCTATATTTTATCTCTAGTTTTGTAAAAGTTTTGTTAAAGTTATTACTTTTAAAACTTTCTACGAAATGCATTACTTAATCTAAAGCCGTACTTAATCTAAAGCAGTACTTACCTTTACAGAACAATTTAATAGTTCCAACTTAGCGAATTTTATGATAGATTGCAGTGCGAAGTTGAGCGGAACACGCTTTAAAAATGCAACGGCGCGAGAGAATCGGAGATATATCTCTTAGCGAATAATAAAGATAGCTGCCAATTCATTATCATTACGAGCGGCATATCATTACGTTCTCGTGACAATCGCAATTTACTACTACCTTCGTAGTAGTAATATTTATGTCTTCGAAGTTGCGCTCATTATAACAAACGGATTCTTTGTAATTCCTGATGGAGATTTTTATCAAACTCTGAAATCTGTCGTCAATTCGTGCGCAATCTGACACGTTAAAGTCTTAAAGAGGAATCACATCGTCGTAAATCTATTTCATGAAATAGAACATCGAGGATCGATAGATACGACGTTTATGGAGAAACCGGCGCGTCACTGACGATGAAACTACTATAACGCGAAATGATCGAACCATATACGCCGAGTCGATAAATCGCCATTATATACGAAGTATTTCACAAAGCCACCAAATGTTTGTCTTCATAGTAATTTAAAAATGATTTTTCTTTTACAACAATATTGACACTTATCTCATCTTTCTAATTTTCAACATTCATCTTTATAACTTTAGCTTTACATAACAATTTTATTAAAGTAAATTTAAAATTATCTGAAAAATAATATATGATTTTATCGATTATTTTTTTTCTTTCTTTATTCTTTTTCTTATTCTTAACAAAAATAATTTATATTTAATAATCAATTTTATCTTACTCAAAGATTTAAAGTGTCTTAATATTTTTGTTAAGGAAAAGTTGATAGATCGAAAAAATTGTATTGAAGAAGGCAATTGTAAAGGCAATGGTTTTGTAATACACATGTATAAAGCGTGTCATTGTAATCGATGACAACCCGATATCGCTACAATGATGTCGTGTCAACGCCGGACGCAATAATGCAAGCTCACCACTATACTTTTCGGAACCTGTCATACACGACACTTTGATCGAGATTGCTCTTCTAATGAACGGCTCGTGCCACGAGCTTTGACATTTTAATTACGTACGTAGTTACGTACGTAGCGTGTGATAGTTTCCATGAGTAATCGGTAAAAGCACAATCTTGCCGCAACAAAGGACAGAATTGTATGACAAGAATGTAAAGTGCTTTGGAGACTATCGAGATCAGTGATACAAAATCCCTATTCTCGATAAGAAAAAAGATATATGCAGACATTCAAGACAAAATATATTTAGATACTGATATTTTTATAAAAAAATATTTACATCGTAATACATTAAATTTATTTCATGAATAAATTCTTTTTTTGTCAAGACGATAAATTTTACAAAACCAAAATTTCTACGCATATGATATACTCAAAGCCAATTGTGCAAGAGAAAGTGGCTGGAAAGCTAGCAGCTGAATATTGAAAAGTTGTTGTCGGATATAGGTCAGAAGATTGTATTGCTCGAAAATGGAATTTACCTCTGCCAATAAAATTTAAAAAATCTGAAATTTTTGCTAATTTAACAGATGTAACTGTCACAACATGAGAGATTGAAATATCGATTTTGAAATCTTGTCTGAATGCTGAACAATGTTATAAAATATAAAATTAAGATTATTTTTGATATTCAATTTTCTTTATATAAAAAACTTATACAAAACTGAAGACAATATTATATACCTGTCGAAATTAATTAAGAGATACATAGAAACATTATTAAAACATGAATAAGTGGACTCGTATATTACTCGACAAAATTTAAAAATAATGATTGCAATTTAAGCTTGGATCACTCTAGTCCCTTATCTTCTAGATCATGATTCCCATGGGGAATATTTTCCCGTAAGATACTTCGAACGAGCTCGCGTTCGTCGAGTGTTTCTCCCCGAAGGCTTAAAGCTGCTCAAATTAAGAACAAAAGTGGAAACTCATCGTTATCTGCCTTTCTTCCGGTATTATGTGTTCCTTTAATCGCGTGCGTGAACTATGTTTGAATCGTAATTTTCTTAAATTCGAATAGGAATGCGTCTATCAGCGCAAGTGTATAAAGGAACGACCGTAAATGGCAGTAACGTCGGTGGCACATCCGTTGACACGAATGTTACGGTTATTGCAGACGTGATATGAGAGCGATCGTGTCACACGGTAGCACGATAATGACCAAATCATGTGTTCGATGGTGCATATAACTCGCCATACGATAGCTAGGATTACCAAAAAGCGTTGAGCCGTATATAATGATATCATGTATTCAAAGAGAAAATATGGCCCTTACAAATCTTTCTTTAACTTTTTTTAACATCTCTATCTTTTATTCAACTTTTTGTTTAGTTAATCGCTAATTTTTTATATGTATTCTTGTTTAGATTTTTCTTATGCATTTTATTCTATCAATCAAAATTTTATTTTATCAATTTTATTGTAGCTAGATTGTAAATTTATTATTATTATTTTTTGTAGGAAAATAATATAAAAACTTGACGTGTAAAACTCTTATTTAACATTTCTCTAAAAAATATAAAATTAAAGTTTAATATAATAGATGTAGAACATGTGATAAAATGACCAAATCATGTGTTTGATAGTGCATATAACCTGCTATTCAATAGCTACGATTATCGGGAAGCATTGTGCCGTATAATGGTATCATGTATACAGAGAGAAAATATGATCCTTAAAAATCTTTCTCTAACTTTTCTTTATATCTCGATCTTTTATTCATCTTTTCATTTAATTATTAATCTTTAATTTTTTACATGTATTCTTGTTTAAATTTTCCTTATGCATTTATTCTATATAAATTTTATTGTAACTAAATTGTAAATTTACTATTATTACTTTTCATAAGAAAGTAATAACTGAAAACTCGTATAAAATTCTTATTTAACATTTCTCTAACAATAAGTAGTTCATTTAGTAGATGTAGAACACACAAAAACTTTTATTTAATCAAAACTTTCTTTTTCGAAGAAAACTCATTTTCGATTAGCTGATAGTTTTCAATTTTTAAGCGACATTACATACATTTTAAGCGACTAAAAATAAGTAATGTAATACAATTTAGATTCAAATTTAGAATCAAATTAAATTCAAATTTCAACAATGTAAATACAGTAAAGTTTTATTATTTATTTTATTTTGAATAAGGCTTAAAAGAGATTATTATTTAATAATTATTTTACAAAAATTGTTTCGTAAAAATTAAAAATTGAAAGTTTACAATCATTGCAATTGTAACTGCCTTGATTTCTCTCGTTCAAGATTCGTCAGCTTAGTTAATTTATGCAAAATGCCGCGGTATGGTTTGCGAAAATTATCGCCAGTCAATTACCATTTAGATGCATAACAATGCGCATCGGCTTTGGTTTAATTCTCGGTAATCGGTAATTAAACGCCTAAAGAGCTATGAATTATGACAGTGCGATAGAATTAGATTATTTTGAACGGCGTTTGTATTCCGTTTGCAGCCATAAATGACTCCGATTGGAAATTATTACATAAATATCTCATTAAGTTGACAAATATTGCCGATTATTGCGTTTGTTTGATGTCAATTAGGCGATGTTGTAGCGTCACTTATCAATTCCGATATAAATAATAATGCATCGATTATCATTAAATATATTTTCTTTGTGTGCGTTTTAATCAATACAATTGTATATTGCGCAATATGTCTGATGTGTATTATAACAAGAAAATTATTAAAAATTAAACATTTTGAGATCAAATGATAATTCCTATTTTGAAACCAATGTGAGTGTATGCGTGAAGATGAAAATCATCAAATTACTGTAATTAATTAAATAATAATTGTAATAAAAATAATTAATTGTGGTAAAATAATTGTCTACTTAAATGTTAGTATTCATATTTCGAATTTTAGTTGGCACAGGAAGGCAAACATATTTCTAGAACATGCAATAAGATTTATCAAAAAAATTCTCGAGTTTTAATGATTTAGAGCATCAAGTAAACTGAGATGAATATAACTCGTTGCAATTATTTATTGCGAAAACTTTGACGCTGATTAATAGCAGGCTCCACAGCAAGTGTAACAATTTTTTAATTTTCGTTTGAGGAAACATAAATGCTATCGATCGACTGCATACTTTAAAGGAATAATAATCACAGTCATTTTAACCCTATCAATATTTTAACAATATATTCCGACAATCCCCTTAATCAATAAAAACTGTTCAAAATATTATTTTATAAAATTTCGTAAAATTTGATATTTAATTAAACAGCCAAGATATTTAATGATAGAAATTCAAAAGAATTACGGAAAAATTAATCTCTCTCTTTAAAATTATCAATAAAATGTATTGATTTAAAAAAATTTATAACAAATAATTTTGAGAAGTATAAAAGAACATCAAAAATTAATGCTTCCGTAATAATAATTACTTAATAATGCTTACGTCATAAAATTTAAATATGCATTTATATGCAATGTTATAATTATAAAGAGAATGTTATAATGTGTAAGCGATAAAAATTAGCATCACACGTGGCTTACATTATCATTAAAGATAAATAAATCTGACTTGGCTGCTTCTGTTTTTTATTATTTATTTTGTTTGTTCTGAATTGTTTGCATTTAAATTATGAAAAGCGTATGATCCGATAACGATACTGCATATACATATAACAATATCAGAGTACAAGTTTATTCTAATAAATATATTAAGTACTTAAACAAATGAAATGCTCAAATCAAGTCAATCATGTTTACATTTATAAAACAATTGATATGAATAATTATTATAGTTTATACAATATTTTATTTTTGTTATTTTATCAAAATTATTAAATTCCATTTATCAAAATTATTAATTAAATTATTGTTTCAAATAATGTTTTAAATATTAGTTCTCTTTTATACAAATAAGAAAATTATTAAAAAATAAAAAATTAAGGGAAAAACTTTACTATAAATATTTTTTTATACATTTTCTTCGCAATATAATTTTAATTTTAAAATATACATAGTTGATATTTGCATTTTCCAATATACTCATTACACGCCGAATATCAGAATGAGAGATAAATCAAGTAAATAAAAAAAAAAATTATAATGTCTTATTAACTATATTTTAAATGAAGGATATAAAGAATATAAATTCTATTTGTGTGCTTTTGTATATTTAATTATATGCAATATATCTTTGTATTTGAGGAGTAACGATATGCCTTTAAAGAGATGAAATCGTGGAGAAATGTCAAATCGTTTTAATAAGACCTGCAACGACAAGAAGTAGATGAACAAAAGGACGATTTCAAATTGTTCTAGCTTTCTCGCTTTGCGATACTTAATTAAAAGACATGGCATCCAAGTTATAATTGATCTCATCGTTTACTTGACAAACTAGCTATAGAACAAAAGAAAAGAGAAGAAGAAGCAAGTTCAAGAGAATGAAATATTTATTTGTGTGTAATCGCGGTTTAAATAGGCCGACAATTTACATAAATATTGTGTGCGGATAAATGCAACAAATATTACATTTGCATTGTTTCGATTTAATTTCTGCGATAACTTTGATGATATTATCTCTATTGTCCAAATATGAATTAAAAGAATTATACAAAAGAATCATACGAAAAAATATTTCATTGGTACAATCAAAATTTAATTGATTTAAATATTAATTAAAAATTTTTACCATTAAATGATAACTATCTATTGTCTTAATATAAATAAAAGATTTAATATAATGCTTTTTATTTAAAAAAATATACTCTATATAATAATATAAATCAATATTTCAAATGCTTGACTGCGAATTTAATGATTAGACATAAACAAATCCCATTCGCATATAATGAAAGAGTAATTTGAATAGATTACCAATATTATTTTATTAATTTAACATTTTCTTAATTTAACACACACTGCCGCAATAAAAAAAAATCTGATCAAAAGAATCGGCTTAGATTTCGAAAGTTAACAAAATCTTTCCTTTTAAACACGGAGATTTTAGATGCTCTAATCGCTCTAACGAAAGATAAAGGGCCAGTCGCCTCTAAAAAGCTGCATAAATCATAACATCGGGTTTATCGAATAGTCGGGATACTTACCGCGCGTGTGTGTACAGCCGATTTACACACGACGGAGAGAATTCGCGCGGTACCCCGACCGTGTCGTGAAATAAACGGCCGTGGAAATAACTTTCTTCGCGGGGCGGACGCGCGATACGTGCCAAGTCATACATCTAGCGTAAAATTTATCAAGGGAACGAGCCGACACGGCTCTAATGGGAACATGATTTTTACGAGGCTCTTTTTCACGACGCGCCATTGCGACGCGCGCAACTTGTTACACGACCGTTCCGCCTGCAATTATATACGACGGTTACAACCGCGGAATGTCGTAGCTTTTTCTCCGCAGCATCGATTAAGAAGAAATTTCACTTACGCGCGCTTTTATATGTCTCTTGAATCCACGCATCATCGAGTACACCGTCTTTTTTCGTCCGTCCGGACGAAACAGCCTCGATCTTACACACATCGTTCGACCGGAAGAGAAACTTGGATTTTAAGTATGCGCCTAAGGGAAAAAGATATTCTGATTTTATCTCTGGAATGATAACGCTGAATAATTGCCAACTCACCTGTTGTGCATAGCGTCCTACATATGAAATACTAAAAAAAGATATTTGTTTTCTCTTAACGATCGCACATTAACTGACTTTTAAATTATATAATTATTTTAATATAATCATTTATATAAAAAAAAATTAAAAAATCGTAGATTAAGAAATTTAGTAAATATATATTATTTGCACTTAAATGCACTTATTTGCGTTTGAATAAATATGCCAGATTAAATCGCAATATAAAACGGGAAATCAAAAACAATTGTTTCGCATCAAATATATTTCCAATTAACGAGCTTACGAAAATTGGTTTTTGATTTCAGACTATCAGGAACGTGCAAATGCTTTCATGCTTTATGAATGCTATCAAGTTTCTTATGTTACTTGAATTGTTTACAAAATTAATGAATTAAATCAATCGACATCCGCAAACCGCGAGAATGCGAAAATAAAATTACATGGCGGCAGTTAATTGCGTCCACGTCGAGACGTCTCCGATTCGGGATAGAGAACTTTGACGAGACGAAACTTTTCCGCGGCAACTCCATTACCTTCTTTTTATACTTCTTCTCTACCTTTATGTTGTTCGAGAGTATTTTTCGCGTGAAATAATTTGAGAGCTGAGCGTTGACGTATCGCTTTCTCTCTTCGTAAAATTCGTAAAATCAAGCCTTTGGCAACGCTTCATTAGCGTTGAGTTGAGTCCACGTGATGAAGCTGCATTCCGTGTTATTACACATATTTTTTACATGGCTCCTACCATTTTCGTATAAATTTTCGTCCAGTCTCATAAGAAGTGTACGAGATAGCTCGTAACATTCAATCAGACTTATAAAGGGTACGAGCCCGGGTTATCCGGGAATGGGAAAACTTTCGTTGCGTTATAACCTTGGATTACGTGAGTAGAAAATCATTTCATCCTTTGGGCTCGCAATGTTACATTTGGATAGAATATCTTTCCATGACTTCTTGTTTTATGTTGGAGCACCTTTACTTGCTAACTTTCGCAATTTTTCTGCGTGCGATGTATCAATTCTTATTTTGGAAAAATATCTTTATAACTCAGAACTCACTAATCTTGATTTAAATCGCAATCGATATGTAGACATAATGAGATGCTTTTTGATAACATAGCTTTTATATCAATTTAAATCAATGATATTAAAAAAACAAAGATTGTTAATGTTTAATAAAGTCTTCGAAGATATAGGAAATGTTCGCTATTTGCGGCTTTAGTAGAGCGAAGGGAACATGTATTGTTTTGTAACGTGCTACAGATACGCCGAATAAGCTCAATCCACGCGCAGCTGCATAGAATGTACTTCGGCAGTAATCTAGTTAAATTCGTATACGTTTGCAAGAGAAACTAGATAAGCGTAAATTGGATAACCAGCGAGATACAATGTTCGAAGACTATTATCAAGCCGTTGCAATTCCTTTGATCAATTTACAATTTTTTATATTTCTCATATGTTTTCATTTCTCTTGGCGCGTATTAAAAAATCTATATAACTAATTATTAATCTCAAATTGAAGTCTTATTAAAAAACAATTTGCTAGAAATTATATGCAATGTGTTCCTGCAAAACAAAATTTTAAAATTAAAATTTCTATTAAAATGAAATTATTCTAAAGTTAAACAAAAAATAAGATTGATTTTGAAGTTTGCTTGAAATTATAATTAATTTTTTTGTTCACTGAAACTCGATTCGCGAAAATATGAGGAAATTTTTGAACGCTATTATTTCGCTTTTATTAATGCGTTAATTAAAAATTTTTAATTAGAAAAAATTTAATTTATTAATGAATCTTTAAATAAAAGGGACGTGAAAAAATAAAAATGAGCTGGGACACTAATAAATAAAAATATAAGTGTCAGCTAAAATCAGACAGAAAGGTATTGCTTATATTAAATTGCGTGAAACGCTTATCTAAACATAATTTTACAGTCGCAAACACAAATTTTGGATATGATTATTAAATAGCCGAAATCTTTTTTAATGCAGTCACTGCTGTCATTACGTTATTTCGCTTGAAGGATATCACAGGCAACTGTACAAGAAAAAAAGAATAGGAAGATGAATAGGGAAAAGAATTGTTTTCACCGTCTCGGCTGTTTCGTGGCAGCTTAATTTTATCGGACGCCTGTTTCCAGCGCGTCAATGACCCCCTCTTTTCCTCTCTTTTTCCATCCGCTTTCAAGCTCTTTTTCTCTCGCGCGGCTTCAGCTCGAGGCGCATTCCTAGTAAAAATAAGCGAGTTCCTCCGGCGTGGTTTCTGCAATCGTGAGAGAGAAGAGTGCGCGAGAGAGAAGGGAACCTTCGTTGTCGTCATCGTCGTCGTGTCGTAGTTTTAATACTCGCGATGCAACCGTCTAGACATCAGAGAGCGCGCGATTGCAAGAGACGCGAAAAACGAGATACCGAGAGACATGTAAGAAAAATCTCATAGGCGAGGACCCATCGTGTTCATACTTTTGTTTGTGTATGTATACATATGTATATATACACATGTAGATGCATATAAGATAATAGAAAAAAATCTAAAACAATATTATTTAAAAATAGTATAAAATTCTTATATATTTGTGATATATTGCATATTTAAATTTTTTCCTAAATGAAGATTTATCTAAATTAATCTAAATTTTTAGCGAAACGCATTATATTAATTTTATCGAATACAAAATAGTATAGAAGAAATTCAAAATTGATATAGAGAGAAATATATATGTATATATATTTCACTGAACAAAATTCGTATTAGCGATTTCTAAAATATTTAAATAATATAAAGTATAAAGTTTGATATCTCAATTTTTGCTGATAAATTTCTTATTAATTAATTCTCGTAATAAAATTAAAATTATTTTCAATTATTTTTTTAATACATATATTTTTTACAAGTGTAATATTTTTTGTAAAATAATAAATAATAAATAAAAAGTAAATAATAAGTTTTATTTTAAATCCTACAATCGAGTTGAGCCAAGTTGAGCCAATTTGATTATGATTCGAAAATTAGTTTTCTAGTTTTTACGTTTATGTTTTTTTCTGTCTCTACCTTTTTCCTTGACAAACTCTTAATGATGATACAGATATAGAATAAGTTAAGATATAAAATTGCGATTGCAAGGCGAGCAGTCTATCAATCAATAGCTGCAAAAGTACGAATGCTATGACTTTTCCAAACGCCTTCTAAATTTATCTCATCGACATGGAAAACGCGATTTACGATGAACGATGCAGATCTACGAATAATAAGTTATCGTAGATCGAGGTTACTTTGATCCGGAGCGCGGATTGTTATTGATGAGATTTACTGCCAGCATTTTGTGCACTTTACTCTCTCCTTCTTGAAAGCGACAGCGCGTTGCTTCGAGCAATTGCGTTCGTCGTAAATTGACAAGTGAGAAGAAAATTGCTTATATAATTGCCGTCAATTTTAATTGAAGTATCTGTTCTCAAAAATTATCTTCAATATATTTTTAAAAACTGAAAATACATTATACAATATTTGCATATATTTTTTTGATATATAATTACCGTCACAATTTTTTAATGTAAAAGCTTGTTTTTATATTGTTTTAAATATATTATCGAGAAACAGATATTACATATAAAATGTTCGCATATAACTTTTCTTAATCCAATTTTGATATTTTTTAAATCTCAATTTAAAATACGCGTCACGTGGGATTCAATGTACTCAGGAGTACTGTCATCGCTGTGATATTATCAGTTTTTTCCTAGTGAAAGATGCAGACAAGCGCAAAGAAGCATCGCGGGATATTTTGCTTTATTGCTCATGCGAATGGTTTCGTCCGATAATCAAAAACGACGTATATTCCAATAAAGCGAACGCTAAGAAAAGGAAAAAAAACGAATGCTTGCCATTCAGAGTGCAATTCTTTCGATCGTGCATTACAAGAAAACTTACGAAAATAAGAAGCAGTCTTAACATTATGGAGAAATTTTTTATTATACTTTGTTAAAAAGTGCTGTAAAATAATAGTTGCGCTTTAATGCGCAGTTCCTGGAGCACAAGCCGTAATGAAAAAGTACAGAAATGCGCAATTTTATCCCAAAGTATGAATTCATTACACAATTCACAATAATTTTATTAAAGAGAAAAACTCTACCGTTCATGAATATTCTGAATAGAATACGATTATGGAACATATGTGCAACGTGTGATTCAGTTTTAACTAGTAGTTTTCCAATATCCATTATGCTATAATTTGTGCATTCAAAATTTGAAAACCTTTTAAATGTAAAAAGCAAATGTTTCGGTGCGTAATAATATCGCGTCACTTATACTATCAGCAAAAACGCTGTTTGAAGCAAAAATGTTTTGATTGAAAATAAACAAAATTGTATTATAATATTGTTTTTCTCTTGTTTTGTCAAACCACTAGTATTTTGATTATACTGTAAAAATGTTTGTTTTTTTCATTAAAATGTATATATGTAGATTTCAAATTGTTTTGTTATATACGCTTAGTCTAAAAATAACTTTTTTTACGTCAATTTAATATAGTACATTCCGTATTTAAATATATATGTATAAAAACTTGAAATCGTAGTATTTTTATTCGGCACATATAAAGTTACTAATAAATTTCAAGTTATTTCTTTCTTTTATTGCAATAAAAACCGAAAATAGAACTGCAATAATATTTTTGAAATTAGATTAAAGAATAGTATATTACAATTACATAAAGATAGGTTTAAATATTAATAATTATATACATATTTATACATATGTCGCTTACTAATATATACCATATGTTAATAATTAAAATATAAACATAAAAATTTAAAGATATATATATATATATATATATATATATATATATATTAAATATATATAAAAATATATATTTAGTAATAAAATATCATATATATATATATATATATATATATATATATATATCACATAAAAATTTTAAAATATAAATAAACAAAAATATTTTGAAGTCCGCAGAATAATAATTTATCCAACGTTCCTATACCATGTTTCTGGCGTACAACAATTTTTTTACACGACGCTTTAACGATTCGAAAATGACAGCTGTTCCAAAAATTACATGTTACGCGCGATATGTATGTCCGTAGTATTTCTCGCAAATTGCGACGTGAAATACGAATTCAAAACTGCAGCAATCCGTTGTAGAAATAAAACAAACTCACCTCGTAGAAGTAAAACGAATCAATCTCCTCCGTTGCATTAACATTCGATTCTGACGTAACATTGATGTAATCCAGTAATGCTTCGCAGAGCTCGTCGGTGATGTTCCTCAATCCTTGGCCGGCCGTCTGATTACACTCGCCTGTTCGCACTTGATTCGCGTTTCCGTACATGTTCGTACTGATCGACAACATCCACCGCTCAGGTATTCGTTTTGCGAGCTTGCCATGAAGCAGTTATAATATCGATTCGATCGACTTTATCTCCTCGTGGACGACGCGATTCTTTCACTCCGCGAAGCACCCCTGTTTCGGCAATAGTTTTGATTTCCGAATGTCGCAAGTTATCCTGGGATGAAGCAATTACAAAAGCGTAGAGAGTTCCACCATGTCCCGTTTTTATTATTTTGCGACTCACTCGACACACCAAGAATAATTGAGCAACTCGATTGAAACATGTTCGAAATAACAAGAAATACCCGTGAGCCCCATCACTGTTAATGCACGAGTGAAGAATTGTAATCTATTGAAAAATACAGAACTTTGTACTTCACACTTGTTTACGCGTGATCGTGTTCATTAGTATTGAGTTCTTCAATTCCGAAAGAAAATAATTTGTGTCCGATAGAAATATCAATTTGCAAGAGATTGCAAATTAATAATATGTTAGATGTTTTTAGCAATATCGAGTCGCAATCACAATATACCATGCTTTAGTACTGAACGTGATCGAGCTTTGTCTAAAAAGAATGTATTCAAAAAAATTGATTTAGAAATAAAACAATTTATAAACAATATTGTAGATGAACTTTATATATAATTACAACAGCCAACAAGTTATAACAGCCATATTAAAAGAAAAGCGAGTTTCTAATTGCTGATCGTATCGTCCTCGCGAAAGTAACGGCAAAGAAAAATAGACAAACGAGTTGATATCGCGAAAACTTACGCTCGAATCGTCTCGTTGTTCGCCAAGAGCATGATACTACAGTGTTTTTCCATTTCAGACATCCGCCAGAAGAGTTATAGCTCCGATTTTTACTTACGATTCGCTGGATACTTAACGGAAAATCCGATTCATTTGTACATCATTGAAAATTGCTATTCTGGTTCATTCAATCTGACTTCCTAGATCTTGCCGAGACTATATATATATATATATATATATATATATATATATATATATATATATATATATATCAAATGATATATCGCGATGATGTTGAAATGAATTATTGCGCCCGCGCGTATATTAGTAGCAACTGACAAACAGCTGATAGCGATCACTAAGCAGAATGTTTTGTCTCATTTTTGACAGATAAAACATAAATTTTGCCTAATAATTTTGTCTCTTTTATCACATGAATTAGTTAATTTATTAATAAATAATTAAAGATAAAACTTCCCACGAAAAATAAACAATTATGCTTTGTTATTTGACGTAATGAGCAGTGAACAGTCTTTAATCCATACATATCTAAATCTTAGAATAAATAAACTTTATTCTACATATAAATAGTAATATCTAAAATGATTTGATATATATTTTGTGTAAAAAAATGCATAAAAAACGCATGTATTGCATTATAGTGAAGAGAGTTGTATGAATGTTTTATAGTAGTGTTAAGTAAGCATCTGATTGTTAATATTTAATATTAAAATCGTGTTAAAAAAACTTTTTAATTATATACGTAATTATATGTGTAAGTTAAAATAAATATTTAAAAATTTATATGCAAGTTTACATATAAATGATTCACATATTATACAGAAGACTAAACAATATTTGAAAGATGAGTGTATTATAGGAATTTAAGATGCTATTCGTTAAAGTTGATATATTCTTCGTGGCGGCGATTTAATTTAGTGATTTCGGCGACTAGCATGGCGTTTCATGTCGCTTAGGAAGAAACTGTTGACTACTAATTAATGAAAAAGCTCTCTCGCGCGACGTCTCTATTAGATATTCTCAAAACGGATCTTTCCAAAGAACGTTTATTTTTAGTGACTAATCGTTTGTTTTGATTATCTGCTCGTACTTAGTCTTGGCGCGCCATGTGATGTGTATCCTATTCCGTTTCCGGAATACATTAATACACGCTGTTAACGTCGTTCGACATCGTAGAAAAAAACAAAGAAAGAAAAAAGATTAGCGCAAATTGAAATTTTTCGCTCCGTTTTAACGAGCATTCTTGTTTCATGGCATTTAAATTACGTGGAAAAATTGAAAGCGGAATCTCATCATATCTGACGAATTCATAAAATAATAAAATTGTAATTTAAAATAAATTTAAAAAGCTGTTCTCTTTTCCTTCATTTTTCTCGTATCATTTTAGAATGAAACGAGTCGCGTGATTGTATATGTGTTAAGAAAATAGAAATTATTATTATTCAGTAAACTTTTGTAATACGATTTTTATGGACGTTAATAATTTGTGAAAATGTTTGGTACAATCTGAATAGATTCGAATTACATCGGAAAAATAAAGCTACAATATGCGAGCTTTCGTTGGCTTTCGAGTGAATCGAGATGGAAAATGTGCATTTGAATGGAGACTCGTACACTAACAACGACCGAATTTTGTCAAAAGTTTAATAGAGAGAGGAACAGAGATCTACCTTATGCACGGTTAAAAATTGCGATCAATCCATAGAATGCCTATGTCGCATTTAAACGCATTTGTATCTCTCATTCATAGTTGCGTTTCTTTTATACATACGCATAACAGCTGTGAACGATATCAGTGAACATATCATATTTAAAGTTACAATACGTATATTGAGGAGATATTTATGTAACTTTATATTTGCAAGAAATAATAAAAAATATATATTATAATGAATATTATAATAAATATATATTATTTTTATTAATTTAATTATATATTGTCTCTAATAAGAGTAAAATTATATAGAAATGTAAATATATTTAAAAAAATATCCTACTTTAAAAGAATTATTAATGAAAAATGGATCTAATAAATTTGAAAAAAAGCAGTACTAAAATTTGCACTCTTGAAAACATAAAATTCTATTATTATATTAATATCTTTAACTAAACTACATATATTTATATAAATTTCAATTATTATTGTATTTTCATAAGATCAATTTGTTTTGGACAAATTGCCACTATATCACAGATAAACATAGAGATCAATTTTCAGTGTGTTTGCTATCAGAATATAAACCTCGCTGCAAACTATACTAAACTCTATATATATTGACTATATATATTAACTATACTGAAATTATACCGATTTCGATTCCTATCGTACACGTGTCGCAACGGTATGTCGACCACGCGGTTAGTTTTAATCGTTCAACAAGTATTGAACTAACCGCATTTCATCGAACGTAGTTTTGCTTGCTTACGTTATATCTATAATATTAAAGGCAAATGTCTATGTACGTTTATTTTGATTTGATATCAAATGGTCTGACAAACTATTTCTACGATAAGTTTGATATGATTGCATTACCTTCAATCTTTATATTCGAATTTTACAAATATTTTTCAATATTCTTTACAACTTTAATTTATTTGTCTTTGGAAAAAAAAAACACTATTTGATAATATTCAGTCGCAATTTGTGCTACATTCTGTAAATTAAAAAAATCTCTATATGAACATTTGCTTTATATTAGGCACTGTAAATATCAACATACATAGAATTGTCAATTTAAAATTTGTAAAATTGTATAAACATGCTCTGCTTTTGACATTAAATGCAACATGATATTAGATGAAATTAAGAACAAGATTTTGTGAGTTACATTTATTAACATATGTATAAATCGATATATTATAATTTTTTTTTTTATTTTAAACTGAGATTGCCTCTAAGAATTAATCTTAACTTTAAAGAAATAATATCTCTTAAAACATAGTTTAATAGCACAAATAATACTGAATTTGATTAACATTGTTCAATAAAGTAGAATTAATATCCGGCGGCAAGACCAGATACTCAGACATAGTAGACGTGCTTAATCACATGAATTGATTCACGTGAAACAGGATTATCCGTTTACTAACGCGGTATAGAAAAAGTCTTTTCAGAAAGCTTTCTGCCGCAATATTTTACCGCGGACGTTCTTATAGCTGTGTTTTGAAAGAAAGAAAAGAGAAATGAAGAAAATATTTCTTTGCGCAAAAGTGACTTATTCTTTAACAAGATTGTGTCCTGCGACAGTATTTTTGTTGGAAAAAGAGTAAAAGTTTTCGAAGATATTATTGTATGCATCGAAGTGAACGCTATGGACTCATTTGATATGCAAATTTTCAGAAACAATCGTCATATATATATCTTTCTCTCTCCTTTTATCTATGTATATATCTACTTCTCTTTTGTAAAATCTGTCTTTCTCTCCCGCGGGCAATATTTTTCACAGGTTTCATTGAAACAATTGTTTTATTTTCAGCCACACTTACCGACATATCTATTTCGCGATTTAATTTGATTTATCCAAAAATTCATAAAATAAATAAAATATGCTTTACTAAATGTTAAAAAAATAGTACTCTCTTCCACAAAAATAAAATATATTTTTAAATTATATAAAAATATTCGAAAAGTTGTACGTACATTGTGCATCTTCACGTATATTTCAAAATAAAATAATAACTAAAATTACTTTTGTTATATAATATTACTATTGTTATATAAAAGTATTATTTATATATTTTTTATTTATATTGCATTAAATATATATGTCAATATGCGGTACACATTGTATATAAATGCTATTATATAGATTTCGTATTAAAAAAAAATACAAACTTTTTTCAAAAAAATTTAATTATCATGTTTTTTTCAAATATAATTTTGTATAATTAAATTGCAATTTAAAAGTTAATTAAAAATACTGCATTAAAAGAAAACTAATATACAGTATCCACTTGTCATTCTCATAAAACAGAAATCTGATGAAAAAAGTAATAAATCAGTGTCTCATTTTACACGCTATTATATCTAAATTAAAGCAGTAAGAGTCTTGATCGTATTACGCTTTTAATTAAGCAACCTATCAGTAAACTCAAAAGATTTTGAAATTTTCGATCGAGCTCTTTTGAAACATCGGATATTGAAACCGTAGCTTACTATGCGCGTTTGACGTGCTCCAGCTGTTTCTACTTGCGGCAAGTAAAAAATGTTACAAGGTATTACGAGCTGCTGATTCTAAAAAGATAAATATCGACGATAGATGATCTCTCTTTGATCTCCGTGTACGATGCAATCATAATTTATTATGACATACATCTACGTGTTCAAAGAAAAGCGTGATATCGATAGCGTCGGAGCAATCATGTAACGCAGTTGGAGCGATTTACAGGCAATTATTATTGGATGTTCAAAGCACAAAGCGTGACCGCGTTTTTTATAATTTTACTTTTCTTTTTCTTTAATGCCTAAATAACATATCTTATATCTCATATTCTTTTGATTTTCTAATTCTCAATTTACAGATTCATTGTGATTATTTGCCCCAAAAAATATTAAGAAAAAAATATTTAAAATATATTATTAAAGTATGAGAAATGACATGCAGGTTTTTAATTAAAGGCCAAAAAAATGTAAAAAATAAAACAGATGTGATTTATGAAACTACTGCATATCAGCTTGCTTCTAATCCTTATTCCGATGTTTTTGATAATATAAAATCCCGTAAAATATGTATATATTGGAAAAATAAAAATATTTTCCTCTGATTATAAAAATGAAAAGAAATAATATGTATGTTTGTTTTTATTCATATAGTCATAATTGAGAATTGTGTGTATGTAGATTTATTGCACCGAGAAAAGAATAACGATAAAAAGAAAATATTCCATAACTCTTTTGTTCTAAAAAATAAAAACCAGCGAAGGAAACTTGGACAATGCGCAGATTTTAAAATCAAATTGCTCACCACGGTTATTTTTGTTTTCAATGTTCACATTTACTATCAGTTTTAAAATATAAAATTCATCATCGATATTTTGAAAATATTTTGGTCATAAACTCAGAATGAAAATAAAATAAATGCAATCAAAGATTTTGTATATTTCAATTCTAATTTTTATATAATAAATTTACAAGGCAATTGAATTCTATATGCAAAGATTACAAAAAGAATGTGATAATTTACATTCTAAAACTTTATTATACTAAAATAATATAAAGATTATAAATATATTAATCATTTATTAAATACTTTTTTGGATGAAAAGTAGAATTAGAATTAATTAAATAAAAAGAAAATTGAAATATAATTAATCTAATTCTCTAATCTTATCATAGCATTATTTACATATCGCCAGATTTTTATCGTCAGTGAATATATTAATAAATTATCAATTTTAATATTTAGATATTCATAGTAATCGTAAAATAATCCTAATATAGTGTTTTTTTAAATGATATCAGCCACTCTGAAAATAGATGAGTTACACAAATTTCAAGTTCAAACTATCACATTACATCTGATGCTCAAAATATCTGCGGATAAAATGACTGTTGACACTATTAGTCGACAGTATTAGTCTTATAGACAACGACATTATAAAAAAGTAAATTTACTTAATCTTGCTTATAACACATACCCGGAAAATCGCGGCAATTAGGTTTCAGTTTAAAGGGAGAGAAAAGTAACTCTTACATGAAACAACGATGAAGAATGATCTTACGGCCATTGAAAATGTCTTGATATTATATTCCGCAACAGGTTACGCTGTTCCCCCAAGTGTAATCTATTTTAAAGCAGGGATATATCCATGAGATCGGCACGCTTGTGTTCAATTCGAATTCCCATATGTCATGGAAAATTCACCGCGACTATGTTTCGAACATAGAGAAATATGCGAATTACGATAAAGAATTATCTCCCTCAAACATCATTGCAAAAACACTATGGGAAAATTTCGAATGTAGATACATTTCGCGACAATATATACGAAATAAGCGGCCAGCAAACCCAATCAGGGTCGTTCCTTCGACAAAGGACGGCAATCGATTCGTCGTCGATCCTATTAAATGTATTAAAATGCCGATAATTTTCTGTAAAAATCAAGTTTTATGTGACGTTTAACATACGTTCCATTGATGATTATACGGTTTGCTTTATGCTTATTTATTTATGTAGATTTGTCCGTTTAGTCTCAAGTTTCCGTTTACGTCACACATTCCCGTCGAACATATCTTCCGGATAGACGGATAAAGTAAAGGATAGAATGATCTCCAATGCGGAGAGGAAGCGAGCGGAAACACACTCGCTCGTACGACGCGCGGAACGCGACTGAAAGCGCATCGGGAGTCGAGAGCCGATCCGAGAGAAGGAATCACCGGCGAATACGACGTGGCGTCGCGCTCGCACGCGCCCACGCTCGCGCACGTGTCGAAGGGTTCTTGCGAATTTACCCTCTTGCAAAAAAAAAAGAATTATATACATCTTTGTAATGTATTAATACCGTACTTTAAATACGATGCACAAAACCGTAACTTTCGTATTATTTTGAGATACGTTTGGCTGATGTATAATTTATTGAAATTGAAATTGAATTTTTTATTCAGGAAATGATTTTATTCGAGAGAGAGAGAGAGAGAGAGAGAGAGAGAGAGAGAGTATTATATAATATTTAATTTTATGTCAATATATTTACATAGTAATGTGCAGTATAAGCTAACATTATAGTAAAAGAAATTTATATAATTTATATAAAATAAAATATAATTTATAAAAAAAAGAAACACACGAACACATATAACATTACATAAAATATTAAATATTATACTCAACTTACTTACAAATAACAATATTAAATTGAAAAGTATTAAAACAAAGCTAAAAAAAGAAAAAATAATTTTGAAGAGATAAAGTTTTATATGTTGGCATTTATATCTTTGCATTTCATGAAATGAGATATGTATTTGTCGCAATTATAGCTTAGCGGAAGTCTTTAGCGAATCTGCATGTAATTGGCATAGTTGCCGATCTTGAATATACTTGTGTCAACAAGTAGTTGAATTTTATTGAGTTTATCTCCCTTAATTTCGAGTGGTTTACTTTAAACCTGGTCAATTTCAATCAGTTGCAATTTCAACGCGGTTTTAATTTCATCTGTTATCGTCTCTAAATCTTATTCTGAATGTTAATTAATTTTGTAAATTAACGAAGATTATTTTTACAATCTATTCAAATCCAATGTTCTATAAATAACCAAATTTGTTTAAATGCGTATATATTGTTTGCAATCAAAATGAATATAATGCAAATTTAATACATGTTTGCATTTTAATGATGCATTTCAATACATTTCAATTTATTGTTCAAAATAGCGTGAGATGTGATTGAATAATAAATCAAAAGACAACAAGATCAAAATCGCCTTTCTATTATCTTTATTAATTTTTTATTATCCTTATTAAATTGTTACTAATAATAAGGATTAATTTCTCGTTATTGCACTTTTTTAATAATTAAATTTAATAATTCAAAATGCTAATAAAATTGATTTTTTTATATTAATATCAAATTGAAAATTTAAAGCAAACCATTTTTTTTAAATCAAGTCTTCACGCAAAAATAGCGTTACTAAATTTTGCGATATAATTTTTCAATATAACTCTGGTAATTGAATATTGATCGAAATCTATGCTTCATTTTCTTTGATAAATTATTTACTTCGAATTCTGAGAAATTAACTGTGGCGAACTTTGTTAAATTATCAAACGTAATGTGATAAAAAGATGTTTTGTCCCATTGCTTTTACAACATAAAATTATTTATTTCTGCATGCAAGTACATTTCGTGTTTTATGATAATCTTTAACATAGATTTAATAATACCTATAGTATATATTTAAGCAAAATATAATGGAAAATGATAAAGAATTGAATTTATAGTTTGGGAAGTAAAATCGTAGTAATTCTGCATTAAATTTAAGAAAACTAACATTCTATTATAATATAATTATATCCAGCGGGAAGTGTATACATTATTTCTTATGATTTGTAAATTAGATTTTTTTTTTGTAGACACCATTAATAGATCGAAATCATAAAATTCTAGTCACGCGGTGGTCGACATGGTATCATAAATCTCTTGGCATATTCCGACGTGATAGCGTAACGTACAACCCGCACATTTTGCTGCGTATATGCATGGTATGTAGTTAACATTTTGTAATGCCTATGTATTTCAAATGCATTTGTAATTACCGCGAATGCCGCTGTTTATCGGAACGGAAGTGCGATTAAATATCAATGTGCGTTAACAAAAGCTGATAATGTGTTAGATGTATTAAATGTACATACTGGAAATATCAAAAAAAAAAAAATTTTATCATTACTTTACGCAGTCACGAGATGATATATAAAAAATATTAAAAAATTATGCTTGCAAAAATTATAATAATTCAATTCAGCAAATTAGGAGATTTGCTTTGTATAATTGCGTGTAATTGCGTGTCATCATGAGTGCGCAGAACTGTATTAAAATAATCTTTTTCCCATAACTTCAAACGTTTTAGACTTAATACCAGGGAAATATTCCTTTCCATTTTCGTCCACTATGTCGACAAAATCTTTCGCCATTAATAGTTCGAATCCTGCACCCTTTGCTGATTTTTGCGAGATTATCGATGTGAATACCGTGGCTGTCGCCGGAATATTATACTCACGGCCAATGAGATCCCTAAGTCGAGTAGATAAAAAATGCTTGTGATAAAAACAAATCACTTTTTATAATCTTAAAATCATTCTTAGTGGAATTAATTTTGACTTTTATTCTTTTTAGTTAAAAATTTACAGTAAAAATTAAAAATTATAGCGACTTTAAGTCAACTTTAGATCAAAAAGAATCTAATTAAAGATCAAAATTAAATATAAAATAGTTGCGCTATCAAGAGCGATATAGATAAGATAACGAAAAATATATTTTTAATACTATATAGAATGAAAGTTTATATCTAAAATAGTAGTTAAAATCTCTTTTTAATTTAGATTGTCTTAACAGTAGATGAGACAAAATCTTTCTTTTATTCATTTATATTATATAATATGATCTGATAGAATAATATAATATTTCAACATAAACTATACCTGATTTTTAGAATATCTTTTCCTAGGCCATATCCTCGATAAGCGGGGTCTACACTAAGTCCGATAGCATACAGATACTTGTCCACTCCATAATGTTCGTATACTATCTTTGTTGCATCAGATATGATTGCGAATGTATTTTTGCAGTTTTCTGATTTAAACTATAATAAGAAATTATTTATCATTATTTAATTATATTAGTACGCAATCATACGTGGTGCAATAATATAATGCTGAATATTTTGAGTAAAAAAAAAAAATACTTTTCTCAAAAATCTAGAGATATAAAAGCAGAATTATTATTTAGAATAAAGACTTTTATGATGGATTAATATGATAACTTGCAAATAAAAAGATAAAAACACTTATTACAACAATAAAATATATATTTTTCAAAAAATTTAAGAGATTACACTTACTTTGTACTCTGAAATACTATCTTTATGATCCTTAAAATCAAGACCCAAGGCATTCATACCGGCGATTATAGGTTTTCCGCCGTTGGGATTTTCAGTGAAGGCAGCTATGGATATGCCTTCTACGAGTATTAGACGCCATATTGTACTTATATCTTGCACAAATACGGGGTCATCTTTCGAATCTATAAATATAATAAATACAAAATAACAAGAATTCAATATATAATAGAAAATAATCATTTTGCTCCAAGTTCACGTAGAAGAATACCATAAGTAAATATAATTTATATATAAAGAAATATATTATTTTTAATATTATTAAAAAGTAACTTTTATAAAACTAATTTTTTATAATTACAGTTTTTTTCTATTAAATTTGCAAACATAAAAAAATTGTTATGTAAATTATTAAAAAAAGCAAGAAAGAAAATATGATAAAACTTACTCAAACATTGACAAGTCGGTTCATCGGCCAAAAAGTACGCACACATATGTTGGACTGCATCTTCATACCTGTCTTCAGGAATCTCCTGAATCGTGAATTTCATTGGTTTGCCATCCTTGGTCACTTTTTCAATCGATTTCCAAATTTTGGGTGGTTGGCCTGGCGGCTTAACAGGTGGCAATTTTTCCATTGCTTTTTTTAAATCAAATTCAACTTCTCCACTTATTTTTTGCGCATACGTCCGTGTCGAATAACATTTGGTCCAAACGTCGCGGAAACGAAAGATTCTCAACATTAGTTATGCAATGATCTCTGTCCGTTTTTCACAGATCGACTACTATCGACCGAATGATTTGAGTATAATATAATTAAAACATTATCAACACTCCATTACATACAAGCAAAGGATATAACACATACAATGTCACCTTAATGTAAATATGCTATTATCTTTTCCGGTTATCTCGTTTACACAAACGTTTTTTTTAGTCAATACTGATTACCCTAGTTTTATCTTAAGAGCACACGCTTTTTGTTTGCTTGATGTGGATATCTATTGCGAACTACAATTATATTACAACTATTTCTCGCTCTGATGACTTTAAATGGAATAAAAAAATATAAAATAATAGTTTATATATAGTAGTTATGTATATTAAATAAATATAAATATATAAGCTGCACAACAAAAAGCTAACAAAAATAAAATGCGAAAATAATTTTATGTTCTGTTTGTTATTATAAATTATACTATTTAGACATAATACATTTTATTTATTTAACATAATTTATTTGGCAAATAAGCAAGTTTCTATAATATTCTAGTTGAATGTAATGATGTAAATTGATTTATAATATGTAAAACAAAATAATCAAAAATTTATTTTTATGTATTATATTTAATTATGCGTATTCTGTGCACATTTTATATAATTAATAATATTATAATAATTAATATTTTTTTATAAACGTTGCCTGTCTCCTCATCTAGTATTCCTTTTTATAAATGTATTTTTTTGCAATAGTTAGCTGATATACTGCATGGGAAACAGCTCAATTACAAACATTATATATCTACTTCTTATCAATGTACAATAGTTCTCCATTCCCTTTCCGCAAATTAATATTATCAGATAACTGCATAATAAATGTATATGTATATGTAAGAAATAATTGCACACACGAATCGACAAATATACAATTCAAATAATAAAAAACAATTAATATATAATAAAACGTGGAATAATATATGAATTGTCAAATCAAATAATTTAAATGATAAAAAATTGTGATGTACCGTTTATTAATAACAGTTCAACAAACAAACAGTCTTTTTTTGAACATAAGAAAAAGATTAACCGTTTCTCATAGTTCTTTTGATACTGAATACGTGTCTTCTTTGTTGAATTGTTTAATCAATTAAAAATTAAAATTATTAATTCTAATCAATAAAAAATGCGACATACATAACATTAGGTGTGAAATTATTTCATAAAGCATTATATATTTGGTATAGAAGATAATGTTTCTCTCTCTCTTTCTCTTTCTCTTGAAGTGATAACAAATCGACTGGCACATAGCCATATGTAAATCCGCCGTCTCGTCATTCGAGCAACAAGATTTGAGCTAGCAAATGATAACAGAAAACGCTCTATGTATTCTCTCAAAACGTGATAATTTTCTACAAATAGCGATACCGAACAGTCCGTACAATTAACTCCACGATTAAAGGTTCCTAAAGATTTGTATCAAAGCGATATAAATATAAAAATATATATATTTAATTTAATATGCATACATCCATTCAAGCGCGAATAATTTCTTGCGTGTTACTATATCATTATTCATTATTAAATAATTTATACGTCTAATACTTGAGAAATTTTTTAAAATCTATTAAATTTTTAAAAAATGCTAATTTAAAATCAATAACTTAATTTAAATTTTTTAAATTTAAAATGGAAAAATATTATAAGAGGAAATAGGGCTGTACTTCTATTTAACAGAATAATCTTTGTTATTTACATTTTATAGTGAATATATATTACATATACATACATCATTATATAACACATATAACAAATATATATGTATACATATACATTCATAATGTATAATGCATAAGCAATGATAATATCCTATGTAGCTGTAAAATCTGCATCAAAGTCATAATCATCAGAAGTAAACTTGACATCTTCAAGCTGTCCTGCAAGTTTGGCAGTGGCTTTTTCTGAAAATCAATAACATTTACAAGCAATTAATATTAAACATTTAGGTTACAAACTCTTTCTTTTCCTTCTATCCGTACCTCTTTTCGCTCGTTCTTTCTTTTCTTTCTTGAATTCAAGTTTTCTGAGTTTATTCAATTTTTGATTGCCTTCAATCTCAAAAAGTGGATCTGGTTTCTTCTTTCTTTCAGCAGATACATCTTTCTTTGTATCTTGCAACTTTTTCTTTAATTTTTTCTGTACTTTAAATTCCTAAGAAAATATCGATTAATTATTACACAAAATAAATTTAAATCAACGTAACATAATGTTAAATTATTGATATATTTGCATCTTACCGATTCTTTTTGGATTTCGATCTCCATTGCCGATGTGACAGGCCCCGAACTGTCAATTAATACAGGATTTGCGATAGTGGGATTATTTGAGGAATCCGTCGTAAAATTGTCAAGCATCATTTTTTCCTCTGCGGCAAAACTTTCAATGTCAAATTCTTTAGCTATTTGACTGACAATTTCGGCAGATATATGACAAACCGGTTGTTCAGGTGGCACCGTATAATACCTTCAAAAAAATGTAAATCTCATAAAAAAATATATATATATATATATATATATATATATATATATATATAGAACATAACAAACCTAATTTTTCCAGAGTTCCAATCCTCAAGAATACTTCGCGCGGCGGCACGCGCGTCAGGTACTCCGCCTTTCCTATACTTTCCCATCCTTGCTGCTTTCATTGCGAAAAATTCATCTGGTGTAGAAAATTCTTGCATATTATATAATTCCATTATCTGTTGCCGTGAAACTCTTTTTAAAATTGCAGTCGCCGGTGTGAAAGGATCTTTCAATGCTTGAATCTTTACTGCATTTTTTAGAGCTACAGACATGTCATCAGATTTTTCGTCTGATGTAGCAAACACTATACCAGGAGAATCAAGCAGCTTAATTTTAGAGTCTAATTGAACAACTTGCATCGTTTTTGTTATTCCTGAAATGATTGTGAAGAATAGACTAATTCAATAATGTGCATATAAAATATATTACTGATATATACAATCCAAAATTGATGTAAAATGTTTCATATAATTTGGAAATAATTATGAAAAGAATTCACAGAAAATAAATAAATCAAAGTTTTATAATAATACAATGACCAAAATAAGACATAAAGGTTAGAAAGAATATGCAGTCAATGTAAAAGCTGTGTATAGCAAAAATAACTAAATACCTGGTACATTTCCCACATTACATGCTTTGTTGCGTTTCAAGGAATTAATAACACTAGATTTTCCTACATTTGGAAGACCAACAACTCCAACTGTAATACTTGTTTTTACATTGTCACTATTTCTGCAATAATTTCCAAGTAATGACAAGAGTAATTCTGCACCAAAACATGTATTGCTTTGTATCATAGATTCTGTTTTTTTTCCTAATTTTCTCCTGCCTAATCGTTTTGCTTGATTCTGTGTGGACGATTTAAATGCTACAGCCGGTAAACTAACTCTCAAATATTTTAACCATTGGTCTAAATTTTCTCTAGGAATCAAATCTGCTTTGTTTAAGACTAGTACCAATCTTTTATTTGCAGATTTAACTGCTTCTTCTACCTATAATAAAAAGTCAGTTAGTAGTGATCTATTAAGTCAGTTAATAGTGTATCCATTTATTTTTTACAGTAATTTTGAAAATTTACCTCTTTACATCGTGTTCCCAGTGGATCACGAGCATCCATAATTTCAAGAATAATATCGGCTGCATCCAAAACCTTTTTGAATTCCTTATAATATGCTTTAAGTGAGTTTTCTTCCTTAGTAATAGCATTTTTAATTTGATCTCGAGCAGAATCTACTTGCATGGATTCATGTGCTAATTGCTTATTCTGAGCTTGATTAACCAAACCTTTGAGATCACTCTTTGCAAGTTGTTTTTTCTCACGCGCAGCCTCTTTCTGTTTCTGTTTTTCTTCTTGTTGTTGTTTTCTCATTGCCTCAATTTCCTTCAGTATATCCTCTTTAAAAGGACACTGATTTGGTATTTGCATCATCTTGGATTTTTCTGAATGAAAATAAAATTATGTTTATTAAGCAATTGTAAATGCAGACATATATATTTGAAAAATTGGTTCATGAACTTACTTTTAGAATGCTTAGCCTGTTTCTTTATTTTTCGATTATGATCGCGAACTTTTTTCTCAATTTTATATCTCTTCCGCGCTGGCATACGCTTGCTTGGTTTATCTAAGAATAAAAATATTAAAATAGAAAAAAATTCTTTAGGATATATTATAATATATATTGCATTATAATATATTAAACTTTAACAAAGATAATAATTAATTTGTATATCATATTTATATACATTTCACTAATTATTACTAATTATTATTAATTATAAAAAGTTAGAATTAGTATGAAAATTGGAATATAAAAAAAACTTTATTGCATAAATTATGTACATAACCTTTACAGATTATCTTATCCTTTTATAAAGTACGCAAGACTTTACGCTTTTAACAATAGATTTTACAATAACTTACTGCGAAGTTTCATCCTTGCGCGTAATGTTGTTAATTATCGTTAATTGATAATTAGTTTGCGATTACAATAATCGCGATCTTACTACACATATATATCAGTGCATATATAAATAATCACGTGCACGTGATTTTATTTTTTTGTTTAGACCAGTCCCCTTATAAACAGCTATTCAGCACAAGATTTCTAGATCTTATCCATCAGTTGAAATCTCAAATAATTCTGTCTTCTATCGTGCACGTGGTTAAACGTTAAACTACACCATTGAAGAAAAAATATAAAGATAAGGGAGAAACAGAAAAAAACGTGGTTGCGCCGGACGTGACGTAATAAAAGTATCATCCAACTCGACTATCGATATCAGCGAGTCGAAGAGATTTATGACGTACTTCAAGTATAATCGAAAAAAAACTAGAATATAATAATCTTATGCATTTTTCAAAATTTAAACAGAATTTCTACTAAATTCACTCATTTCTATTCTCTGAAATACGCGACTTGGAGAAATTCATCCTTTCCATTTTTTTTCCTAGATCGAATGCGAGATGGTATCAACCAAATGGCAATTATCCTTTCGGATGGTGAAAGGCACGCTTATATGCATATGAAGATTCGCACACTTTCATTTTGTCTTAAAGGCGTTCGTTTGATAAAATAGAGACAAGGACGTCTTGATGGCCGCGGAACGAAATAGAAATTCCCGTAAATCATTTCACGCGCAAAAAACTCATCGATGTTGTTTCATACATTTTACTTGAACAATAATATCGTATTTTTCCTTTTTTATTTTTAACATTAATATATAATATAATATAATTAATAAATTAATATATAAAATTAATAATTAATAAAGAATATAAAAAAAATATTAAGAAAATTATTAATGAAAATTAGAAGCTAACATTCTACATAAATTTATGTTATTTGCGGTTTAGTTTTTGAGTTGCAAATATTTGAAAAAGTTATTAATTATAAATATTAAATAGAAAATTTTTTATTTGAAACATGATTTGAGGGTTTAAATTGATTTACAGTTTTAATTTGAATGTATTCGCGAATAAAAAAAAATATGCGGAAGGCAAATAAAAAACATGTGAAATCGGATAAGAAGAAATCCAATTTCACAAATTAAATTTTCACTTTCTTCGTATTTCGACGTATTCGTATAAAAACTATCATGCGAACGAGACAATAAGGCGTGAAATACTTTTTTCTGTTTTTGTTCAAAATGCACGTTCGAAATTGGCGCGCATTCTCCCTCCGCGAATGAACGATGGATCGAATGGACCGAAATCGAATAATGATGAGGACGAGAGGATAAGCGGGAAGAGGGACAAGCGAGATTCGGGCTACCGTCGAACGGTGGCGTTTGCGCATCCGTCACGGCGACTCATTCCTATAATGGCCGCCGTCTGGCGTTGTCAGTGAGTGTGCGGGTACTTGTCGAAGAGCACAGTTGCCCTTACGACGTCGGATAGCGTTCGGATTAGTCACGGAAACTCGGGTGATACGAGAACGGTGACAGTTCAGAGTGCGACGCGAATGAGCGATGTGTCGTGTCGTGTCTTGTCGCGGTTGATTCGCGCCGGCGGCGATTTAAAACAAGCGACTGGATTTTGTATATATAGTGGTGTGTGTGCTACCCTTCTCTCTCTCTCTCTCTCTCTCTCTTACTATCTCTTCTCTCGTCTCTCCCTCTTTCTCCCTATCCGTCCAACCGTCTGTCTGTTTACCCGAAGCATCGACCGCGACGAGTGTCAACGACTCATCCGAAAATCGGTGCGTAGATCTGCCCTCTCTTTACCCATCTCTATACCTGTCCTGTCCCTTCAAGAAAGCGAGATGAAACGCCGCTGATGCAGCAACACGCTTCGCGCGGCGGATGCGCCACTGACGCAACGGCGTCGTCGCTGGGAGCTTCCTCGCTTTCTCACCGTCGAGAGATAATAAACACGTCGGAATAACAACGTGCGCGAGTGAAGAAACGGCCGTTGTTTTTTTTTTCTTTTTCTTTTCGGCTTGTCGACAGACGCTACGATTCTAGGATCTAAGAAAACGGGAGTCACTGCATTCGGCAGGATCGCGGATCCTAAATCTTCCTCGTACGGTTCAAGGGCATTCTAAAAGCATCCGAACGTCACGAGTGCGAACGAGCGGACGGTGCAAAACGACGCTTTCCACGCGACGCCGCGCGAGAGCTGTCAGCGACCGTGTCGCAAGACTTTCCTCTGGTGTTTTCGTCTCAACCCTCGGGATACACGCGCGAGCTTTCTTGTACGTGACGAGAGAGAGAGAGAGAGAGACGCCGAGTGTTACAACGTCCCCTTCGATGCATCGTAAGTATCATTTTGTCTCTGAGTTTTTTTGATTCTCATTAATTTGCGACGTTAATATTATCTTCTTTCAACACAAACGATGTAATCGACTTTTCTCCTCTATGTTAATCATTGGCAGTAGTTTTGAATAATCGTAAAAAATTAGAAAGTTTTGACAAATTAACTTCCTCAAGATAGAAAGAAGATGATTTTCGTTTTTATTATTATTGATATCTCTTGACATTTTTGATGATTCATCGTGTCTTTATTGCAATTTTTCATATTATTTACATGATGCCACATAGATGTCACACAAATTAAAACTATTAATATAAAATTTACTTATTGTTAAAATTAATTGAAAAATATATGATTTTTATTAAAGCTTAATTTTTGACAAATATTTTATTATATATCAGACATACAATTACTTATTATACAAAAATTAATGTATGATCATTTTTGTTGAGAAAGAATTAACTGCAAATTAGAATTTTATACATATTATATTATTACATATTCTCTAAATGCAACTGTGATAATTTTTCACGTTTGTTATTGTTATGGATTTCATTTATTTTAAATAAATATTATGCAATACTGAATGTATAATTAGCCCACAAAGATTGCTGACACGATAATAACATTCTGAGTTAATGTAAATTATTATTAAATTTTAAATTTATATAACAAAATTATTTAAAATATAAATCGATGTGTTGCACTTTGCAATTTAAATCGACATCATATTCATAACCATTATTATTAGACAAACATAAAATTTAAATTATGCTATAAAAACGATGCATAACTGTATGAAATTATGAAACTAGTAAACAACAAAAATAATTAATATTAATTAGCAATAATTAACAGTTTAATTATGTCTTATACAATTATAATTGCTTATTTTTTACAAGAATAATTTTGTGATATAATGTTAATTATAATTGATTTCAAGATTTACAATCATTTAAAAAATTGAAAGATAATTTTTATTTTATTCAATATCGAATTTATAAAATTATTTATTAATTATTTCCTTGAAAACATTAGGCAATAAAATATTTATTTTGCGAGAAATATTTTATTGCCTAATATTTTGACATGTGCTATTCATTGTGAAATGTTGCAATATTCTTATTAATAACAATTAATAGTAATTTATAATTTATTTTTTCCGTTACTTGTTACGTTCTCCAGCAAATCTAAGATTCCCGCGAAAAGATGTGAAAATCTCAATGTCATTCTGCGCGATATTAATTGCGTGTGAAAATGTGATTATTTGCCACACGAATTGTGATACTTCAATTATTTATAATTTATAATCTCTAGAGACACGCATCACATTGTCAATGTCTCGAAACAATAGAAATACGTTATCACTTTAGGCACGTCCGACATTGTATAAAAGATTTTTAAAATACATTTTAAAAATTGAAATTACAAGAATGCCTAGATGTTAGAAATGCGTATATTAAGTTTTGCGTACGCAACTTTCTCATAACATCAGTGTTCGCCAAAATTTTCGACACTCGCCAATCATCAGTCGGATGCAACTTTATTTCAGGAAGATCTGAATCAGCCCGCGAGAAGTTGTCCGCCGACGATGAGGAGAGAAGAAGCGTGCCAAGTTCCGGTGTCGCGGTCTTCCTACGCTTCGCTTTGAACCTGTAACGTTATCTTGGACCGCATTGCGCGTCTCTCCGAGGATAACGTTCACCTGCGACCGACCGACTGTGATTTCAACGTGTGACGCCACTGCCAAAAAAGGATTTCAAATTTGCGTTGATCGCGAACTTGCGTTTTCGTCTTCACTTCCTTCGCCTTCCAGTATCTATTCGTCGAGGACGAGTGTCTTCCACGTTGTACCAGAAATATATTTCGTCGTTTACACCGAAATCCTTCTACGTCTTCCGCGAATTCCAATGTCCTTAAACGGCCAAAAGGACTCTTGACTTCCTTAAACTTCGTTTGAAGTATATTTGATGTGCACAAGAAAATAAAGAAGGATCGATTCTTCTGTCGCTATGATATTGAGTTCTTCGGAGAAGTCTCTTGGTTAGATCGCAAATTCGATTGACGTTAATCTTGACCACCGTATGCAAAGGCGTTGCATATTACACAGAATTTTGCATCATCCCTTTATCCTCTGAACACGCTCAAAGCAATCTGGGATTGTCTTCGTATTCGTTTGCAGCTACTTACAATCTACGACTTTTCTCATCACTCGGATACGGCAGGACGACGCCGTGACGACCGAGATCGAGAGGTGCATCTTCGAGCAGGAGGCCCCGTGTGATGCGTCGCACGCAGGGCCGCTGCTGCTGCTGTTTCGCATCAGTTTGCGCGACTGTGTCGTCGCAATAACAGCGAAGATGTTCGGGAAGGTGCCGCCGTCGAACACGCCGGGTCCGCCTAATAATAATGGCGGCCAAGCGTCAGCCAAATCATGCTCTAGGCTGACGACGACGATGACAACGACGAGCACAGCCTCGTGTCTGCCATGCTTCTCGGCGGACGAGACATCGTCGTTGGGCGCCGATGATAAAATGAGATTCTGGCGACCGACGAAAGACAATGCCGATGACTCTGCCGCGGTAGTCTTCGAAGCTCCTTGTAATTCTCTGCAACCGTTCGCCAGTCACACGGACACTTCACCCATCACAATGGAGCTTCCTAGATCCTGCAGGACCGACGCGATGACAACGACGATCTGCGTCACCGCTTGCTCCAAAATCTCGGCTAAATGTTTGTCCAAAGAAGCAACGTCGCAAATAGCTAGGAATCACGCAAATGCGACGCAAAAAAGCACTTCTGGTCAGAACTGTCCGACTCTCCCGAAGATCGGCAGATCGCGAAGACCGCAATCCGCATCGACCGGAAGTCTCAACGTCGAGTCAATCAGCACAAGAGACTATATGAAAACCATGAAGAAGATTGTTTCCACTGGCCGAGAGCCTCTGAGCGGCAAAGAGCAGCCAATAGGCGGTAGCAGAACTACATGCAACGAGCAGCAATCCAAATGCTCTCAAGCATACGCCGCCAAATTATCCTCTGCGACATCTTCTGAAATGATTAACTACTTGCCAGGCGGAAAGAGATCCAATAACGAAGATCTCTTGGTGGACACGTGCGCGAGTTATTCCGCAAATAGTGCATCTAACGTGTCAACTGTAAGCGAGTTGTTGTATGTGCATCAGAAACCGGCGCCAAGGATAGTCGACGTGAAAGATGGCGCCGGCGATTCTACGCTCACTACCGTGACCTGCGAAGACGATTCTTGTGACAGTGACTTCGTCACCTCGACACCGTCCAAGGATTGGATGTCATCTAGCAAAATCAGCAGCGATGCAATAACGCTGCAACAGAATTGCGTGTCCTGCGCTCCGCAAGATCTTCCCACGGAGCTGCAATCATCCACGTCCTCTACATCGAGGAACTACAAGGAGAAATGTCGCGATCTTTCTTGGCGACCCACGGAGATGACGGAAAGTGGCGCGATACACGGATTGACAATATGCTCGGGCGAGATGTTTCAGGATACGAGCTCGAAGAGGCGCACCGGGGCATCCTGTCAGGCGCTCAGGCACGCCGTCGCCTCGTTGAATCGCCTGGATGACTTTTACATGGAAAAGATCGGCGCGGGTTTCTTCTCGGAGGTTTATAAGGTAAGAAAATGGTTAATTAGAGAAAATATACGCAATAAGAAGATATATTGAAATTAACGACTGATACAAAATAAATATTAAATAAAACTTACATACGAATTATCGCTAAAATTTAATGCAAAATTTATTTAATGCGATGGATATGAAACGCACAATATATGCTTGTAAAGCTCATTGTATAAAGCATATTGCAATACGCAGAAGTATTATGCGGATAAGGGACGCGTCTCATTTAAGAGTTTCCATCGCAAGTTTTTCTTTAAATTACAAAACTAATAAAATTACAATTTTATTGATATGTTTGTATAGCCTAAAGTATTTTTTTTCTAATGCATAAGTAAAATAATTATATTTACACTTGTTGAAATGCAACAAAATGTCAAACATTTATTTAAATGATTTATTTAATCGCATAATAAGCAACACTGTCACTATTATGCTATGTAAAATATGTTTAGCTACATTTTAGAAACAAATTTATATTTATGTAATTATCAATATATTTGCATGATTCATTAAAATGACTAAATGAATAAAATTCAAAATATTAGATTTTTCTTATATCTATAAGCCTATTATTAAATTTTCATTTTTATTTCGTTGAATAAAAAGAATAAAAATCCGAGTAATATCATTTATCTAAAAGATCGAAGAAGCTATTAGATGCTTCGAAATATATATTTGAACTCATTAGCAACTCGTTAGAAACTTTTTCTCTCGAATAGCACGCGCTTCCGCTTTATTCCCGCTATTGTTCCTAAATAATAATCTTATTTGAAATGGATACTCTCCCGCATATCTCGTTCTATGGAATGTGTTATCTTCGCAGATTGATATCTCGATGGAGATTAGATACGCTTGCTCGCTAGCACGCGAACGTATAGTTTCGTGAAATTAATTCCACTCGTAATCGCGCCGATAATGAACGATCGGAAAATTTTTTTTATCACGACATAAAGCTTTCCGGGTATCTTTACTACATTCATTCTCCGTTACACTTGTCAGAATCCGCATTTTTTCTCATCTATTAAACTTTGTCGATTAGTCGCGAAACGAAGAAAAATTATGGAGGAGAGTGTTTTCCAATTTATTATTCAGCAATTCTAAATTATACGAGGAGTATATAATTAACACAATGTAGATTTAACGTACGAAGATAAAGATAATTTAACAAACATTTACTATGTGGATCTTCTGAAATGAGGAAATAGAGTGTTAATAAAATACTTGATAAAATCGTAAACAAATAAAAGATCCACTCTATTTTTCCCCGAAAGCGTGAAATTGATTTATTGATTACTATCATGAAAACTGAAAAATTATAGAGAATGTTACTCATCAGCTGTTCAGTCTAAATTACAATATCAGATGATAAAAAAATTTCTTTTATAGTTGAAAAAAGAAATCTAAATATATCTTCAAAAGTATTATTTTAATACAACGTAGTATAGACACCTATATTGCACTTTTCTATCAAATTTCATGGTCGTATTGTATGCAAGTATTATGTTTGCGAATGCAGAAGACGTTGCGACAAAATAGTGTCACGGCAGCTTACGTAAATCATTGTGTTTATTCGCAGTGAGCAGGAGCACGTAATTATCGTAGGGTCTTATCCTTGACTTAATTTTTCTTGCGTGATTTCAGAATTCAAAATTTAATTAACACCAGTACTAAAATATATATCCTTTTCGAAAATAATTGATATAAAATTGTGAAAAAATAGACATCTTCATTGTTTAAATATTTATTACGATCTTAAAGAGAGAGAGAGAGAGAGAGAGAGAGAGAGAGAGAGAGAGAGAAATAGAATAATACGAAATAAATGTAATACATAAAACAAGATATTATATACAACAATTAAAATTGAGATAGCAGTCTTGTAAATGGAAATAAACAAATTATCGCTCTAATTGCGTGCTTTTATTGTAACGGGGAATTGTTACGAGACTCGGCTTGTTGATTTTAGATAGAATCGTGTAACGATTTTGCGGGAATCGATCGAAATTCGCTGCGTCGAGAACGTGATGCCGCATTTTGCAAAGGAGAGAGATTTATATGCACGTGTCTCTCTATCAATCTACTTACATCACGCGCAACGGTGGTCGGCACAAATGGCCGGAAAGCTGCCCTAGTTACGCGGATATTCCTTTCGTGCGATCTGCAATTTTGCGCATTCGCGGGTCCGCGATTATGGCAGATGCCGCGACTCTGTGCACTGGAACTACCTGTGCAGCAGAAGTCAGTCGAGCAGTCCGGGACCTTGAGAAGTATGCCGCGGCTTCTCCGACGCGTTATAAATAGGTCAACAGGAAATTGAGCACGTAGTGACTGCGGTGATTCCTCCGGCGCAGCGGTGCGCAAATAACGCAGTAACTCGTACAATACTTCTTACAAATAACTTTTTTTACACGATAGTCTTATTAAGTATTCTGTATATATTCTTGGTGAGAATCAATATTAAACTGAATTAAATTAAACTAAATTAAGTTTGATTTAATAATTGAATAATTTTTTTTTTTTTTTTTGCGAGACTAGTTTCGAATTTTACGCAATTTCAATAACACGCAGACAATTTTTTTTCTCTCTTGCTCGCTGGCTATTAAAGATAATATTTTTCTGTTTCGCCAGATAGTAAATAGCACACCTCTGCTTGAGCGCATTAGCAAGACTCGTTTAAAAATAAACCGGTGATTCTCGATATTATCACGAGTGAGATCGATTGTACTATTTATACCATCAAATATGCCGACGAAAAGGTCAATTCCTAGTAAATATGGTTTAAATTATGAAAATTAAAAATATATTTTGACTATATAAAGATTTGCTGTAATTTGTTCTTGATTTATTATACAATGCTTAGTAACATGCATAGATTTTGAAAAATATTTAACAAATTTAAAACGGCTAAAGTTTGATATTTTATATCTTATTTATCAAAACCTACTGTTCTTTGCATTACGCGTTAATTATTTAATTAAATTATAAGAAAATATAAAACTAAAATATAAAAATAAAAATCTACTAAAGTAATAGATTAAGAAAATTTAGTATTTAAATCTGATAATTATTTTATTGTTTATCCAGAAAATAATGCTTTCCTAATTTTCCATTTTTTTGTTATCGTAAATTTATTAAACGTTTATTTATTACTAAAATCTTTTGTAATTTAATATCGAGAAGTCTGTAAAGAAATGTAACATTAGTATTTTGAGAATAAATTTTTATAATTATCAACTGAAACATTTTGAAAAAGTTCGAAAATTAATCGCATTCGATGTAGGGTCACTCGGGAAGCTCAGACTCGTGCATTCTTGGCACGATAAGTCAATCGCCGTGCCAAGAGTTTCGAGCAAGTATTTCAACTAATTTTCTAGTCGAGTATACGATTACATAGTTTAATCAATATTACAAACGAATTTGCCTGCAAAGTCTGTCTGTTTTGTTGAACTTAAAATAAAAAAAAAATCTGAAATCACACAGATTAGATTTTAATAGATTTTCGTAGAAAATGGAAAGGTTATATATAAAAGTTTATAATCTTTAATTCAAATTAATCCAATAAACTGCTATTTCGCGCAAGATTTCGCACTAGAGATTCCTATTATGTTTCAAGAGTTATGAAACTTCATAGAATTTGGAGTAATGTCAAAAATCGCGTAACGACGAGTAATCGTTATTGTTGTTCTCGCGAGTGAATTGTTGTAAATAAATGAAAGTTACAAAATAATTTTCTATTTTTGTCGGTCAAGTATTACGATAGATACCTGAAACCTGATATTTTACACACAACCGATTAATTATGTGTCTTGAACTTTTAGGATTATATTTAGACACTATTAAAATGTCAGCATTACATACAGAATATTAGATAGTTGCATACGTATTAGAAATTAATTGTATCGAACTTGTATTATAATAATATAAATTTATTTGAAATATAAGATGTTTTAAAAAGATTAATAATAACAATTTAAAAAAATATTGTCTATATTTGTTCTTGCGGCTCTTCATTTGCAAAATTTTAAACACTAAGAGAAGAATAGTAAATCATACGTTTTAACGATCGTCAAGATAATCAAGGTTGCTGATAAGCCACGATAAAAGACGGTAAACGTTGTATTCTACAATTAATGTAAAGCTTCTTTTTAAAATCCGAATAATTAATAACGATGATCAATAATTATTAATTTTGAACTTTTGTTTATTTTTCTAGCACAGAAATGTTTTGATTATTTTTATTTTTTTTTTTTATTGCTTTAAAATTATACTAAATTATAAAGGGATAAAATGAACCTTTATAAAGTGTAAAAACGGCGTTTACGTACGTGAAAAAAGAAAAATAGCAAACAAAATTTCCTCCCTCTAGGAGGAAAAGATCAAGCGAAAGATGTAGTAAATCTATTTTTAACTGCAATGAACCTCCATGTATATTAGTCGTGTCTCCGTGTGTCGCGACGAATTAGAATGCGCGAATGCAGAAGTCCAAGCTCGAATCTTTCCAGTCAAGTATCAAGCCAAGTGTATGTGACGCATATTAGACTAGCTTAGACATATATCAACAATTTTTGTGCAGATTAATTCGTAGATTACTAAAATATCTCAACAAATATATGCTATTAAATATAATTTTGTCTTTAAGAATACTATATGTATAGAAAGATCATTTTATTTTTCTGTGCCAAACATTATATATTTTGTCATCTATTCATTAACACATATAGCGGGTGTTAAAGTATATTATTTTAATTAATTTTTAACTGAATATCTTATTTAAAAATGATTTTCTTATGTTAATGACATATTTTTTTTCAAATTGTTATTTGATATCCTTAGGAGGAAAAACGAAGTAGAGAAAGCTTGTAATTTGAAATTTTTAATATATATATTGGCATTTTGATAACTCTGAATTTTAATTTTATTTAATTTATATAAATGCACTCTTAAAACTGTATACGAAGGATAAAATTTCTTTATTTGCGTATTTAAAGCTTTATTTGCAAATAAACTATTTATAATATAATTTAATAAAAAAATATACAAGTAATTAATTAACCCGATAGAAATAGAGAACTTTACGTGTTTGAAGCACAAAAATCGATAAAATCGAATAAGCGCCGACAAGAGAGTCTCTTGTCGGCGTATCGACTTTTATGATACGAAGTCGCTTTGAAGGACGCAGTCTCGAGGTTAGAACGAACGAGGTTTGTTCGGCTTCTTATCTTCGCTCATTGAACGCATTGATCGCCTGAATACTGCATAAGGTGCATCTAAAGCGTGCATACTGACGGTGTCGCTTATCGCGTGCAACCACGTGCGGTTTCGGTCGGGATCGTTTCGAACAATTGCAGCATCACGCAATCGACGTTTGTTACAAAACTGTCGTTGTTGCGAGGAAAACGTGGTGATGCCTCCTCGAATTGAGGCCCTCGCGAGAAGGCTTAAGTGAAACGATTCTTACGACGCTCTTACAACGACCGAGAAGGAACTTCCTCTCGTTTGTTCTCCGCCTTTTCATTCCACCTACACGCGTTCTCATCCTCCCTGCTGGCTTTTAAATCCTTTTGACGCGAATCGCCCGCAGGCTCGATAGTACAACTTCCCTTCGCTCTCGGTCTCTCGTCGAAATCACCGCTCGTTACGCGTTCAATCACGATTCTCATCTCGCTCGGCTGTTCAATGGAAAAAAGACAGTAATCATCATTTTTACGAAAGTGGGACTGGTATATATCCGTGAGCAAAATTACGCATGTCACATCTCATGACTCGTTTTAATATTCAGTATCCAATTAAATTTCCTTAATATGCTTCGTGTTTATTTTTATTTTATTGAATTAATTAATTTAATGTATCTTTATTGAATGCTTGAAAATAGTTTAGTTCTCCAGTATATTCATTAAAAAAATTGATTTTAAATTTGTTAGGAAATCAATAACTATAAAGAAAAATGCGAAATGTGCGACACTTTCTTTTCGTACTTCCTATATAGATATACAACTCTCAATCGTGATTTTCCGATCGTTCGATCGACGATGACATTAATCTTCAATCAGGCGAAAGTCGACGCGAGGAAATCGGAGGAATCACCGTTCGAATTCTCTTTAATCGCTCGCCATCGTCGCCGACAAATCGCCGCGGAATGCAATTATTATTTGCCTCGGTAATTCCGAGAGGCTTTTACGAGCGGTATGCACAAGCGGCATGCACGAGTCGCCGCCGCTCGTGGTGAAAACGCAGTAAATTATCGGTAATGACATGCATAATGGCTACGGCGTGCGATTATTGGCGATGCTCGGGAGTCGGTGGGACATGAAAGAGCTGGCTAAGAACCGGAGGCTTCATCGGTCGCACGTGATGATCAGACCATGACTCGATATAGCGAACGTTGCAATAATTTGATATTGCTAATGTCTCGCGGATATAATAGGCGAAAGTTAACTATATCTGCTCGCTGCGCATGTAAGATGAATAAAAATAGAATCGCTTGTAATCTTATTTTTTTCATCGCGCGATGACATTTCCTGTGGGTTTATTAACGTGGCATCTGTCTTTAATTTTAAATTTGTTTTTAATTTACTTTTAAATTTGATTGCTTAATAAATATATAGAAATTTTAATTATAGTTTAATTTATTTACTGGTTTTTTAAATCACTTTTTTATTAGTTTTTATAAGAAAATTTATTTCTTGAATAAAAACACAAAATAAATTTTTCTACAGAATACGAATGTGATTAACAAAAATATTTTATCATTGAAGATAAATATTTTTATTGTTAATTTCTTTATTTAGAAAAAACAGTGTTCAGAGAAAATATGATTATCTAAATTCGAATATTACGTGTGAGATTGCGCGTAAAATGATTACGCGTTGAGATTATAGCAATTCCAATTTTATGACAAATTGCCGCAGGAACGGTTCTCCAAGAGCGTTATTCGTGGCATTTGCCTGATCGTTTCAATCATTGAAATATTCACCGCATTCGCTTATTCATAATCGCCGCTATGAAAATAACGATACAATTTGCGTTCTTAATTTTTTATCTTATAGTTATTTTGAACTCCTCGAAACCGTAAATAAAACGGGAAATAAAAACTGTTTGAAGAGAGAGAAGTATTACTTAATTAAAGTTTTATAAAAAAGCACGTTAAAAAAAAAGCTGTTGTTATGATGCACAAATGTTAACTTCTGAAGCTATCATTAAGTTTATAAATTTTAATTAATCAATTTTTTAAATTTTATATATGTTTTTATAAATTTAATAAATTTATATAAATTTAAAAGATTTTTAAAAAATATTTTCAAGGTTTTTAGAAATGCATTAATTTTTTAATATTATTTTTTGAAGAATATTATACACTTGTTAATTGTATATATTTGTCTTACGTTAAGTTTTGATACTGGATATTAATTAATATTTATTTATTGAAAATTAATTTTGTGACTACGATATATTTCATAACATTATATGGAGCGGTAACTTTGCAAAACATTGTGCGTATTTCACGGAAATGACGATATTAATTGCGTAGTCAACCTATCTAATTACGATTGACATAGGTAAACATATCCGGATGTTTTAATTACAGTGAGATTTTGTCGATCATAACCGAGATGTCAGACTATAATGATACTAATTAAGATATAAACTGGTAAAAGAAAACAAGTCTAAATTTCGACCGATTTTTTACTAGTAATAAAGAAAGGTAATGAATTAAATTTGAAATTATTTAAGCTCTTTGATAAATGTAATATTTTGCAATTTAGGATTTTATGTTCATTAGTTTTCCTTTGTATGGAAACTTTTTGTTTCCATGTAAACTCATGCGTATTCAATCAGCTCTTACAAAACGAAATATTTAAATAGCCGTATATCTAGTGGAAAATTTTAATAAATAATTCAAGAGAACGCAGTTAACGGGATATTATAATCTTTCAACGAAGAATGTACGCGTGGCTGGCATCATCTCGTACTGGCATTTGTTCATCTGAATCGACGACCTTGCCTGTGATTCAAGAGTTCGTAGGCAGTATCGGCATTTCCTTCTCCCTCGTGCGAATGAGAATATGTTGGAAGTAGACGAGAAAGCCGGTCACGGCGCGCTGGCCATGGAGTACGAACACTCTCTAATGAGCCTCGCTCGTCGGTCGTTCGCTCGTTTGCCTTCCGCGCGATTCGATTCGTTACCGTTCCCACCTGCGCGACATGTGCGTATCGGCACGTAGACTTCCGTGGGCAAAACTACAAACTTATATTGACGAGGCGTTTGTCTGTAAAAATTGTTTTCTATTTTTAAAGAAGAGAAAAGTGAGCATTTTTGCTTCCTTTATCAAAACAACTTATAAATAGATTATGAGAAAATGCAGTATTTTATTTCAGTAATATAAAAGAATTTTACTGAGACTATCATGGAATTTGCCATTCAAGATTTTCCGAACTTTTATAGAAAGAGAAAAAAATTTTCAGGCGAATTTTTTTGTGTAGTCCACTATTGACTTCTGAAATATTTCAATAAAATAATTAACGTTAATAATTGTCAAACAATATTTACTGATTGAGATTGACGTTTCTACTGAAATATGAGTTGCGCGTTCTTATTAGATTTTGATTATTCTGAATAGTTACAAGTGAGAGCCTCATTGCTGTCGCGAATGAGAAAATAACGAGATTTGTGTCGCTTGAATTAATCCAACCGATGCACAACGATCGGATGCAGATAGAAAAAATACGTTCTCATGAAACCATCGTTATTTAGCACCTGATATGTAAATGATAAATATGCACAAGTAAGTTTCACCGCGACGAAATATATTCGTGCGCGTGCACGCGTGACAAGTTCTCGTGAACACCATCGCTTGGCCGACGTCGCGTTTCCGCGATCCTTTCTTCCCAGTCGTCGAGATTGTAAATCGATACACTGTTAAAAAACTTATTGAAATTTTAGACAAAGTGTCTTGCAGACATACTGTCTGAATTTTTTGACAGAATGCTGTCTAAGCTTTCAGACACACTTTTCTGAATTTTTAGAAAAACGATCTTGATGATTAAAATAGATTATCTGAAATTTTTTTCAAATACCTTCGATCTGAAAATTCAGACAAGAATGTGTGTGAATTTTTACAATGTAAATATTTATATTGCTTGAATTATCGCTGCATCGCGAGCGATATTCATTATTTGATTGGTAACTTAAATCAGATATATCCTTTCTTTAAGTTTTAATTTATTTCTCTTTGATCATATTCCACTTCTACATATTTTTTTTTTTTTTTATTGACGACGTGCAAATATATGTATAATTTTAGAGATAGTTGAGGACTTTTTAATTTATATTATTTACAACTGTGTATCTATAATTTTTTTTTTTTAATAGGTAACTTACAATTGACTTGATATTGACTTGAAATTGACTTGAAATTTCAAATGCAATCATCTGATCATTTCTAACAGAAAATATATAAAAAGTAATTTTTTGTACTCTTATATTTGTATTATAATCATGCATATCCATATAGCTTACATTATGATTTATCTATCCATTCCATTGTTATCTACTTATTAGATTGAAACAGAATGCATGATATGTTTCGAGAAGCACACTCTTGGGAGAAAAAAAATATTCCGGCATACATCCTATCTTTCCTTCATGATCTTTAGAAATAAGGAGAAAGTTCACGGGACACGCGTCGTGAGAAAGAAATCGATCGATATATTGTGCGTTTTTTTTGCTTGAGAATTTCTCATTCATTGTACTTTGTCGTGACCTTGAATATCACTTCTTCTTAACATTTTTTTCATGACGTTGCAACAGGATAGAGGCTGAGCGTAATCACGTATTTCTTGTTTGTGGAATTAAGGATTGACACGCGGATTGAATTGAATGTGCAATTAATCTTTGCTAAAAATTTGATATTTTTCTTGCTATTACATGATATTATGTCTCGAATTTTAAAGAAATTATAGAAATTTAATAGAGAAAAATTTAAGAGATGGAGCTGTTCAATTTTTTTTGCTATAGATTATATAACTTATTAAAATCTACAACTAAATATAAATATATATAAATAATTTTCATTTATATATATATTTCTGGCTAAAATTGACGATAGATATAAATGACAGTTATCGTGCCGTTATGTCTCACTGTTAATCCACAGAATGCATTTACATACGAGTAGTTAACCTTTACCGTGCTGCATATAGGCTCGTAAATTTCTGTCTCAAAAAATTTGAACCTAGAAAGTCTCTTGCATGTTTAATTTTATCGGCATATCATTTTTAATCAGTTTTTGTCAGTTTACAAAATCATAAATAATTATATTTTTGTGGATTTCTCAAATATGATTATCGCGATGTCAGGTGCAGTAATTTGGCAGAATATTATGTAAATTATAAACATATAATAAATTAAAAGAATTATACACTTATTTCGATTAAAATTGTGCTTTTCGATGAATAATGAAAAACTATACATTTTTTATCGTTTTCATATCTATTTGAACAAAGATGTAAAAGATCACGTATTGTAAGCTTAAATGAGCACGAAAATATTTCGAGGCGAAAAGTTCAAGAGCACGTACTCTTTCAATCGTCTGTCTCGCTTTTGCATCCCCTATTTGTCGCTTTTCATCTCTGCATTTATAATTAGACGGTTGACGGTTACGATGGTTGACGATGATTGTGAACATATGATGCAGACCTTTGTAAAGAGCTTTTGAGTTTGCAAAGTCCAGAGTGCTTGCTAATTGGATCGCTGCTCTTAATTGCGCCATAGCTTGCCAGAACGATACTTGATAGATGGAGTGTTCGCTCTTCTGTCCTCCCCATAAAGTGAATCTCTCAACGGTTGAATCATCCGAGTCTAAAGAAATCGATAACACTATATTCATAACAAAATTTAATTTTTTTTCTATAGAGATAATGAAAATAAATGAATTTTAAATTTCTTAATCTCTCTTTTTTGATTAGGAAAATATATTTATATTGTAATTAAATTTTAATTAAATTATATTTTATAATTATATTTATATTAGCTTATATCTATATCAGTACGTTATCAATCTAAATTAAAACAATCAATATCCTTCTGTAATTTGGAAACAGAATGATGAAAATGATATATATATATATATAATTTCTTTTCTCCTTATTTTCGTTTTCAGACTACAAAAATTTCTCCAACTTAATTTTTCAAGCATTATTTTAATCGTCAAAATTTCGTTTTTGAATAATGAGGGCCGGCTTTCATTTCATTCAATTTTGCCAAGTTTATATACCGATAGTCACTTACACGTGGTAATCTCCTACATGCGGGTGGAAAGGCGCGAAATGTGTTTTGCATTATGCATAGGACGCTCAAGGAGGCATTAATCACTCGCTGTTACAATATAATTGCCGCGCATGCTTTCTCTCCGCCGTCGTAAATACAATGGCGCGTAGTATGTAGAAAACACGCAATACCGGAGCTTTCCAGACAATGGGAATTATTCGAAATGAATTGGCGCAGGTGAGAGATCGACAGAATCGTCCGATCTTCCTGTCAGTCGACTCCACCAATCCCTTGAGTTTCGCCGAGCGATGAACGGAAATAAGATTTGTCGGATTAAACACACACATACACACACGGTCGGCTTTTTCTTCTCTCTCTCTCTCTCTCTCTCTCTCTCTCTCTCTCTCTTTGTCGTGAAATAACAACGATTCGCAGCCGTTCTGTTTACGACGGACTCGAACTTTGGTTTTTGCATTCGTCATCGTTTTGGCCGCGATCCAACTAGAGTCGGCTATTGCCAAGGAATTCTAGCTACATATTATTCTCGACTTTTTAATCTGCGAAATTTCCATCTCACGTCGAGATGTCGGCTGCAAGAGAGAGACTCTCCTCCCCCACGTCACGTCTCCATTTTCATCATCTTTCCCGTCTCATCTTCAGCCGACTTCTTTTAGACCCGAGATGAAATCCGAGATGAACGGTAAAATGTGCGCGAGCGCTGGAATGTAAAGGAGAGTGCATTACACGCCTTTCGACGCCGGGGATCGGTTGAGTGATGTAATCTAGTGGTCCTTAACCTCCTCGCATCTCTTGTATTCTCAGATGTTCTCGCACCGCCATGAGTGGAAGCCATGTCAAATTCTTTATTTTATTTATAAAAAAAGAAAACTATATATATATATATATATATATATATATATATATATATATTGCATATATACAGAAAATGAGAAATCTATCTTCACTTTACGACAGTGTTTTTTCGCAACTTTGACTCACTCCTTTAAAAACTATCGATATAAATTAAGAACTATAAATAAAGATAATAAAAATATAGCTCTTTTAATATCTATGTCACATATATAATATGCAAAGTATTATTATATTATTAGAAAAGACTTTAAGGATAGATTCTTTGGCAATAACTAGATTCTTTGACAGAACTGTTGGTATTAATATTTTTTCAGTATATATTTTATGAATTTATTTAATTAATTCTATAATAAATCAGATTTTTTATTTCTCAGCTCATTACGCAGCATATGCTTCAAATTAAGTTCTCCCCGTAATTTTCACAAAACTGCTCTTCTTCAGAGAGCCCATAATAATCGGCTGCCCATAATAAGCGAAGCTGCAATAATCGCCCTCGTTAAGCAATCGCGCTTTCAAAATTAATAAAGAAGTTACAGGCTGTATGTCCATTTTTTGACATTGAACGATGTTGCGCGGTCAGCGTCTCTCACGAGCATATATACGCTAACCAGATGCCGCAATTTCATTAATAAGTTTCTCTTTCGCGAGGATATCGCTTTAGCGTTCTCTCGCGCGTGTTACTTGCGCCACGTGAAAATAGGACGACGAAGTCTTCGTTTCAAGTCTTCGTGGTCAGCGATGAGAATCGCATCTGGCGTCGTCGTTTTCCAGTACTCGAATGATTAGCTATTATACAGTTTATCCCAAAATCATTTTAATGCAAGACGAATATTAAAACAATTTTTTTTCAAAATCTATTATACTTGCCTTTATATTCGCGTTAATAGTAAAATTTAATGATAAAAATCTTGTTTATTTGATGTAGGACAAGAGTTTAAACGAGAATTAGAGTTAAGAGAGTTAATAGAGAGTTTAAAAGAATTTTAATATTTAATTTAATTATTGAAATATTTAAAATTGCAAAAGTTGTAACAATAGTTTTTCAAAAAATAAAATAAATAAAAATAAATTTTTAGTATCAAAATCGATTTCAGATTATCGTCCAAGTATTAAATAATGCAACTGTCAAGTTTTGATGCAACCTGTACTTGTATCAATTTTGTGACAAATGTATAAATGTTTCACACAATTACGATGAAATTATTTTAATGCATTAAGGCCACTATATAGAAAATGATGAATTATGTATGTTCGTCTATGTTATTCGCAGTATAATGAATTATAGAAAATTCGTATCCTGTATTTAACGACGATGAATACATTATAGTATTCACACATAGTACAGCGTGCACACATATATGCTTTAAATTAGTTATAAAATGCATCTCTCTCTCTTTTTCTCTCTCGATAAAAACTTGTTATTTTATTATATTTTTGAATATATATATATATTTATTTCAATCAAAAAAAGTTCTTAAGTTTTAATTTTTCTAAATTATTAAATATAAAATTTTACCTTTTATTGTATTATAAATCTTTTATTTTTTTATCGTATTTTTATTTATATTATATTTATTTGATAAAAATATACGCTAATATTTTTTTCAAATATATGAAATCTCTATAATCTCTATCACATAAAATCTTTTTCATGATTTTGCACATATTTGAAAAAAATACTATAACGTATATCTGTCAAAAAACAGCGCTCTTACGCTTACGACCTCGGCACAGTTCTTGCCATAAAGAATCGTAGCGGTTACGTATGCACCTGTCTATATGATCTAACGTCAATAACTGCAAAACATGACTGCGCATCGCAATATGTCACTAACCCTTCGTATTCATTTCGTTTTTCCAGGTTACTCATAAAGTGACAAGTCAGGTGATGGTGCTTAAGATGAATCAGCTGGCGGCGAACAGGCCGAACATGTTGAAGGAAGTCCAGCTCATGAACAAGCTCAGCCATCCGAACATACTAAGGTGAGCCCGCGCGAATCGAATCCGGTTTATTTTTACCGGTGAAACTCTGTGTCTTGCAATCAAAGAAAATCACTCGGCCGTATGTGCCGAATTTGATAATGACGATGAAATTTTTATCTACTCTGCTTGCCCGTTTAATCCTTATATTACGAGTAAAACATTAATTCTTTTTCGCATGTGAATTATTTCAATGCAAATAAAATTCGAGAATGATAAACGCGGTTTATAAATTATCTTTTATCCAAGGTAAAACGCACGCGATGTTATGCATTGCCGATAACAATTCTTTTGAATTTTGTAAGAAATATATTCAAGAAAATATTAACAGCGATCATTAAGTTATCACTTTTTGGTTTTATATATATATATATATATATATATATATATATATATATATATATATAGTTAATTATTTCTACATAAAGCTCTATCCATATATAATTTTATATAGATATATTAAGTGAATTTCTTTGTATTTTTTCAAAAATTTCTAAAGATTTATCATATCAGTCAACAGTCAAATATTTCTTATGCTCACATTTGTTTTGTTCTGTCGTGAGTCAATTTGAAAACTTCTTTTCGGCGTCTTGCCAAAATTCTTGCGCAAGGTCCCTGTATTAAATTATTTTACCGTAACACATTTAACTAAACACGTGGCAACTGTCAGAACTTGTAAACGATATCATAGAGGTTCGTCGCAATGAACACCAAGTTCAAGTTAAAGCGTGTGATCCTATGTTTGATTTATCTGGCGATGATATCGTTAACATTCCTCTCGCTTGGGAGACCACTGAAATGAGCAAAAGATTAGAAAAAACGGTATTACGCTTTAACCACGCTCGTTATAAATTACAACATAATACATCGTCTAGCGGTAACGGCGGTTATCTCGACACCCGTTGCGAAAATTCCTCCTAGCAGTGTCTAAAGGGCAATATTTATGCAGTTAAAATCCATAATGCACGATGCGCAAAATTTTCTATTCCGTAATTTGGAGATACAAAATTAAATGTATAAATATTGGATGTGAACATACTACAGCGTATAATATAATTATACATATGTATTATTTTATTTTTATACCGAGAGTTTCTTATAAATTTTTTAATCTTGTCATATAAATTTATTTGACATGACATGAATTAAAAACTGCGTTCAAAATATTTAAATTAAATCGAATAACATTATTTATTTTTAAAACACACTTTAATTTCAATGAAATTTATTCTTTAAAAATTATTATCGTTTTCTATTTATTAAGGTTTTTATTGACAAAAGTCTATTTTAAATTTAATTAGGTGATCGAATATTTCTTTGTGTTTACTTTTCGTAATTGCAAGTCGTGCAAGAGATACAAGTAAGCTCATACTTTGAAAGATCAAAAATCCGGAATCCAGAGATATTATATATATATATATATTTTTTTTAAAGAAAAGGGAGGTAAGAGGGTGATTATTCATTTCCCGTATAATGCTTCTCGCATTATGACATAACGCGCTTTGCTGGGACGTTCGGGATGCGCCGCGCCGCGACGACAACGCATTCCGACGATATAAACGGCTTGGCCTAGATTCGGATACGGTGTTTACCCGTCGGGTGAACCTAGCGGATCTTATTTCTGGCATTTTCCTCGGCGAAGGCCTCCGCGAAATTCGCGGGTCCTCTCAGGATCCTTCGCTTCGCGCACCAGCTGACTCAGTTGTAAAAATAGTTATCATCTCCACTCGCGGCATTTACCGCGAGGTGTATCATTACACTCGCGTTTATTGCGATGTCGTAACTAGAATTACTATAGCGAAGTAATGTCTTAGTTTGGGTGATATTAATAGGAAATATTGACGTTGTAGAAACGTCAAGTATTGATATTTTTAGATAAGTCGAGATATTAATATTCGCTCGTTCAGTTTACTTCAATTAAATCTTTCTCTTAAATTATACTGAACACTATTTAAAAAATGCTCTAAAACGTATAGCAAGCATTTATTCAATTTTTTTTGTAATCTGTTAAATGCAATGAATCATTCTTTATATAAAGCTAACGAGATATAAATATCATAATGTCTATAACGATTATGGCATTTAATTTATCTCAATAAACTAATGTTTATTTCTGGGAGAAAAAAATGTTGATTGTCATTTTTAATGGCTGCTATTATACGACGTGCCAGTCATTATATCACAATAACTACAATAATAATTAAAATAACATTAATTTATTACGGTATTATTGTTACAATATAAAATAATAGTATCAAATATCACAATACAAACGAAAAATATTAGCGCTATAGTGTCGGGATAGTATTACTACGTCGAGTATTCGACGTAGTAGTATCCGTCAGTAGCATCTTGATGATAATTCTTGGAACGACAATCGGCAAACGCGCCAATCGCTTTTGCGAAGAGCGGCTGAATGAAAACGACTGGACAGTGCCCAAAAATATCTCGCGTCTTCGAACTTTGCATAATTCTTGCATTCAAACATGCTCTCAATCGATTCACCGATGCTCGTTATATGCGAACGCCCCCTTCCTTTTACATAATATTTGGCTTGCAGAGAATGAATTCATCTCTAATCGCCTGAAAGAGACAACAACAATCTACTAGTAGATAATGACGCGACGCAGTCAGACGTTCATATCACTTTTCGTGCGCTCTTGACACTCGGGCTTTTGATTTATGTACATTTTCAACTTATACGTGTGTATTATGATCTGCATTCGCAATGTATAAAATACATATTTTGATATGCAATAATTAAATATTAATTTAATAAACGTAAAATGAATAAATAGTGAAAGTGAAATATCTCAAAATATGAAGAATTAAAAGATAATAACATTTTTGTACAAAACTTATCGCGATTCATAATACAATTATCTCTCCAATGAACTACTTCTATTTTATTTATATTTCTATTTTTTTTTTTTTTTACTTATGTATTTTAACTTTCACTCGTGTAAAAACCGTATAATATCTCCAGAAATCTTTCTTCGCATATCTCGTTACGAATTATATTCCAAGTGTCTATTCGCAAAAAATCTGCAACATGATGCGGTATAATTAATGTTTCTATGGCGTATCAAGCGCGCAGATGACAAGCCTTGTGAAGCGCAAGGGGAGCGACAATTTCTCCTCTTATCTGATCGACAAAAAATGAATCTGGAGCATCGCGTATGCATCGCTTGTATTTTACCTGGGAAAAATTCTTGGCCGGAAATTTCTCTTTCGCTCGCGCTGTTTGTCGCTTTTTTTTCTGTCGCGTGTGGGAGAAACGCGCGTCGACGTGCTCGGCGAGAAACGCCTCGAAATCGGGACGACATGGCGTAACGCGTGATTTTCTTCTTCTTCTCAAGCTCTATCATTATGCAGAATCCCCGTCTTATCCCACGATAACGTAAAGTGCACTCACCGATTAAGTCCTTTCTTTCTGCGGGAGAAATATAAGCAAAGTAGCTTTCGCAATATGATCAGATTGTTTTATTGTAATTTTTTGAAATACTTATGAATACATTTTCTCTTGTGGATTTATATATCCATCTAAAATAACAGAAATTGTAAAAGCTTATATTATTTTTTTTATCATAATAATAATTGATGATATTATTGTTTTAAAAATATAAAAATGTTAATTATGATGTAAATCGTGCAAGTTATATAAGATTTATAGTAAATGTATTATATATCTATTATATACTTTTAGAGATTTTTTAATTTATATTTCATTTATACATCAATATGAATAAATACAATAATAAATACATTAACCGATACATTATATATACTAATGGATATATTTATTGTTATGAGTTATAATTAAAAGCAATTAAAGAAATTATGTGGTAATTCATCTATTTTTTTATCAGTTTCGTTAATGAACATTTAAAAGTGATAAATTGTTTTAGAAGTTTTTTTTTTTTTGATAAGTGAGTCCATGATGTTCTCTTTAAACGAGGCGGATTTAATTGTCTTAATCTATCATAATAGAATGGCTATAAAGATAACATCAATGATATCGCAACGATTAAGTTACAAGGTACATATCAAAGTCTAGACTTTTTAATCTTTATTATATGTAGAGCACATCATTTGAATTTTGTTTTATTGTTTAAAAACAATGAATGATAAAGCATATATTGGGTAATATTCTTCATAAAATAAAATTTTCTTGTCCTTTGACACGATTTATATCTTTTGTATTTATTTATTTTAACTATATTTATTTATTTATTAATGTAATATTAGATTTTCCAGCAATTTTATCATATATTTTCGCGCACATTTTATTTTATTTATTTTTTATTGTTGCGTTTTTAAATATGAATTGAAAAAAGTAAAAGAGAAAGCATGCGATATTAAAATTTAATATAAAACTTTATAAAATATTCACAAATTTTGCTCTAGTTTTTCTTTTGTTCGTTTTCAATATCAATTTCCGTTGAGAATCACTGAATTGATTGAAAAGCGACAAGTTCTAAATTAGTTCGTGTTTGTGCTACATAATAATTGTTTTACTTTGTGAGAATTTTAAAAGAATATTATTTTATAATATCTACATCCAATCTAATTTTTTACATACAAAAGTTTTATGTAACGAATACAAACATTTATCTTTTTATTTACATCTTTTTATATAAATTTTATGAAACAAAGAGTTTTTTTCTTATTTGAAAATCACGATGTTTTCTTTTATTTTTTTTATATTTGATTGAAAATGTATATTTAAATTCCTAAATTTTAAATACAGAATTAATCTTACAAATTCTTGCTGAATTTTCCTTATCTGTAAGATAAATATTTCAATTAATGAAAATTGAGATTGAGAAGCAAATTATTTTGTCCTAGCATCACGACTAAAAAAATTAATGATGAAGTAAAATTAAAAACAGCTTTTAAATTGTATCTCTTTATACATTCATTTTTTTCTCAAATAATATTTTCGTGAAAAGTATTGGAATTTACCGTTTTATTATCTCAAACAAAAAAAATTTTCTCAACCAAAGACCTTCGTGCACTGGAAGATCAATCTCTTCTTACGTTTTCCAGGTTCATGGGAGTGTGTGTGCACGAAGGTCAACTGCACGCGTTAACGGAGTACATCAACGGTGGCAGCTTGGAACAGCTGATTATGTCGCGGCATACGCCGTTACCGCATATCATCCGGATGAACCTCGCTAGGGATGTGTCCCGTGGCATGGCCTATTTACACAGCCGCGGCCTATTTCACCGCGATCTCACGTCCAAAAATGTGCTGATCAAAAAGGACGAGTGTAACAACGAGATGATCGCGGTTGTGGGCGATTTTGGGTTGGCCGCAAAGATACCGGATCCAAGCACGGGCTATCGACTTAGCACTGTCGGCAGTCCTTACTGGATGTCACCTGAGTGCCTCAAAGGCCAATGGTACGATCACAGATCCGACGTTTTCTCATTTGGCATCGTCGTATGCGAGCTGATCGGCAGAGTGCCGGCAGATCCGGACGTTCTGCCACGCTCAGATAACTTTGGCCTCGATTATCTGGCCGTGGCGGAGATCTGCGCGGCCGCTGATCCGCCGCCCGCCTTTCTGCAACTCGCCTTCAATTGCTGTACAGTGAGTATGATAATCTCTTGTAACTGTAAAGGCATGCAATATAGATCCGGTGCAAATAAAGTCGGATGATTATTATAACTGCTGTTACACTCCAAATGAAAATATTACGTTATGTACGCATGCAACATTTCACGCTGATGTCTGTTAAATTTCATTAATTGTCAGTTTAATTGAATTTTATAATTTGTTAATTTAAATTATATCTATCTACGATTATTCTTCCGTTAAATTATTTATTCCGTGGATGTAACGAAAGACACGGACTAATGAACTTTTTCATTTATTTGCAGTATGAACCCAAGTCGAGGCCAACTTTTCCAGAGATCACGACTAATCTGGAAACAATAATAGCGACCTGCGAAGAAGAATTGAAGAGCAACATTGGTAAACGACAATCGATTGTTGATCCAACATTAATGTCCAGTATGGATGAAATCGCGCGAGAAGGACGCACGATGAAGCGACGTACTGCAAAAATCAGAAGTCAATCGGCAGATGCGAGAGGTTGCGACAATGCAACTCCCTCTGATAAGGCGAGGTGTCACTCTGCCAGGCGAGTGGCCGAGCTCGCCAGCAGACGGGATCCGCATTATAGACCGATGACGGCGAATCCGTTCCACGCATTGGGCGGCGTCAAAAAGATTCTTGGTGATCTATTCTCCAGCTGTCTGGAGCTACCCTCGCTAGAAGATGTGCGGCCCAGCGTCACTGACGGTGCGTGTAGCAAGTTTAAACCGGCGCAGAACGATAGCATAGCCAAGATTTTGGATAGGAAAAAGCCGAGTTCTGAGCCGAGCAGCCCTACTGCTAGAAAGAAGTGGGAAAGAAAAGTAAGTACACAAATTAATTGCGAAGGATAGGTTTGACTATTCAGTTCCAAAATGTGTTATTTTACTTTATTATGCTTTAAGTTTGTTTTACAATAGACAATATCACGCCATTACATATATAGTATTTTTTTCTCTTAGACTGATATACACATTGTTTTTAGGTCGCCACCAAGGTAGGAGCTGCGAGTCTGTTTACTCATCCACTCTTCCGGGACGGTTGGGAGCCGCGGAGACGCGGCAGCTGTGAATCGGGTTTCTGGAGTTGCGTTGGCGAGGACCTGAGTCCGGAGCCACCGAATCGGCGGCATACCTCAACCCTCAGCAGTTCAGCAGCAAGTAGTCTGTTTCTACTGGATGATCATCGAACCAGCTCGATCTATACGGACTCTTCCGAGGACATTGCTAGTTTGGGTGGCGGCGATTCGTGCTGGGAGGATCGACTAAATGGCATTGGTTCCTCAAGCAAGACCATTTCGAAAATTGTTGAGTATTTTGAAAGAAAGCAGGCAATGGCGGGTAGACTTGGCGAACACGGCGATACCGCCGGTCCTAGCCGCTTAACCTTGTTACGGGCCAGTCTAGAAGGGCCCGTGCCCATAAGTAGTATCTCGGCCGCGCAGCGGCTAGTCGTGTGTGAGGGTGCCGTACGTAGCAAACTTGCATTATTCGACAAGAAGTGATATTACGCCTGACAGTCATTTGACAATTTCTTATCATTTCCTTCTGACGCTCAAGGAGCACCCGCATAAAAAAGCCTATACAATGAAATGTGACACAGATCTTGGAGAGAGTTTGCTTCATCATCGCGTACATGATGATGGCAAGTATCCTAGAATGTTACATGATAATTAGATAGGTAGCGCGTTCTTATGTATAATTAAAAGTGGAGAACAAATGGTAGTTACATGAAAAATAATAGTAATCGCGGTTTTATTGCACATAAAGATTATGACAGGTGAAAAAAAGGAGTTAATAGCATCAGCGCGTCATATGTGACTTGTAGGCAGGATAGTTTATACACACGCGTGGCGTGCTAAAGAACATTTCTCTAAAAACCTAATAACCTGACTGTGATGTTTTTTGATAATCTACATACATACATAATTGAGCTGTACGACTGAAATTTGGCGGAGCAATCGGCACACAGGACCTTTAATACGCTACATGAATCGCGTTTCATGCACTTGAGCTATAATAGTGTATTGTTCGAAAGAAAAAGGGAGAGAGGACGAAGCAATATCGAATTTCATTTGAAGAAATGCGTTCAAGATTAGTGCTGGCGTAGCGCTAATCGATTTTTCGAGATCGACGTACGTTTTGCAGTGCCTCGCAGTTCCTAGTAGCCATCTCCGTCCTTATGCACACGAACCGTGGTTATTACCGATCATTGCAAAAAAGTTGTTCAGATCGAAGATGTGAGTATGAATTATTTTTTTTTTATTTAAATAAGCAAGAAGGCAAATTGTCTCATCTCACCATTCTAATCTCGTAGTTGATATTTGCAATTAATTTTGTCGATTTGTTGCGTTTGTTCTTTTTTTTCTTTTTTATTTTGTAATGTGTTAATAATATATAATTTTATCAATTTTTAACTCTAAATTTATATTTTAAAAATATTTAAAAATACTGACCTGTATTACTGCAGCTATTATCATTGCAGTATGCTGTAATGAAAGGTCAGAGGAAGGTAAGTTCAATTTACAGAGATCTACGTTGCGTTTTGCAGAATTCTCATGTCGTTTTCGACTTGACAGACTAACATCGACGCGGCCCAAAGTTCGTCGTTGTTTTGCTACGCGCTTTCAACGGTTTGAAATTTTGCGTGTCGTGACGTTAATAGCTCGGGATGCGCGGTATAAAGTGCCGGAGAAACCACATAACGATAATATATATACATATATATTTTTTTGTTGATAGAGATATTACATACCGTGTCCTGGATATCCTTGTTATAGAGATTGAAATAGAGGAATTTGTGTACACTTTGAAAAGAGAACATATGAAACTGATCTAGTCAGTGTATTAATGTGGCGGCCTTATCTTTTATACGTTGTAGCGCTAAAATTTAATGTTTAAGGTGAAACGGCGAGCATGAAATGAGCGCAAGATGAAACTGGGCCTCCTGGTAGTGCGTAGTGGTTTTTTTTAACATTGGGATATTTATACAATAGAAAACGCGAAAGTGAGAGCGTGTAAGATGATTGAATTGAGGTGTATTGCATCTATGTGTGCGCGCGCGCGTTGCTGAAAGAAAATATACATGTCCAAAATGATATACATATATAGGTAGCTAGGATTCACACACACACACACACAAATATATATGTGTGTGTGTATATATATATATATATATATATATATATATATATATGTATGTATGTATGTATGTATGTATGTATGTATGTATGTATGTATGTATGTATGTATGTATGTATGTATGTATGTATGTATGTATGTATGTATGTATGTATGTATGTATGTATGTATGTATGTACGTATATAATATATAATATGAATTGTTTCGTCAGACGGCGAGTTGAACCAAATCTATGATCGTAGGGTGATAGATTAATATATAAGATGATATCTTTTTACTTGTCGAAGTTCGCTCACGGGTTTATTCCATAAGACTGTGCGTTCGTTAAATAATATGTCGTATATAAGATAGAGAAGCTCGAAATCGCGTCAACGACATTCGCAGTCTCTTCTTCCTCGTGTACAATGTCGCGCCGTGCATGAAGTTTTTTCTTTTCGTTCATTTTAATTTTCATTCATCGAGTCGGGGCCTTCCGTTTCTCCTCGATGCGTCAATCGGTACCTGAACAATCGCAGCGAACGAAGAACTGCGAACGAGTTAGTTCTTAAGCATGCGGACATATCAGGAGTATAAGCTGAGGTTCAACCCGATTGATAAAGGGCAATAAATGCGTGATTACAAGTAACGGATGTTACGGAGTGCGGGTGAGTGAGTGAATGTGAACGAGGGAAAGAAAAAGAGCGAACAAAAAATAGGAAGCGAAGTTGGCGGATCGAGAAGCGCATTTTAAAAAAGAAATATGGGTTATTTATTTTAAGTAAAAACAATTATATTAAAGATTATATATATATATATATATCTATATATAAATCTACGCAAAAATATCGTCTCTTCCATATTTTTCAATTGTTAGTCTCTAAACTGTCTCTTCTCACTGTTTATATTTATTACATTATGAGAAGATACACACGCAATATCTCGGATTCCTCGTAATTGTCCACGTTGGTCATCGAGATATATGCAACACAAAAGTTACATAACAATAAGCGCTATGAACGATCATGATCACTGGTCACATACAGACTTACAGACATAAATATGCGCGAGAAAGAAAGAAAAAAAACAATGACAATGATGGCGCGATGATAATAATAGTTGTAATGATTCATAGTAAAAGATGAAGCTATATATAGCTGTGTATAAAAATTCTATATATATATATATAGGAAAATAATAAAGTTAAGAGTTCCCAATTTTTAAAAGAAAAAGTTATTAAAACTTTTTTTTTAAAACGTCTTTTTAACGATTCTGATGACCAAAGAAAAAGTACTTTTCGTAAATTTCATAACATTATTTATAATCGTGTAAAAAAAGGCATTTATTAATATTTATTAAAGGCATAATTTAATATCGGCAAGATGACATAGAAAGCATCATAAAAGGCGCGCGAACGTATTTCTCTTTGCTAAAAATCATATGTGAGATCTCGTCTTATCTTGTATTTTTCTACATCCAATGCCTTATCAGGAAATCGCGCATTTAATTTTGAGGCAAAAAAGAATACGGATAGATTTGTAATTGATTTTACATTAGAGATATTTCTCTTTCTTCCTCTAAATGTAGACTATTAATAATAGTAAAGTGACAAAATTTTATTTTGTAATAAATGTCATTGTAATTTGGGAATATATTATTTCCGTCTAAAATCACATTGACAGATGAGCACTCTTGCGATGGCTTTAATTTGAAAAAATAACTTTGATCAAACAAAATCTACTTATTTTATTTGAAAATAACAGCATGCATTCACGATTCTGTTCACAAAGAAGCAACGCATGGTATTCATTTTAAAAGATACTATAGAAATATTATACATGCGAATATTCTCATCTGATTAAAATAACGCCAAAAATAATTTTTCGTTCTTCGATGAGCGCCAGCAAGCTCTTAAATTTTTTATGGTTATATTCTTATTTATATAATAAGCAATGACGGAACAATTTAATAAAATTAATGCAAAATTATTTAATTTATCGAAAAGAAACAAGAAATTATCGGAATAATATCAAATAACACGTTAGAAGATAAACTGAAAAACCCATTTTTTGCGAACTTTTGTCATTGAAAAATCTTTCGAGTTTTATTTTTCAATGAGTTTGCATCGCTTATATAATATTAACGATCTCTTTCCATGTACGGATAAGGCTTGCCCATATCTTCTTCCGGGATCAGCGGTATATATCTCGTCCTAGGATCATTTCTTCGCTCGTACACGTACGGGAACATCATCGTGGATTTCGTCATCATCTTGACACTCTTCAGACTTGTTTTGTGTCTTGGAATTTTCTGAATGTGCGAAGCAATTGTCGTGGGCTCCGGAATATCGTTGGAATTCGTCGACGAGAACAAACTACTAGTCGTCTCCTCGAAATCAAGCAGAGGTATAAATTTTCTCTCGTATGTGCTCGCGACAGTCGTGGTCTCGTTAGACATTATATCTTGGATAGATTTCCGCGAATTATCGATGGCATCACTTTCCTTCGCTGTTTCTTCATTTAACGTTGTTCCTCGCGCAGTCGTCGACTCTTCAGCGTTATTTTTGAATGTGATCGGTATCCAATCGTCGTCAAGTTTGACATTGGCTTTTGAATTCGCGTCCACCGAGAAAGTCCAGTCACGGCTATGGCTCATCGACCAGTCCAACGAACGCGAGACATTCGAGTCTCTTCGCGATGGAATTTTTTTCGAGGAGATCGCAGACTCATCGATCGGCCGCCAATCACCGTCCTCGCGACGAATCTCGGTCGCTCTCGTCTCCGATGGATCGGTGAAATTAGCGTCCGCTACTTTCTCCGGATACACAGCCTCGACTATCACCGGCGGCGCTTCGGCTTTCAACACGCTATACTCGTTACTTACGTTTTCGCCGTTCTCCATTTGCGACCTCGACTTGGATTCCTCGTGACGCCTCCTATCTTCGACAAGGCTGAACGAAGGCTCGCCGGATTTATAGTTGATGCCTCTTCGAGAGAGTTGATCACTATTCTGTTGCTGATCGATTGTCTTGTCGATCTCGATGGAAGTATCGATATTCTTCGGTTGCGTTATGTCACCAAGAAAGGGAAAATATTTGGGCTCTTCGTGAGATCGTATCCCAGTCATGAAACTCGGCGTATACTGTGAGATGAAAGGCAGTATGGTCTGCCGAGCGTATCGTTCGGCCTGCGCTAGGATGTTCGCAATTCTTTCGGGCAAGAATTGCACGGTGAACGACCTGGTGGAGGTGGACGATGTTTCCTGTATCTCATCATGCTGACTATCGTACTGTTGCAACACCGCTTCGTTTCGCGTGTTCTGTCTAGTGGCGCGCGGATGCAGGATCGGTTCCATAATCTCCGGCAATTTCAGCGACCGGCCGGTTTCCTTCTTACTCGGACGTAGTACCGGTTCCCTAATCTCCGGCAGGAACTCCGTAGTAGTCGTGGTGCTGCTGGTGGTGGAAGAGGTGATGTTAGTCTCAGCGGCACGCTGCACCATCGAAGTGTGATAAATCAGGTTGGCGCCAGAGAAGCTTCGTCCGTGTTCTAAATCAGCGTTCTCTAATGAATTCGAATCACCGTCATTCGATATGTCTAGCATAGTCCACGGACTCGCGATATTGCGCCGCTTCTCCGCATCCTCTGTGAAGGACATCGTCTCGACCTCGACAACGCGTAGATTCTGTTCCTTTGTAAACGGACCGAGATTTTTTCTCTGTGCCATTCTGTCCATCGAAAGAATCTCTACAGAGTATCCGGAATCCTTTGTTTCATAATTCTGCTCTTTCGTGAAAGGTCCTATGCTGCCCGGCTGCTGCTGTTTCTCCTCAATCGCTACACGTTCGAGCGGCAATATCGAGGGCACGGTGGAATTGTCAGTGTCCAAAGGAATGTTGCATTCGCCGGGGTAAAGGGGGAGATAGATTGGACGATCAGATTCCAGGATCAAGCCCTTCTTACAAATCGATAGAGTCTTGCCGAAACTGTCAATAATAGCCACCTTGTCGATGGTCCAAGAGACTAAGCCAGACGATATCCAGCCGCTATATGCCGTGTACTTGATCTTGATAAAATAATTAAGTTATTTTTATATATAAATCAAAAAATATAATTTATTATAGTTAGATAATGTAAAACTAAATACGCTCTTTTTTGGGAGCTTTATGTTTTACATTATAAAATTTACATTCCGATTTATAATAATAAGAACGTAATTTAATTTGAATTATTCTAAAAAAATACGAAATATTAAAATTTAATTCAACAATCCATTTTAATATATTATTAAAGAACGTTTTATAATTTGCAATATTTGTTTATAAAAAGAGAACCAAAAAACTGTGTCGCACATTTAATCAAAGACATAACTTACTTCGATTGCTTCAATATTAATGACCGCAGGATGTGGCACAACGATTTTCTGTAAAATGGATCCTACCAAAAGTTCTTCATCCTTGCGGGTCATTGCGAACGTGTCGTTGTAAGAGTCTTTTCCAACAAGCATGACCTGAAAAATAACGAAGAAATCTTGTCTTCAAAATTTACGTATATTATTCTTCAGCTATTTATTTAATAAAAGGCGTTTAAAGATTCATAAAGATCGTTAGTAACAAAGATAAAATAATTATAAATTTTAATTTAAAATTGCATAGATGATACATTGTAAATATGTTAAAAATTTGCAAGAGAAAGAATCGAATTAATCTCGCTATCATTGCGGAAAGACTTCTAGCGCTCACCTGAAGCTTGCCGTAGCTCTTGACAGACCTTTCGTTGCGACTGTTATATACCTTGATCTGATACTGATGAGCACAAAAGGGCTCTTCTTCTCGGGTCATCAAGTATAGCTTTCCTCTGGCGGATGATTCGTTGCTATAATAACCCATGTTGCCGCATGATCGATTCATGCTGTTCTTGGTGCAGGGAAAACATTCGCCCTTCAACAGGCCTTCATAGCCCTCATTGCAGGAAAAGGCCGGAAATTGGCATTTCGGGCTAACGGAATCGGTGAAAAACTTATATGCTCGTCGATGATTGCACAGCGATTTTCCTTCGACCGCGCTCGCTAAAATGATCATTATGAAAAATCAATTAATCTTTTTAAAAAGGCTTTTAATTTTTTTTAATGCAATACATCTGAGGAATAGCGTCATGAAATAATGCATCATAAAAAAAATTGAAGATTAGTGTAACAAAACAGGATAAAAATGTAATATTACGAGAGTGTACATAAAGAAAAAATAATAATATTCTATATGAAAAAAAAATCTATGGCGAAATATCGCAAGAAATTCTTACACCAGATGATGTCAGAAACAGCGCCAAGGAAGATGTTTGAGCATCCACTTTGCACTTTTCCGCCATTCGGATAATAATCCACGTCGCCCATGGGCTGCCAAGAACCAAGCCCGCCCAAGATGAGCTGCTCGCCGTTGCTGTGAATAACATCTACGAAATTTGCATCCGTCGCATCCAGACGAACCCTCGGATCCTGCGACTCGAAAAGTGGTCCTGCAGGATCTAATCCTATTTGCATGCAAGAACATGCAATAATCATATCGTGCATAAAATTTGCATAAAACTTCAGCTACAAGTTAAATTTATATAAGAGCCTTCTCTAAATTAAACTTAAGAGATAATAATTACAAAAATTTTAAAAAATATTGATATAATTTGACGAGAAATAATACCCTTTTAAAAAATTTTCTAAGAAAAAATTAATGTCAAATTTAGGAAGAAAGTTTTATTTTTATAAAATTATTAGCATTATACATACGTATCGAATTATGTAATGCGATAAACATGTATATACTGTAAAAATATTAACCGGTTGCTCTTATAAGTCTACAGGTTATTGCACATAGATTGGATCTACTTTTACTTAACATGACCAACTACCATTTGTTAAACTCATTCTCGCATCGGTGAACGTATGAAGTCGGGATGAAAAACGCAAAAAAGGATCGTTTGCTTTGATAAGTCATAAGTTTGAACAAAATACTTGTTTTTCGAAAAATTTCAATAAAAATTTCGTTTAGAGAAATCATAAAAAATATACAATTAAACATAAAAAAGTATCACTCACCATAAAAGTAGTCATAAATTACGAAAATAATTATTTCTCATCTTACGCGAGATAGCATTGAAAAAGAAAGAAATATTGGAAGAATATTCTTTGGTCTGATAATCTCAGAGGTTTTAAAAAGAAAACACCCATTTCATCATCGTCGAAATTCAATTACGTGTGTCCACATAGTAAAAACGCGCGATCAATTCGTCGTGGAAGCCAGTTGCGGTATTCGATCAAAAGGCACCGACGCGTGTCGAACTATCGAGGTAAGAGGCGGAATGCAATGAGCATTTGAACGCTTCGAAATAGTTATTTAGCGGGACCTTGTCACAGTTACTCTCGAATAATCGATTATACGCGCGAGTTAATGCTCGATCGTCGAAATACTAAGCGCGTAAAAAATTCGCGTGAAAATCCTAGTCGACGTTTTAACTGCGCGACGCAAGTACCGACAAATACCACGTGAACTTAAGTGACAATACCGTAATAGAAAACAACTGTCGTAAATGCGCTATATACAGAACAGATTGCACGCGGCACCATAAACTGCACCAAATAAAAAGTTCATTACATGAAGTTCAAATACGCGAATTTTTACAGTTATTGTCTATTATTTTTTTAAGGCAATTGAAAAATATTTATTTAAATTTATTAAATTTTTATATAATAAAAAAATTACGTAACACCTGAAAAATTGATTGCTATTGCAATTCACATCAAAAACATAATTTTCTATATGTACATTCGTGTGTTTACATAAGAAACTAATTTTTTTATTTTTCAGTATTTAGCTAAATTCTACAATATCTCTACAATAATAATAAATCTTTCATAATAATTTTATCTGAAAAATAGAATAGGAATAAGAAATATATTTTTGGATAGAATTTTTTGACGTACCTGTTATTCTAGACACATTCCCTAGCTCAGCACCGGCGAATCCCGCAACATGAGCGCCCAAACTAAATCCTATCAAATGCACCTTTTCCAACGGCACATTTAAGTTGCGAATTAATTTTGCCAATTGTCGACCCACCAGTCTTGTATTGGCCGCTGCCCTCACATAATTGGGTACAGCGCTACCAGGACCCCAATCCACACAAACTAGAAAAGTATTATTATATTACGTATACATATGTATATATCAAAAAGGGCAGAGTAATTATTTGAAATAAGACCGAGATTATATTCGGTTATTATGTACATGATTTTAAGAAAGAAAAAGTAAATATCAGTTGGTCTATCAAATTATAGTTGAATCCTATTGCGTACAAATAATATAATTACGTAAACTATTTAATGTCAACGTTGTTACGATTAATTATTACTATTAAAAAAGAATAAATTTAATAAATACTAAATTGTCGTATTAGAAGCGATTTAATAAAATACGGATGTAATATTTTTTACTAGGATTCTCTGTGTGATGAATATAGATATAATGTTAGAGTTTTTGCAAATTTTGTTACTTAACATTATAAGTTTTTACGCGTAAGTACCTATATTGCAGTCGTGAATGCTCATTAACGCTGATCTCATATCATATACCCACAAGTGCTGGCAATGACTTCCGAATCCATGCACGATTATTATCGTGGGTAGAGTGGGATCTATGGCACGATGTGTATTGTCATTTATATCGTCAGCAGGCACTTCCATAGGGATCGATCTTGCCCTTCTAGTTCCGTATATGAGGAATCTACCAAAAGCCATTAAATATACTTTATAAAATTATACAATAAACTCTCTCTGATTGCCTACTAAAAATAAAAATATTTTATGTTTGATATATATATATATATATTTTTTTTTTTTGCAATAGTAGATTCTTACGAATAATATCAAAACCTAATAGATAATATAAGAATATAATTCTCTTCTCTAATGAGATTTCCATCAGCACATAAACACATTTTTTTCGCGGATTTACTAAGTAGATATTGTATTTTTCTTTTTACCTAGTTCCGACCTCCTTCGGCGGTGACGGTAGCATTTCCAGATAACTGAAAGGCCCGGTATCCTCAAAACAACCGATATCCTCGTAACATACCTTAGACACTTCTCTCTTCTTTCTGTGATGGAACATCTTGTGAAGCTTCCATTGCCTCATTGATTCGACGACTGCGCGAAAAATTTCCGCGTCGTTCTTTTCGTCCGCGCTGTCGTCTAAGGACGCGAACTGTCCCGCTACAAAATTATTATATTACATTATGAGATGATGTAATCATGTAATGCATATAGATGTACGCAGTAACTAAGGTATTTTATTCTGCATTATGTGTTATTCTAATAAATTTAGTTTCCTAACATTTTGCAAATACTTGAATAGAGAAATCATTAAGGAAGTTGCCATTTATTTTCTATTAAAAGTTAATAGTTTATGACAAATTAAACTTTAAAAGGAGCAGAGTTATGAGTTCCAAATGAATTTTTCTATGAATTCTAAACACGTGCTGGTTGAAGAGCATTTCGGTCAATGAAAATAGTAACGGCTTCCCTGGTCAATGGTTTGTGGCCGCTATCGTTATTAGCCTAACACCTGAATAGCAACTACTGGAACGCGATATGCCAATATTTTATTCTTGATAAACTTATAAGCTTTCCCGTTTTTAGACTATATCGATGATTTGCTATTAATGTTATCGATCTCTTGGAATTCAGTTAGAATCCGAAAATTAAATAATTATTAAATTTCGGCGAAAAAAGTAATAGAAAAAAGGGAAAGAAATATTGCAAAATAATTAATAAAATCAAAGGAGTATTCTCTTAAACTGAATCAGCAAAAATATCACTGATTAAAGCACTAACAAGATGTTAAAATCAGTGAGTATTTTTTGATTGATTTTCAATGAAAACACTCACACTTTGTTCTTTCCTCTTATGTTTCATTGATAATGGATAAGGTTTCATTGAAGAATCAATCACTAATTCTTGATGAGATTTTACTATTTTTAACATTATATTTGTAATATTGAATATACTTACACATTAAAGCCATTATATACATCAGTGATAATCCACTGATTCCAGTTAAGAGAATAAACTGCAAGTATTGTGAATGAACAGTTTCTTTTATTAAAATCATTGTAAGATAGGCGTTTTCCACCAATGTTAAACGTCTGTCACAGATATAAAAATTTTTTTTGCGCACGATTTATATAAAAACGATCGAGAAAGGATTGCAACTGACGGACAGCGCAAAGTGTGCGACATCTCATTAAAATCATTGCGCAAATGTACTTAAATGCGATAATTTACATGTTTCTCATGTTTTACACGTAACGACTTGATGCCACTAGAAACGTTAACGCGGAAGACGGTTAATCGCTAAATGATGGTACATCATTGGTGATAATAGACGCCTATCATTAAGACCTCGTGAGAAAGTTGGAGCTGTCAGCGCGATTGTAAATTCAAATATCTTGAAGTACACACATCATTAATGTGTAATAATAATAAATTTTCTCTACGAATGTAGAATGTATCTTGCTGTTACGTAATAATAGCTTGGTGTCGTAATATTGCACGATGACAGGATTGTTATATAGAAACTTTATATCTTATATAGAAAGAGAACAAAAAATTCTTCGATATTGACTCTAAAAAATGCTAAAAATTCTATAATGTCAAAAATAAATATAATATATCAAAAAACATGCAAGCCACAATATTAATAATTTCCATTTAATATTTTCATCAAATATTAAATTTTCTCAAAAAGTGGAAATCGAAATGTTGTAATATTTTTTAATCTATATGTGCATAGATTTACATATTTTAACGATATATCAGCTGTATATTATCGTTAAAAAATTATATTTTATAGTTATTTTGGAGTGATTCATATTATATGCTTCGAAGCGATTGAAACAGCTATTATAGATATGCATTTTTGCGTGTAAATTTTGTACAGAATGTTCATCTCATTTAACTTTGCAATTAACTTTTTTTTTTTCAACAAAGTTACTACTGTAATCATTTAGAATGACTTCGGAAATTCTCTGCACATATAATATTACGCAAATATATCTACGCAATCGCGCGATAATTTTATATTTAGCGACAGCCGCAGCGATGGAAATTACTACTTGCATCTTTCGAAATCGATTTTAATCTATAGATTCCGGGGGGAGACGCGAAACTACTATGTTTACCTCCTTTAATTGTAATGATTATTTAAGTGTCGTAAGTGACTTATGATTTTCTCTCGATATATTTTGCATTAACATAAAATAGATAAAAAGTAGATTATCGCGTAGACCGCTGAGACTGAGCTAGAAAGTGGTGACACTTAACTATTATCGCATGATCTCGGACGATACATTTGTAATGACTGCGCGCGAATTTTATGTCACGTCACGTCACATACAGATTGTCCCACTTCTGCCACATTATTTTTTAATGACAGACTCTGTGGCCAACTTGGGGTCGATTTTTCTTCGACGAAGAATGTCGTGGCATGCATACTTTTCCATTAATTCCAGCGATTAAAGATAACGGATCTCTGCGGCAAACTAAGTTGTATTCTTCGCTTAAGTTCAAGAGGATATGACTTTAGCAAAATTTTAATTGGCGTCTCAATTACAAAGTCATATACCTTCCGGATATGTAAACCGCAGATTGGATCATTTTCTACCGTTGTCTTTTATCATCTCAAACGCTTGACATGTCTCTCTTGACTTGTCCGTCTCTTTGCGGGCCAAGAAGTCGTCAGTATATCCTGAACTTACGACCCAGATCTGACCGATGTTGTCTTCGGAGTGGAAGGAAAAAGTAGCAACGGAAGTCGAGAATCTCTAAGTCGAGTGTATTGCATTCAATGAAGAAGCTGTGGGAGCCGCTTAATGAAGTTATGGAAATGTTAAGAGTTAATGAGACTAATTGACGCACGTTCTTATTATGATTATGACTCATGAAAACAAAATCAAGGCTGATCGAGATACCCGTTTCACGAAGATTGAAAAGGAGCAAAGGAATCAGCGCCGGGTCTTCGATGCCGCCAGACTAGTCTATCGGATTGCACGGGAGAAATTGGCAAAAGGAAAATCGGAAAGGCCTCCGGGGGATCTCTCGGTCGGAAGAGAGTATCGACCATCGTGCGATAATGACTTAGGCGAGCGTGTCTCTCGACTTTTTGTTCGCTTCGCAAAACAAGCGGTGAAAAAGAGAAATCACCCCGATACCACAGATAGGGAGAAGAAGAGATGTCTACGGCATAATTGCATAACATGTTTACGAGAAGAGCAAATTGTTTCATCTTTATTTATGTCGGTATAGTTTACAGTTTGCGTTTAATTCTGAAATGAATGACTTATTTATCTCGAACTACATATCATTCTATGCCAATATAATTTCTCAAATATTGTATACATTTGCATTTTTGGATAATATTTCATTCATTGCAAAATATAATAAAAAAAGTATATTTATATCACATTTTATATTATACAAATCGTACTGTTGTGCGATTATGTTTCAGATTGCTCACTTTCGCAATCGATGACGCAACCCTTAATTATCTGTTATCGCTTCGTATGTAGAAAAAAAAACGCACGCGGAAATTGTCTCGATTAATTTCTCGATTATCTACAAAGAAAATCTATCGGTAAAGATACGATCGAAGATTAGAAAATTAAGCTTTCGATCATAACAAAGTTCATTTCAGAGAGATCAGCAATTTAATAAAGATCGATCGTTAAGTTTACCTGATATATATTCAGCGCACGATTTATGGTAATTGCCTTACGGTACGTAAGTTATTCTTACAGAACCGTTCGATAATACGCGCTTTTTTCGCTTCTTCGTCACTTATAATGAATTATTTTTTCGTCCGTTTATTGGAGTGATTGTGTTAAGGATAAGATAAATATATAGGATTAGGATAAAGACGGGATATATATTCTTACTTGCGCAACATTGTTAATTAATCTTTTTCTAATTGAGCAAATACGAACAAAAATACAAATTATCACATCTCATTGTTGAGCAAGAGAGGAATTATCTCATAATAAAATTCGGCATTCAAGCGCTATGTGAAATCTTATCAGCGATACCATTTCATAGAAAGGTGTCGTGTGTACAAGATGACCCAGATTCATCGCCTTTCCCTTTAATGAAACTGACCCAAGACTAGACTAATTATAAGAGGAGCATGTGTGTAAATGTTTTTTTTTTTTTTTTCATGTTTTACAAGTTACAGTCTACGGTTAGTCTACAAAGTATAACGACACCTTACATCTGGTCCAATGGAATTTCATTGTAACGGAAGTTTAACTCGTCGAGCATCTGGCGAGCGAGACCGTTTCTTCGTAATAGATCGATAGCGGCTAATTCGCGATTCGTTCGAACGTTCCTAATTGGGGAGAGACGGGTTAGATGAACGACGGGGATCACATCGCCAAAGAGGAGCAGAGTTAACGGTACGTCGGAGAGGCCGTGGCTCTTTAGAACGGGACCAGAAGAATTCCTTTGATAGCTTTTACTAGCAAGCGCGACAACGAAAAATCTACACTTGCACGCGAGTCCATATTCGTTGTAACCACCCCGGAAATCAGCTGATCAATACAATTTCGTCGCGTGAACTAGTTGCGTCCGAAAAGTAGCGTAATGTCAGAGAGCATCGTGAAGAAGGTGACTCACGATCATACGATTCATTGATCATTTCGACACACCGTCGATCGTCATCTTAGAAAGCGTGATGTGTCATACGATTCGCCTTTCGACGTCGGTCGCATTTTGTAGAAATTTCTTGAATTCACGACGTTTCATAATTTTCTGATATGTTATTTACATTTTTGACATATGAATAGTTTGTTATCATGTATGTGATAAATATCATATATCGACAAGTTTGATTTCGTCATTTATTTTCTTTCTAAATACTTAAGTCATTTTTCATTCTCGATCGCTAATTATAAATAAAGCGATTATCGAGAGAAGATCGACTCAAAATTAAATATGTCATTATGAATGTATCATATTACATACGCAAGTGTAAGACAACTATGTTACAAAACCAGTGAATAGTTAGATGAGAATGATAATCCATCGAATAATTGATGGGAATGACGTGATTCAAATGCTTAACGATTCATGACATGAATAATTACATATCGGTGAATTCACATTCTATACACGCGATCCAGGCCGTGATCGTAATCTTGCGTCGTGTGATCTCATTCTCAATACAGAGTACTATGTATATAATTCCTGTCATCGAGGAATTTTTCGCGCGTTTCCGCGCGTTCCTTTCCGCGCCGGAGATGAATAATGATTGTCAAGCCTGTCTTTTCGCTCCGCTCAGCCGGCGTGAGAACTCGAGAGAACTGGGAGGAGGTCGAGAAAAAGAACAAGAGGAGGAGGAGGAAGAGGGTCGAGACTGGGTAAGTGATCTCAAAATCGGCTGGTGACACAGTTTCCAGGTGGCTCAAGGTGAGTGAACTCGAGGTATACGAGCCCGACACCTTCGCGTTACGCCGATACTGTATGCATCTGACAGAATGTCTGGCGGAATGGGATCGTCATGCCGATTTGCCGCACACATAGATACATTCTTGTTGAAATATACATAAGTCGTTTCGACATCAAATTTATTTATTTCTGGTTTCAATTCGACTTTGTGCCTACTTTTTAAAAGACAATCTCATCTACCGGTATCTAGAGACCTTGATCTTTCAGTAATTTGTGTTCGATTTCTCTTTGGCGATAGTATACTCTAACTTTTAATTACTGATGAGAAGTGTAACGTGAGAAGAATTTTTGTATTCTAAAAGCTTTTAAGCGTCACGAATGGCTAATGATAGTCCTAAAATTGAAAAGATATGCGATATGATTTTACACATTATGCGGGATAAGAGAAGAAAAATGTTCAAATTTTTTTATTCTCGTTTATAGCTACATTAGGAGATGCTTACAGAAGTAAATTATATAAGAAAATAGAACGACAATAAAAAGGATGTTATAATACAAACCACTATGGACCATATAATGCTTTGGTGTACTGTTACGTTAAAGTACCGTTATCAAAGTTTTGATGCGATGCGCTTTATGAACACAATGCAAGCCGTATATGTGCATGCAAATGTCCCGATTACGTTTGGCTATTAGTAGACTTTATTATTCACACGCTAACAGAAGAGGCCACACACATTATCTGCTATCGAGTAAGGTCTGATTTTTTTGGGATATAGAAGCACACACACACACACATTGTACATAGACGACTTTGAACTTTAAACTTGTGTCTGAATGGTAGAGGAGATCAAGTCAATTAAAAATTATCGATCTTGACACACATTTATGTTTTTGTAATAAGAAGAAACTTTACAAACCGCAGGTTATGAAGCAAATCCAACCGAAGCTAACTAAATCACCGTATCTGTGTTTAATTGATATCTCATGCTTACAAGATATTTGAGATTTAAAGAAAAGAGAGAGGTAACACATAGTTCTTTTTCCCAAATAAAAATATTTATTTCAATGTGGCTACGAAAATTTTAATCCTTCATCTTCATTATATTATTTGAACAAAATCTGGCAACAAACAATCACTTCAAATTATACAGTAATTGAATCGTAAGGAAAGAGAAACGATGAGAACGCTTCGTTTAACCGTAGGATCATTTGAATACTGATAAATGATCTCACAGTAGACGGCAGACAGACAACAATCTGATATTTCCATAAGAATCGCGCAGAAAGTGTAGCCGCGTCAGTACGATAAACGATAATCATCAATGAAAGTCACTGTTTTTTATAACTGCGCCTTTCGTATTTCACCGAGAGTGGGCGAGAATATAAGTATAGTAAATCTTTTCTCAAGGTCTCCATCGATGCCATCGTAATCGTCGATTATAATGCAATCGGCGTGCGAGAAAAGCAGCGGGAGAAAACTGGGACGAAACTGGGACATAGCGGAAATTGGATGTTTAACATTTAAATAATGGTACGAAGTCTCGTTTATGCTCGCGATCGAAACTTCGCGCACGATCGCTTTCTACGTGCTCCGATAAATGCCGAGTTGTCGATGTTATAATTTCCGGCAACTCAAATAAGCGACATTCTTCAAAAAAAAATCAAATCCATTTAATCAATTCATAACATGCATAACATTTCAGTCTGAGAATGAATCTTTTTTTAGAAACCCAAATAAGCCGTAAGTTACGTGAAAAAGAATTCCAAAAGAAATTGAAATTTTCGGCTTCTGTTATTAAGGCTCGTTAACTTTCGGGACGAAAAGAATATTTTGAGAGAAGAGAAACATAAAACCGAGATAAAGTCATCATCGATCAGGCATGATCGTTTATTACGGTGTTCACTTTTTCCTAATTTACATAAGTAATGTAAGAGTTTGCGCGCACATTTATAAGCACTTTTATCTGTCTTTTATTTCTTTCTTCTCAAAAATATATATGCCAAATTGTAATCAAATTCTCAACTATAATCTGTGAGAAATCAGACGTTCTCTTCCGGCAAACAAATTAAGCTGACATCTTTCAAAGGAAGTTTCTTGAAATTAATAAAATCGCAAATTACTTATTTTATTAAATTTTATTAAAACCTTGTTACTTAACATTTGCTATTTAATAACTTCATTTTCTTTTAATTTTTATTATGACATAATATTTATTATACTTATTATCAGGGATTGATATTTATGCAAATATATGTCTTAATAAAAAAGAAATAAAAAAATGAAATTAAAAATATTTTATTGTACATAGGAAGAAAATCGCACCTTCAATATTTTAATAATTAAGAATCATAATTGTTTAAGAATTATTTAAGAAACCTCAAAGTCATTAGGCGCGGATAAAGAGGATTCGTGACGAGAGTAGAAAAAGAAAATGAATATTGTGTACCGGAGAAAGTACCGGAATCCAACATCGACTCTAGAATTTCTCGACTTTACAAACATACATACACAGATTACTGCATGTTTTTTTAACAAATAAACATGACATTATTGCGAATATGACATCGTCTCTTCTTCATTAATTAGAAATTAGAAATTTGAATGTTTGGACAGATGAAAAATAGGCGCGATAATTTATAGTCCGATAAGTTATAGTATGTTATTATATAGAAAAAGAAGGAAGCGATAAAATATGTAATATATTTATAGAAATTTTATATTGCAAGCCTCTTCAAAACACAAATGCGACGTGCCATGCCAAGGCATGTAAAGAAAGTATCGATAAATCAAATATTTTATTTGCAACACTTGAAAAACAGATAGATGCTGCTATTTCGTTTATAACGCTCGTACGAGTAAGCCAATCAAATAGAAAGTACGAATTAGCGATTGGAGTTCTTGTCCGCTCGCGTTCATGCTAAGTGTGTTCAGCTAATTTTACGGTATCTTGCGAAAAAAGAGAGATTTTTTTGTGTGTGTTTTGGAAATGAGCTCACCGCGATATTTCATCACGAGAGCGCATCTTCGTGTCGCTCTTGTCGCATAATCTCTTGCTCAATGTATCCAATGTCATCTCGGAGAGGGACAAAGAAATTGGGATCGTGTTACGATCGGGGCTACTGTCATCATCAAGCAAACCGTTTCCGTTTGACGACGTGACGGACAGACATCGCGCACAGACTGGAAATAATTGGCCGCTTTTTCTTTCGTCGTTCGTTCCTCCGCGGATTTCAGTGTCGTAGCGACCGACGGACCGAAAACGTCACGACGCGTCTTCCGGAATTCGGGCCTCGTTAAACATAATTATGAAAAAAGGAATTAACGATACGATATAATGCGATCGCGATAGCAGAAAGCTAGTTCACGCGATGATAAAAAATTGCTATTATGCAGGTGATTCGATAATCAGACGCTTCGAAGTTTCCATTTATTTAAACGTAATCCGCTTTCCTTAAATCATTTTATAATCATTGATAGTTGCATGTGATATGAAAATCAACACTCGTTTTGCGTAGCCTTGTTATATCCGCGGCACACATATATGTGCGCGGAAACCTTCCTTCCTACTGAAGATCATATATAGATTATATAAAGGAATACAAAAAATATAAAGAGATATAAGGAAATTTGTTTTTTCACTTAATCTTTGAAAAATACATCCTGATTTTTTATGTACAATGCTTATTAAAACCAAAAGAGGAAAAATCATTTTTTTTTTATATTTGCCTTGCAATTATAAATTTTCCTTTTAATGAATAAATTATTCGATGAAATCATCTATAAAATAATAATTGTAAATTTTCTCCGAATATGCACGTAATAACTTGCGCAAGTTTATTATTGCACAAAATTTGTTTCTAGTACATGCTCATGTGCCATTTCAAAGTGCATCGTATACGCTTGCCAACGAGTTTGTGCAACAGTCTTTGTTGTATGTGTATATATGTTTGTATGTACGTGGGCCACTTCACTCCTTTCACTCTTAACCATGGGGGCATCGGAGGGTTAATGACCATTGATGATGGCTCTCGAAGATAAAATTTACACCAGAACGAATGCTCAAACCCGTCATTGCAACACCAATCGCTCATTTATTGGCTGTTTTGTCTTTTTTCTGCTTTGATCTTTCCGCGGAACCTCATGGGCAGAATAAAGTGGAACAATGACCCAATTGCCATAGATCGATTAGAATATCAACAACATTCTGGCAAATGGAAGCAAACAACATATACGATAAGTAATTTTTAATCTTGATATTGCGCAGAGCGCAATGAATGTGTTCGATATATATTTTGTCATTTTATTTTGAAGAGAGAGGAGAGTAAATATGCAAAGTCGATGCTACTGATGAATAGTAGTAGCTGACCAAGTCTTTGCTCAATTATTCAAAAGCCATTTCGATTTAGTTATGCACAGTACACACTGATCGTTACGACCTAAATGGAAAGAGCCAACGCTTTTGGAGAACTTTCTCTTTCGATCCCATTGAATAATTTTTATTTTTATTCAAAACTTTCTGATGATATGTAAAGACATCATTAATGCTGTCATTCACAAAATTAGTATCGCGCGTAACAGATTATGATGTTGATCAGCATCGATGTAAAATCTTTATTTATCGCATTGTGTTTATGGTACTCCATATGTTAATTCCGGTTTGGCAATAAATGCAAAGTTATATTTTCCGCAAGACATTATCTTAATATATTGAAATGACGATTATTTATCGATAGATAGATAAATGGATAGCGCGAAATAACTCGACCTAATTGAAAATGAACGATGTGCTCTTCGACTTTGAGAGATAAAATCTCTCGAGCGTGTCGGTTGTCTCTATCTTCCTCTCTCGCGTTACACGGGGAAATTAATTGCTTAGAGAAAGGTGACTGCAAGCTACATGCTCTGTAAGAAAAAGATTAAATCTGCTATGACTGGCGGGATCAAAAGAAAAGATGATTCATACGAATTCAAGCTTCTCAAAACAACATTTCGTTACCAGCAAAATCTGATTACGATCAATAAATAAATAGTCAAAATGATGCAGCAATATTTTTACCTGAATATGTAAGAGTATAAAAAAATAATGTCAAATAACGCGAAAAGTTTATAGATATAATGTTACTTATTTAATCTCACCAAAAAATGATTCGAGAAGGATAATTAATAGTGGAGAGAGAGAGAGTGTTGCTAATTAATTCCGCGCGCATTTCACAGTAATTTCGGCATTTTTAGCATAATTGAGATATATAAATCGAGAATTATAACGAGACCTTTTTGAAATTGCTAAAAAAATCTGTTACTGTCAAAAGAAACACTTTTCTTGTTTTTTTTTTTTTTTTCGCAATAATTTTTATGCTTTTACGAGCGTAAAACAGGTGCATATGATTATCGCGATTAAAATTATTTTACCGAAATAAACTAACAGACGAAAGTATTCGGCAGTTTTACGAGCACGGTCATAACAAGCAAACGCTTTCACAGAGATCGCAAAAATCACACGTTGGAATTTTGTTGGTTCCTTCATTAACAAAATTAACAATTCACAAAAACAACAAAAATAACAAAATTGTATTTATTCTCAGTTCAGATAAAAACAGAAAAATTGAACAATTTTATTTATATATTGTTAAATTTTAGAAGAAGAAAAGATTTAAAATATATTACAGAGAAATTAAAATAAATATTTATAAATTAAATTTTATCAGGAACAATTTTCATTATATTTTGATAGATTACATGATATATAGATAGATTACGTGTATATTACTTTCATGATTTCCTGAATAAATTTTGTGAATTATTGGTTATTGATAATATTTATTAAGAATAATAATTATTCGTTGTTATCGTATAAAAACTAACATAATAAAAAAATATCCGTAGAATCCAAAATATTCTAAAATTTTAATAATAGTGTAAATTGATTTCAAATCAGAATAAATTAAAAAAACTATCCGATATGAAGTCGGAAATCCAGTCGCGCCCATCCATGTATACATCACATCATTGCGCGAGACCTTCTGAGATCATTGCATTAATCTTTGACGTATCTCACGTGCGTGCATATAATATTAGTACATGAACGGGTCGCTTTCACTACTGTTGGAGTAACCTTTCTGAACGCTTCTTGCGGCAACGCGTCCGTGAAATTTTACACGTCATTATACTTGAAATCTCTCTCTCTCTCTCTCTTTGCTGCTAATTTTATTTTAGTTGATTCTAAAAAGCACAATTTACAAATAAACGCAATGAAAAAAAAACTTCACAAATGTATCAACCAAAAAATAGCAGGAATTTATCAAAGTATTTCAATTGCTTAAGGAAAATCTTTAAATTAAACAATTACACATTATATATGTTATTATCTTTAGAAATTAATAACGATGACAATAAAAAAATAATAAAACAAGTAACATTTATTTAATACTAATTAATTTAAACGATTTAGTCGGATATACAGATAGAGACAATGTGTATAAATAAAATCAAGTTTTTCTGCTTGTTTTTTTATTTATTTTTACCATAATTGCACGGAACATTTATTATTTTTTTTTAAATAATCATTTTTAATTTTTCTATTTTAAAGACTGAGTTTAATATTATAATAATTCTTCAATATACTAGAACAATATACCAGAACATAGAATTCTTCCGAGATTAGATAATTATACATAATTGTTCTATTTATTAACAAACACAATTTTTTTTCTCTTGTACAATGTGCACAAAATTGCACAAAACGTGTTAAATATTTTTCGTAAAAGAAATATTAGCCACAGAATATTGACTCAATACTTACTTTTATGTCTCGCTGAATCTATCGAAATTGAGTTTTTAATAAAGCGGATGGTAATCCTTGACACACATTTTAAGGATTAATACCTGCATTTCTAGTTTTCGAGAAGGAAATTTGGGTCGTAAACCTATGCGTACTTGAAAAACCTGTATATACAGATATATGCGTGCCGTAAAAAAGGCATTTAAAAGGCACTTATGCAGATTAGACGGCCTTAAACGTTGATTCGTATTACACGACAACGACATAATATGACCTGACACGATAAAATATTTTTTTATAAACATATTAATTCACATTGAATCTGCAATGACCTGTCATAAAGACAAATATATTCAAACATGCAAAAGATTATTTTGTCGTGTTGTACATGTGAATCAATCTTATAAATATTTTTGAAACATTTAATCTGTATAATAGCTATTTTTAAAAATCTTATAAATTTTTATGTCATTTGATTATCGTTTAATATTATTATTTTTTATATAAATAATATAAATAAATGACAATAAATGACTAGAAAATTGAAAAAAAAAATATATATATATATTTTTTTTCTATAGGTATATAATACTTATAATTGAAATATTGCTTACCGATAAAACTGATCCATTGTAATATCCAAAGAGTCAGAAGAAGTTTGCCGATCATCTCACGTCTCTGGACAATCCCGGAAACCTCTTTAAAAGTCCATCATTATTATGGACAGTTAGAAATCCATCGTGCCACGGTAGATCGCATCAGGTTGATACGAAGACATCAAGTTAGTCTTCTGCTTGCGTTCTTACTCAATTCGGCGAAAAGATCAACAAGGAACAGCTAAAGGCTCTATCTTTTTTTGCAGGAAAGAGATCCGAATAAATCTTTATTTTCCTCACGATCCAGATAATTTTCTCTTTTTCTTACAAGATCAATTTTTTATTCGCCTTTTCTAATACATTGATATTAAGAAATCGTCCCATTGATACGAACTCTTTCGAAAGTTTGCGTGACAATTTTCCGATAACCGAAATTAATTAACAATTAATGTAATAAGATTAAATCGCAAAATTGGAATGATTTTTTCATTCTGTTTATCTTCCTCTTTTTTTGCAGTTAAAAGAGATTAAATAGGAAAGAAATAGGAAAAGCTGCGTTGCGGCGTACATTCATCGAGTATACTCGATCAGCCGTCCGCTTTCTCCTCGAAAGAACCTCGGATTCCGAATTCGTCGCTTGCGCAAACTCGTTCTTATTACTAACGTCCTGACATATTTGCGACACAGGTACGCGATCACTCGTGAACGAATAGGTTTCACTAGGTTTCACGTTCTCTTGCCGGGGCAGCCGCTGGCTAATCTCAAAAAAGTTATCAATTTTGCACATTAATAATCTTCCGGACTCTGTTCTTTTCTTTTCTTTTTTTTTTTTTTAATAAGATCACCGTGCCTGAAATCGATTTCTCGAAACGGCATAAACTCGCGATGCGATTTTTCACGGTGCGATGGTACTCGAAGCGCGCCTCACGCGCGCCAGAACAGAAACGAGGAGAGAGAGAGCGGAGTTGTTTGCGAGCAAGGCCCAAGCATGAGAGTTGCTGCCTTGTGGCCTACTATAACAGAACTGACTCCCACCGTAGTATTACGCCGTCTCTTTACCTGTACCATGAGCAGAGAACGGTGTTAAAGCGCCGTGTCTCGCGACGACAATCGGTCGGTCAATTGGTTGGTTCCTCCACTTCGCGGATTCTCCTCCACTTCGCGAACGCGATAATCGTATTCGGGAGTAACCCGAAAGGGCGCTCCATTTTTCTCTCTCTGCCTTCGGGACATCAAAAATAATACATCTAAAAAAATTGATGGTGTTGGAAAACTTAAGACGTTGAATTAAAAATATTAAATGTAGAAGAAACATCAAAATATTCTTAGTATCATATTCTTTCCTTTTTTTTGAAGATGCAATTTTAATTAATTATTATTAATTAATTATATATGCATTTATCATAAACATTCATTGTTGCACATGATATGTGCTGATACTAATACTTGTACACTGGTGCGATTATATTTTTGCAATATTAAGAGTTGTGTTATTGTAATACGCAAAAACAACTTTTTTTCAAAAGATATACTATGTTGTCAAAACAATTTTGTATTATTTTATACTAGTAACATTCTATGTATTAAAATAAGAAGTAGATAATTACGTAAAAAGTAGATAATAAATTGCATGCTACAATAGCATAAGTGTTTTGCTCTGTTGCAAATTGCAATTTTAACTCGAGTTTATCTAAGCTTTTTAACAATAGTATTTTTTATTATATGCTTAAAATATTTTCTCGGATATTTCTATTTTGATGCTAAAATTATAAATTAATAATTAAATATAATTAAATATATTAAAGGCAACAGCAAAAAACTTTCAGGATAAATATATGGAATAAAAATTTTTACATTTTTTTTCATTGTTTTTTTTTATGGAGAGCTACTTATATGGATTCTTATTTTATTACATTTTATATTAACGATTTTTATATCACACGATTTTATATACCAATAAAAAATTCGCTTATTATCGTGGTGGAAAATAGGCGCAAACTGTGTTTTTTACATTTTAAATTTATTTTAAAAAAATTGTCGACGAGGGTCACATTATTGTTTTTTTTTTTTTTTTTTTTCTAAATTATATCTAATATAGTAGGATTATTATCAGTTATACGATAGTGCTCGTCTTTCCAAGTCAGCTAATCCTATTGTGTTGAGTAATGAACGTATTAATAATGTTGAAATAAGACATTCGAGGCGCGCTTTGACGATATCATCGTATGCTAAACGCGTTTCGGCACCTTATAGGTGGCTCATCTATCCCCCCACACATTGTTGCCTAACAATTTTCACACTTCTGTCGCAATGATGATTTCACCGCAAAAAGTGCTCGCAATAATTATGTTTCGGTCGAGGCATTGATGCATTGTATCACGCATCCCTGGCCGAAACAATTCAATATGCTGGCAACATAAAATTTTCCAGTGTAATCGTGTACATTGTACAATATGAAATATAATTGATGCAATTATGCAAATTAAAAATTCTAGAAAATAATATCTTAATTTCTTAAGATTTTAATAATCCTTTGGCATGTTTCTTAAATCATCCCGCGCGCAGATATCAAAAGTTTTTTATACTAATAAATTAAATTAAAAAGCCTAGAATCTTTTAATCTTCGTTATATTTATAAAAACATATATACATATTTTTTTTTCTATTTAAATCATTTCTCTTTAGTCAAGTAAATGCAACATGACATCATTTATAATATAGCTTCATGTATATAGATAATATAATCATGTATAGATATTATTTGTCAAAATTGAAAAAAATCATGAAAAATTTATAACACATTCGTCCCATTCATTTCTCGCAAACCGAATGAATTTTTAAATAATCAACTGTACATTTATACTAATCCATCACTTTCGCTTGCCTTCAGTGTAATATCGAGACTTTCAATCATAGCTCGTTGTCGAAAGTTCAACCGCCGTTTCGTCCGGTAATTATTTACGGTTAGCGCGAGGACGAAAAGTGCGTTCCGTAGTGCGAAGGCGAGAATCGGAGAAAGTCGCAAAGGAAATCGCTTTAAAACAAACGACATGACCATCGTCGGTCGTGGCAAGCCTCTCTTGTCACGCGACATACCGCAGAAATGACAGCATATGTCATGTTTGCGCCACTTGTGCAAAAATATGCTATCGTTTAATAACCGACAATCATATGTTCCGATGGATTAGACCTGAAATCCTGTAAAATGTAGCATGTCTACACAAATAGAATGATGTTCATTTGTTCAGCAGTATAGTTAGCATAATTAGTAAAGTAAATTCGAGATGACTTCGAATAAAAAAAGTATCAAACGCGAATCAAATATACGATTGAATCAAAATGAAATTATATTCAACAAATATTTAATATTTATTACAATTCTCTCACATTCGTCACATGTGCGTTACAACGAATTTTCACTCGCTCAGCTATGCGATTCCTTCATCCGGATGTGAAAACGCATTTATTACACGAATGATTATTGCCCATTGAGAGACGAATATTATTCGAAAGCGGTTCGAGCCTGTAATCGATTCGTTTTCCGTCGCGTACAGTCTACTTTCTTTTTCAGACAAGTTCAAGGACGCTCTGAAGGAAAATCAATATCTTTTATCACCTATTGTAATTTTAATATTAAGATAAAAACTAAAACTCTCTGTAAGAAACAAGAGATTAATATTTATCTTGCACAATTGCATCTTTATTGTATTATTAATTCGTTAGTGATATTAAGAACTATAAACATTATTCTATGTTTGTAAAATAATGCACAATATAATAATCGTATCATGTTATAAATGGTATATTTTCTACTTTATACAAGAGATATAACTTACTTAGATTAAGATACAATTCGAGGTATTATTTAATGATAACATTAGATTTGCTCACTACTATGCTTTGACATATACAATATAAAAGTGTATAATAGTATTTACATTTCCTCAATATTACAGAGGAAATAGATAATATGTAATAATTTAAATATTACATAAAACTAAAAATGTACGAATAGAAAGGATCTTTGTTTGATTCATTATGATTCATTTTATATTTTGACATAAATATAACATGTATGATACAGTTTTCAGAAATGCTTAGATACAATTATTTTTTTAAATTGAGATACCTGTTCTCATCAAAACTGTCTTCAATTTCCTCGGTTATGACTATCTTCGTTTTTGGTTTACGCATCTCGAGTCGCTTCTTTTGTTGTTCTTGTGTAAGTTCCCCAATATTTAGCGGGAGAGTTATTATCTTTCGTGGTTCGTGGTACTCGATCTCTATACTGCTTCCATCTGGCAAAACAAGAGTTGTAGGATACGTTCGTTCGTATATCGTTCTGTGCTTCTTTGTGATTGCCGCTGTCCAACAATTAAAATTTCTCTGACCTATCGCAGAACTGCCAATCCGTGCAAGTGAAGCAATCATTCTGAAATAAGCAAATATTTATGCTTATAATATTATTAATGTGAGACTTAAATATATGTATATTACATATATTCACACAAAAATATAATATAACTTATAGTAGCGATCCTAAGACAGATGTAACGAGTAGTTTCTTATAATTACAAATTATAATTTTAAAATATAAATTTACAACTTAAAATTCATATCTTTCTCATTTACGCGTTAATATACAATATAATATATAAATAATAAAAAATATTTTTTGTATCAACACACTATTCGCGAGTGTCACATTGTTTTCGTAGGTTATGTTGTTCATCGTATAAGCAATAATATGAAAAACATTACATAACACATTACTTTTAAATCACTCCAAATAATTTCGCAGTTATTAAATTACTTTCTTCACTTTTGTAGAACATCGATGGAAAACAATTGAAAATAAAACAAACTCCTACCTGTCGTAACGATCGACGAGATGAGAGACTTGATGCGACGACTTGAAGTTCTGCGCAATCGAGCGATCGAGATGTGACGTTCCCGCGCGATGAATCGAAAGCTGCGCGCGCTGCCAGTATCGAATTGCGATTATCAGAATGTGACGAAAGTTTGGAAACGCGCGACATCGAGAGCGCTTGTCAAGGGCGTTTTTATTTTTCGAGTGGTGCAAATACACGGACGTTGCGTGCTTTTGCGTGCGATTCGTTTCTGTGCTTTTCCACAAGAAGAGTGTGTGTTTCAAAGTCAAACGACGTTTTTCTTTCGACGTCGATGAAGCAGCTGGGGGTGAGTCAATTCAATCTCGATTCGGAGGGAGGAGGAGGAAGCTTTTTCGATTTGCGAATATAATCCCCGTGCGAATTTCTTACGGGACGATGTAAAATAATATGCAATGAGACGATGAATGTTGATCGACTCGGGAAAAAAAGGAGTTGTTTCGGCTTGCGACGAGTATTATCTTTTAAGCGTTCTGACCGGGGGATAGCGACAAGCGAGACGTATTTATACGCTGCATCCGCTCTCAGGTTTCTCCTGACAATGGCCAGGCAGATGGATATATTCGGTACGATTCCTGCAAGGAAAGGAATTACGACACATTTCTTTAGATACATTTAATAGCGAGCGACGATTTTTCGGAGATTTGTCTCGATCTCCTGCAGGTATGATTAAGAAAAATTTTTAGATATCACTAGATATCGCCATCAAAGATTGCATTAAACTGAGTTAGTAGAGTTAGTCAGATTAGCAAAGTTAATCCGGGAATTAAAATAGCCAACTTGTCTTTTCATATAATGAAAGGGAGAGTTTGCATAAATATTAATGCGGTTTAACTTTATATTTTTTTATCGTTATTATTAAAAAAAAATACAAACAATTCATTTGTAATAATTATTTATAGATTATAATATAATAATTATTCGTACATTATTATTTATTTCAATAGAGAAAAATTATAATATAAAAATAAATTAAATGCAATAGAGAAATTTATAAAACTAATTTCAAAATCTTTGATTATATATAAAAAATTCATTAGTATAAATTTCTCTATTAAGTTATTTAAATGATTATCATATAAATAAATAATAGTAAATATTATATAAGAAATAATGATATTTTTATATATCATCAATAAAATTTTTAAACAGCGCAATATTTATTATCTTTATGTAATTAATTTATAATGTTGAAACAAAAGGATAGGCATTTATTTCCCGGATTAATGATGAAAACCACACATACGCACTCATTCAAACAGTATACAGGAATGCACACATAAAATCGTATTTATTGAACATTCAAACTTATTTCAACTGGAACTTATTTCTCCCAAATTGTAATGTACCTAAAATCACAGTCTTTCACCATCGTGCAAATTGAAAAAGAAATGCCGCAATTAAATATAAATATCGATATAAATCAACGCAAAACATGCTTCATGCGTATGTTATCAATAGTAATCCTTATTTATCCTGCCTTACACAACATACAACATTTTTAATATATGTAATATGTATACTTTAATAATATATTATACATATTTTAAATACAATTCGATAAATTGCACAACGATGAAAATGATGTTTTATATCAAGATAGATAATATTGCCTGCATAAAACATGGCATTTTATAGTAACAATATAATTAATAATAAATATAATTGTTTTGTAACTTTTTTAAACAAAAATTTATCTATATATTAGGAAATCTTCCTAAATCTCTATATATATTACTACTATTGTAATGTTTTAATTTTACATTTTTGGTGTGTTATATTGCATACTGAATAAGATATTTCATAATTTATAAATTATTTTTAATAACATCAAATATATATAATTTAATTATGCGAGTTTCTATCCTTTAAAATATATTAATTATTTAAACTTTTTTCGGGTATTTCAGTTTGCGCTTAAATTATCAATTATGATCCTATGAAAATATTTCATTTTATCTTTCCAATTGGAGATTTACTCAAATTAGAGTTAATTAAAAATCATTTTTTTTATTATTTCTCTACGATAATACCGTTGGTATAATATCAATTAAATATATACGCTTTGATTTGAATGTTTAAATATATATGTACATCTAAGAGGAATGTTATAACATACGTCACAAAAATTAATATCTTTATAAAAGTATACTATGACTTTGTCTCTTTCACATAACCAGCGCGCGTTCATGTAAAATATATATATATATATATATATATATATATATATATATATATATATATATATACAATATATACTATACAATATTTTTTGCCTAGATATAAAATTAAAAAAAAGAAACACGTTCCGCGAAATATGTTTCTGGAATAAATATTAAGACAAAAAAAGTGTATCAAAATGTGGATATCTTTCAATATCACGTATACGTGCATACGTACCCGTTGTACTTTAATTTTTTAGCTATATCCGATGTATATGATAATGATGAATGAGGAAATACTCATGCAAATTTATGCAAAATAATATAAAAACACGCACACATCTATAAAATATGGATCAAGGACAGATTTTAAAGAAATTAAATTCTCGATGAAGTCATTATATTTTGCCCTTCAGGTCAATCACCTTCTCATCTTTATATCTGTAAAATCAAAGTCTCACTCTATCTACAATTGCATAGCTTATTTGATAGATTATATAGAATGGTAACATACAATTATATATGATTAGGAAAATCCAGTAAATGAATATTTTCCATTTTTACGCGAGAACGTTAAACTCATTGCGCATAATCTTTCGATATGCTTAATTAAATAATACGCAATTAACATAGCAAATTATCAAAATAAATTTAGTTTTGTATTAACAGTTAATAAAATCGTGCAACCAATAATAAATATTTTAAACGTGCAACTAAAAATGCAACATACAATACGGTTAAAAACATATATTTTCCGCATGCACACATACATACATAAAATATTAATAAAATATGTTTATTGGATTTTATATAAAGAATATAAAAAATGATTCACACATAAGATGCATTATTTTATTTTAACTAAATAATAGGATCAGTATCTTTAAAAAATTATCCAGTAAAATGGTATGTAACAAAAAAAAAAACAAATATAAAGCACAGGCAATACTAAAGCATGCATACATACCTGTATAGGACATAATGCTGAATTATGAAAAATATATCAAATGCTACAGAAAAGAATCCTAGACCGAACTTTGTCGGATCTCCAAAAATACTTTCCCAATCATCTGAGATAAAAATTATGACATATTAATATTTAATGAGAATTAATTTATAATATAAATATGTGCAAACCAAAAAAATTAATTTAGTTATATATCTATGATTTTACCATAGTTATAAGCGTTGAGTATCATTTGTAGCATTGATAGAGTACCACCGGTAAAATCTAAGAATATATTTCCTATACTCCAGCCGACCGTGGACTTTCTTCTATAATTGTAATACGCTTGTGGTACATATTTAATAAGCGTTATGCTAAGTTTAACATAACTACAGTAGTAGAGAAAATCCAGCCAATGGATTGTGTCGACAAAAGATAATATTAAAGATATTAATATAAAAGCCGCAAATATTCCGTGAATAATACGTGCGGTCGTTGATACTCTTTGATTACCAATCTGGAGTAAAAATTAATACATTTACGTTTTAGTTTATATGTTTAATATAATATTTAATGGTCTCATACAAAAGACTATTTATTTTAGCTATGTTATATATCTAATTACCTCATAAATAAAACACTGTCCGATAGTTACGACAGTAGCAAATACTGCGTGTATAGAAAAAAATATATCATTGATTTGTACAGGATTCAAACCTTTTGGATATCGATTAAAATATTCATTCTGAAAATATTTTAATAAATTAATCAGTTATCTTTTTTTTATAAAAAAATTAAAGTTCTAGTATATTAAAAAAAAAAAGAAATAGTAAGACTTGATCTAGACTTCTTTTATTCATGTTTAGTATTTTTTAGTTTAGTATTAACTATATAAGAGGCACGCGATATAGCAATATCTTACCTCAATCTCAGGTATCCAGTAAAGGCCACAATTAAATAATGCATACATAAGAAAACCGACAACATTTAGTGAGAGGTAATCGAAATTAAGACCCACAACACTTTTACGTTTATAATTAATGTAGATTTGCGGATAAAAGCTTACACTCCATGCTAAAAAGTATATCCATCCAACCACAGCACTGATGTGATACAGCACATCTGATTTCTCTATAGTCACTCTAATAAATGCTTGAGAGACACTAAAAGAAAAAAAATATGCAAAAAAGAGAAAATTAATTTCACACAAAAAACATTAATAAAATTATAAAAAAGGAATTTTGAATATAATGTAATAAATAGAATAAAATTTTGTATTTGCTTACTTTAAATCAAGAGTATATAATTGATCTCGCGGTATAATGATAATTTTATACATTTTTCAAGTTTTTATAATTATTGAAAATTTCGCAAACTAGATTTTCTTTTACACAGTGCTTTTTTAATATCAAACAATGTAAGAATTTAAGAATGAGCAATCAAGCATATAACAAATAGTAATCTAAATTTTATCACTGATAAACATCACATATTTATTAACATCACCGAAAAATATAATAAAATCATTTATAGTAGTCACAGACAAGTTTAAACATCATCATTAAATTGGAACGTAGTCCGTTCAAAATCTGAATACAGACTGACCAAACTTTGAGTTTCAGTTTAGTTGACAAGTTTAGGTCAAAAGGCTATCTGTGCAGTCTTAGCACAGTGCAATGGAACGTGAATGTAATACTAATCGGAATCTTTTCAGAATTAGTCACAAAGATAGAGGCATGGATGCCATAGGTCTTTACTCACAACTGTTTATTATTGCGCAAAATTTGATTATAAATATATTACTGAAGTATATGAAACTATATGTTTATGATCAGCTTTTATAACATATAAATCTGTATAATTTTATAAATTTTATAAAAACGTGATAATTTTATAAAATAATTCATCACATATACTTACTCTGTAATATTACTGGGAGTTATATTAGCGCTAACAATTGAATGACCTGCATTCAAACCTTTTACATGAATAATCCATTCTATTTTTCTCTCTGATGTAATAGTAAAGTTAGATGGTTCTGTAGATATCAAATCAGGATGCTGTACAACTATTGTAACTATTGCAGTGCTGTCATTAGATAAAGGTTCCCTGCAAAATGAGAAAAAATGAACTATTTCTCAAATATCTATGAGAATTGGATGATAAAGTGTAAAGTCCAGGGCATCATGTTTTAATAGTATCATTATCCGCTTACTGTTATCAGTACTTTTACAATATGATAAGACCAATCTTGTCATGACTGTAGCATGCTATGATTAAGTGATACAAATGGAATATGGGTGGAAATAATAAAATATATAAACATATTGATTTTAATACTATTATCATTTATGTATAATATTAGTTTCTATTACTACAATTCATAGACATTATCAATTATAATGCCAACATTACAAATATATACAAAAGTTCTTAGAAACAATCCATGCAATATAATATGTATAATAGTCAATAAAATCCATAAGTATTTGATGATATTTACAAAGCAGCATGATGCAATAGCACAAGTTAGCGACAGGTAACAATATATACTCACGTCAAGGAAAAGTTAAATTTCTCTTGTTGTTTGAGAAGTACTCTCAAATCTTGCGTTGATACTTTAAGAGCTCCCTGAACATATGTTAAAGCTGCAAATATATAAAAGATAATATATAAGGTATACAATATAGAGCAAACAAAAGACACTTTAACATATGTCTGTCTTTTTTACATCTTACCTAGTAATATCAAAATCCATGCGTAACATAGCAAGGCCATATTGTACTTTAGCTGAAACAAAAGCGTGCACCACGCTTAGATTTGCGTTATCACTTTTCAATGCGGAAGATATTAGTACTATCGCAGTCATTATTCCAATGCCACCTTTATCATCGCAATCTTTCACATGTCACGTGCGACACGTTATCATACACGTTCAGCAGCGTGAAACGTCGTCTGCTCACGGAATTAATTAAAATTTGCACCGATATACATAAAACGTAGACTGATGATACGAAAGAATGATGGCATGATTAACCTCAAAAAAATATACGGGGTTATCATCCGTACGACACGATGACATTTCGCGCGCTACTGTTGCTGTTACATCCTAACTGTCAGTCAGCGACACTTGTCGATGATCTCTGTGTTTGACAGATGGAACATATGTTTCGCGACTGTGTCATATTATCGACGTGATCGAATTTCCGTATCAATGTCAATATTATCACAACAAAAACGACGATAATGACGTTAGAATCGTTTCACCGATGGCGGGACGCTAAAAAAATCCTGATATCACACATAACTTAACCTCGACAACGCGACGTTTCCACGGGAGGTTAAAAACGATAAAGAATGATAAGCCAATAATGGCGAACACGTGACACTCTGCTCAGCTGGCGTATTATCTGGCGGCAAGAAATTGAAAACGTAGCGCTTGTGCAATTTGATAAGAGATTTTTATTGGAATTTTTACGAAATGCAATATTTTTTTTCATATTGTAAAATAAGACATTGTAAGTTTTAGAGATAACGTTCAAAAATAAAACTTCCAATAACGTAATTTATATTTATATGTCTCATATGTCTCAGAAATATTATTAATGTGATTATTGCATTACAATTTATACAATTTATAATTATATATATATATATTTATAATTTATAATTATATATGCTTTAATATATAAATTATGTAATGATACATAGTGAAAAAATTAATTACATTAGTTAATGTTAACATTAATTAATGCAATCGATTAAAGGCCTAAAATCATTTCGTTTTCAAGTTTTTGGTTATTTAGACAATATTAGTTATTGATTGCCTTTCATCTAACAAAATGACCCGAAAATGCAATCAAATTTAATTACTATTAACATAGTTAGCGTTAATTTGCGCAATCTCGCTATTTTTGTCAAATTCCAGAACACACTATCTATTTATTATGATATTTGTTTTTTTTCCTTGTCTATGTTTTCATTTCTGCGTTTAATCGACGATAAACTTAGTCCGCGGTAGTGGGTCAAGTCTCGGTGAAGTTCCATCGAGATTGCAGACAGACAGCGCAAGTATATCGAAGAATAAAAAGAACATGAGGAATACGATAACGATGGTAACGAGCGAGAAAAAGAGAGAAAGAAAAAACGAAGAGAGGACAATATATCGAACAGAGTGATGAAGATAAACGAGACATATTTACTTCCGCAAGCCATAAGATTCGCGTGATAAAAATAATGATAAAAGTAAAGAGAATAACGAATATTTTATGTAAAAAAATTTAACGAGGGTAATAAATTGGATTACATATAGAAATTAATAATATCAGTAATTAATTAAGAGAAAAAAAATGCACATGGGTAATTTAATTAAATAAAATTAATTTTTATTAAAATTATTAACATTCATAGCATATTTTCGATATCTATCCTTTGTCTCACGTATAGCTTTCTTTTCATTCAATGTATTTTTATTCATAAAATTTAATATTAATATATTTTTTCTATCCTATTTATTACATATGTAATAAAAGTAAATATACTTTCATGAAATTTTTACATGTATGCGTATAGAAATCGAAACATGGAATATGTTTCTTATTATGAATTGAATGAATTTGAAAAATACCTTTCTATACGGAAACATTTGCGTGAGAGAAAACAAAGTAGAATTTTTATTTTTGATGCTTACAATCTTTCAAATTTGCAAAATATATGTGATTAATGTGTAAAAAATGTACGTAATTTTATATCGAAAAAAGAGCTTAATTAGAGTCGGATTAGAGAACGATATTTTTCATAAAAATGAGACAAAAGCTCAGGGAATAAAAATATAAGCAGTCATTCATATCGTATTTACTTAAATTCATTATAGCGTGATTATTACCGCAAATTTAATTAAGCGCAAGTATAATAGACGATTATTAGTCGCTGCGATACCGGAAATGAGGCGCCTTCTACTTTTTCGATGACAATGTTCCCGTTATCGCGTATTATTCGTTAATTTATACTACGATACCGCGAACGATTTAAGCACGGGCGAGAATTAAAATCTAGGCGAACGAGTATAATAACGAGATTATCATAAATTACAGATTAAATCCCGACCGCGCCATAGCTGTTGGATCAGCTGACTTAACGTCCATTTCATGCTAATTTCTTATTACGGGCAATTACTTAATCATGCGCGTTCCAATGTGGGTTAAATGTTCGCCGTTGATTAGAAAGTATAATCCAACACACAGCGACTCATTAATATTATTGTGGAGATATAATATTGTATTATACTAATATAAATTCTGACACGATGATATATATTCCACTGGGACTTTCTACAAATTTCGAAAGATATATATAAAATATTTTATATTCAAAAGATGAATAATTTATAGTAATAAGTATATTAATTAATTAATTACCTTATTTTTATCTATATGACAGAGATATTTATTATTAGCGCTTATGATCGATAATTTAGTGGAGGTAAAATTCGCATCACATATATATATATTTCTATGTAATATTTCATTTGAAATTTATACAATTAATATAAATTGCATATTTTTTTATAAAATTTACATCAGACATTGAAAAATATACACCCAGTACAACAGGGCGACAGTAATCTTTCTTACGACCATAATTCTTTTTTTAATATCCACCGCCGAGATATCATCGAGGTGAAGAACATTTCGTATATTCGAGATATTTAGGGGACCTGTTCTCTTTCTCTTTCTCTCTCTTCTGTCCCCCTTTCCATCGTACTATCCGCGAAAACATTAAGGCAAAATGTCGACATTACAGCCACGCGTCGCTCAGTATATCATTATACAAGATGTGCTTAGTCGCGCGTTGAACGACTCGCGGGATCGGTATCGGTGGCGATCCTTCTGGATCTCATTCCGAGATTTATCTTGCGCGGTGACATTATTATTCCATCGGTGGAATTATTGGCGCAATTAACTGCCTCTAGCTAAACGATTTTAAATACTTCGTGTCGCGCGCGTACTGTCGCTTGCTCGGGGCCCCCCCGATCGATGAAGCGCGAAATATACGCTACGGTCACTCTCTGCCGCCGTCTGTCTGTCTATCCATCATTGATCGTGGAGAAATTTTTTATGGCTTTATTTCTGATTTTATCAGAACTTTCCTGTTTTTCTTCTATAAAATATGCGTCGACTTAATATATGAGCTTTTACGTTCTCGGACTTTGAAATGAATTTGTCGGAAAGTGGAACGTTAACGTCCAAATAACGTTTCTCAGAGGAATTCGATTTTTATCTAACGATAATGTCGGCGAATGTCATCATTTGTTCGAACTCGGTCAATTTCGTTCATATAATTCGATATTTTAATTATAATTATTGTGAAACACAAATTATATTAATAAATTATACATCAGATTATTATAAATCACCTATCGACTTTTACTTGCTCTGAAAGTCTTTTTCGTTTTGCCATTGTTTATCGCCTGTTTCGATGCACGTTGTTTATAAAATACATATTTGCAGCAGCGATAATTTATCTAATTTATCTAATTTCCATATCCCCATAGTCGTACAAAGGTTTTATCTCTACAATAATAACATGTGGCGGGGGAGTAACATTCGACTGCTATGATGCAATTTTCCCTCGTTTAGTAGCTTCATTCGCTCAATCATGATTTTCGTTTGAAAAGAGAGATTTCAATTTCGCGTCGTATATCCGCGTGTTTATAACGCGTTTCGTATCCCTGCAATGCGGAGAATAACAATATTCATTGTAAAGCGAGTTTTCTCCGTTCAGTGACTGCAGTTGCGAAATTATACAGTCGCGAAAAGAGGGAATTTAGCTTTCATTAATTTCCGTTTGATCCCCATAATTTATTATGTATATTCGAAAAACACAAATTGGCGCGCAATAGTCGCATATTATAAATTATTAGAAACTGGTGGCCTTTCTCATGCATGCAGCGATGTATCATTTCTACGAAAATGGCCGTACGATTGCCAGAATTCGCGTACATACCGAGTAGTCGCGAAAACAGCTTGTAATAGCTACAAAATTTGAGCACTGATGCTTTTATCGTATGAATATTGATGGCCATTGTCCATCGATGCGTGAATTTCATGGCTGACGACGAGACGCGTTGTAATATTGTCGCGAGATTATTTTCACAACGACATGGAGTTGGTGATTCATTTCTAGAAAATATCATCGATAAATATTTCCGGTTTACTTTCTTATCATTTTAGACATATTTGCGTTTTCTATCAATGATAAAAGTTTTATTTTAAAAGCATTACATCATACGCGCTCGACATATTAACGATTGTTAATTTAACATCAAAATATTTAATTGCATATATAAGTTAAACGTATTTTTTAATTAAATGTCACTAAGCTTGCAAATTAAAAATTAAATATTTTGCAGAATCGTTTTTTTCATATATTTTACTATACTTTCCCGTTTGATATAGTATATGATTTATTCTGCGATCACTTCATGATTTTCTTGTACACTTTAGTCGATTATCAACATAAATTTCCTTGCTGATCTACTCTTTATTGTGGATCTGGTTTCCAATATTAATATCACCGTCAAGCGCGTTTGATCGCAATATCGAATTTCGTGAGGTGTTGAAGCATATAACACTTAAACAGCAAAAAAAAAATAAACAATATGTTGCTAATATCTATAAAATATAAAATGAGAAAAAAATCGATAATTGTGTGTTACACGCATTTAACTATAAAAATATATTTACATCTTCTTTAAATATTTATCAATTAAAAAGCTTTTAAAAATGACGTGTGGTCATTGGATTTTTAAAATATCTATATTTAAACAGCAACATAGATATATTAAGCTATCGTCATTGAAATATAAATTTTTAGAAATGTAACGATTTCTATCATATATATATATATATATATATATATATATATATATATATATATATATATATTTATTTATTTATTTATTTTAAGTTTTTATCTCTTCTTTAAGTTTTACATTGTTACGTTAGAGAAATTTGTTTGATTTTGTCCAAATTTTGTGTAAAAAATAATTCATTACTTAAATATGTGCGAACTAAATATATTATTATTCTAAACATTCTTAATTCTAATATTGGTTATTAATTTTATTGCTTTTCAGAATTTATACTATAGAATTTATATATATATATATATATATATATATATATATATATATTATTATTATTATTATTATTAAATTATGTAATATCTTTTCCTTTGGTTTATCTTTGCGAGAAATGGACAACAATTCTGCATGCTTTTCATTTTGTTTCTCTTTTTATTTATTTTAGTTAGTTTATTTTATTTAATGTGATTTGTCAGTTATTTTTATATTTTGTTTCAATTCCATAAAATATATTCACATTGTTATGCTGTTCCGCAAATTTCTATCTCTAATTTCCATCACAAATTTTTGATCTCGTAAAAAATACTAGCACTATAATATGGTTACATTACGTATGCTGGAGTTAAAATTTCTTTAAACTATTTTGAACTTTCTTTCATATGCATATATACACTTTCGAAAATAGAATAAAAAGGATGATATATTGGTTGCTAGAGAGACAAATCTAATTTTTAAGATACAACATACATAAAATACCCGACCTGAATTTTTAATCAATTAAATATTACTATTATTAATAATAATTATTTAATATTAAAAATTAAATTTTATGGAATCATTATAAAAATGTTAGCTGTAAATTTAAATTTTTATATAATATTTCATCTTGTGTAAGAGTAAATTAAATCATAAATACTGCCTATTTTATAATTTATTACAATAAAAGTTGCAATAAATTGAATTACACATTAAAAATAATTAAAATTTCAAAAAATTGTGACATTTAATTTCTCGCTACATCTTGATCTAAAAATACATATGTGGATCATTTTTCTCTAAAATTGTAGATCAGTCGTTAAACTGTTGAAATATCCATCTCTATTTCTTTCATCATTAATTAAATTGAAGTTGTTAGATATTGATATTGATTGAGTGACATGTTTAAACGATTGATTTGGGAAAAGGTACAATGAGTCTGTCGTTAACTATCATTGAAGTGACACTAGCCAAATCGCTTCTGACATTCGATTAGTCGGAAACGTAATTAGTGAACATAATCGACGAGTCAAGAATACATAATCATCCATCCATCAATAATCTTGATTTATCAACAATACAACCGATATTTCAAATCTGTGAGTTGATTGACATTCTTAATTTTTTATTATTATATATATATATATATATATATATATATATATATATATACACAAATAGTTAGTAGTTATAGATGATCACGTTAAAACATAATCGATAAAATATAGAAAATGATAAACCAGTAATATTACGACAGCGCGTTTATAAAGCAAATCAATGAATATTATATTTTTTTAGAACATTTTTCTTAATCTATATTTCTGAAAAGATTTTTGATCATTTATATAAAATTCAAAAATTATTGACATTTACGACACTTTCATTCAGAAAGAGTAAATCGATCTTGAATAATATACTTGCGAAGTTTAGCGATCTGTACATACGGTGTTCGCGAAACGTGTTGCCAAGTGAGATTATCGTTTTAGTTGGCAAAATTGCAAAGTGTAAAGTAGAAATTCCTGGCGTACAAATTATATCAGTTAATAACCAGAGCGCACATACATAACGCGTAAGTAGATAATCGAATTAATTGCGGCGCTCGCGTTCAAATAAATATATCCTCGTTCTCGCGCGATGAAACCGTGCTGTAAAATTCAATATAATGCGAGACATAATATACATATCGCGCGCGCGCGCGCGTGTGAGATATAGGCAATATGCAATTTCCGCTTCTGGCCGATAACGTGTCATCGCTTAAATAAATAAAAATGTCGTATGTTGTTGCCGGAACGAAATCCGGTCGAATTTACAAATCAGTGGGACGGGAGTGAATATTTAATTACGCCATTTGTTTATCCCATTCCGCCGAATTGCTAATTCGTGCAGTCGAGTGTCCGATATTCTCAAACAATAAGCGGCCCCGTGGATTATAAGCTCCATTTATATTTTTCATTATAACGATCAAATTATCTCGTCGTCCTGACGTTTATTTTGATTTCGTGGCGTTACGTTGCAATTTTATTTAATGTTATTCATCGTGATAATGGAAATGAAATAAAATCCCTACTGGATCGTTACGCAAGCAATGTGAATAACTCAGAATAATATAAGCTATATTTGAAATTAATTTCAATTAATTTTCTAGATTGAAATTAAATTTGAAAAAATCAAGGTTAAAAATGCATTTTAATTTAGCAGAATACGTTCTTCATCCGCGCTATTTAAAATTAATTAATTTATGTGCTGTTGATGAAACTTTAATTTTTTTTATAAAGTAGCATCTTCTAATAAAACAGACAATTTTAAAAGCATCTTATTTATATATGAATCATAGTTTCATCGCTTTATCTTTTAATTGATATATAATGTATCTGAAGATTAATACTTTTAATTAATAAATCATTAATTTATAGTCAATTTTTAATTTAAGATGACGTGCACAGATTGTTTACATATTAAATGTATTTTAATATTAATTTAATAATTTTAATATTAATTATTAATACTTAATTTTCAAGTATCAGATTAGCTGAGATCTCCTCGTGGCTCGATTACCTTATTTGACGAAGAGCACTTCGTGAATCACATGTGCATTAATAACAAGATCGGGTATTGTTCCGTAACTGATCGATATCGCACATTGCACGAGTAAAATATGCAACATGCATTACTTAATGAATACGTTTCTTGAATAAGAAAGCTCGTGATATTAGTAGAAAAATTCATTCGCATAAATTAATTATTTATTATTCATTACTATATTAATAACTACTACATAAATTAAAATCTAATATTGGCTAATATTGCCCAAATCGATCTTAATTTTACCGCATTAATTTTTTAAGAGTAGATTCATTAATCAAATTATAATCGACTTTTCCTCAGTTTAATTTGGTAAAAGATTTTTGCACTCTTCACTGCTATTTCACTTTAAAAGGATGGTGCGCGATCAGATACTCTAAATTCGATGCGTCCAGAAAATTTTTTGCTTGAATTTTTCGCAATGTCAGCAATAACATGATGCTAAGCTACGCTAATCAAGGACGAATGCTATGGACGCTAATCACATTTTTATCGTTCCTACTATAGTTATGTTGTCCGTTTACCTTGACTGATCGAGAGAATTCAAGTTGCTTTCGATTCGGCCGATTATAACGTAGCTTGATCGATCTCCTTTCGTTACTCGGTAATGGAATACGAACGAGGTGCCTCGATAATGGTCTCGAATTCTGCATCGCGTATCGTTGAATCGTTGCGAAATTTCCATTCGTTGCGACTAACGGATTTTTGTTTACGATATGCTATAGGCGATTTTGTGAAATTTTCAACGAAAACAACTTGCGTCGTTAACATTGTATTTATGCGAGGTACTCCCCTGTTTGGCGCTTTTTGTCGCTATTCTGTGCGACGTCGATAAAAGCACCATTCTATCTAGCACGAAGAAGTTAAAAAGTTCGCGTAAGCCCGTTGTGCCCGATCCGGCATGTTCATGAATAATTCACAATTTATTGAGTTTTAATATCAATAACGACGCGATCGCGGATTAATCGACTGGCATGACTGGCCAATATTTATGTACTTTTCTAAGCGACCTGTCACGACGCGCTGACCCTTTTTTTGTCACCGATACAAAATTATTTATTTCTCCGTGACGTCTGTCGAATGTGTTTGTTAGTTTTCTCGAAATAGTGTGTAAATGGCTTCATCAAAGTTTTATCATTTTATTCCATTTTCGAAAAGTCCACATACGAAAACAACAATAGTACCAGAACGTAATACAGATGTAACCAAAGCAAATGAAATTGTCAATATATCGGATTGTGAAAAGTCACAATTTGCGATGTTCCTTAGTTATAATTGTTTCATTTTTATTTATTGAAGATACTTTTTGTGGAAACAATTCTACTTTGGAATTTTATCTGCGATAACAGATTATGACGATCGACTGACATGATTAATTAACTTATAACAACATTCACATGCAATATATTCATGAAGATAGTATCTAAATCTTCTTTTCTTCTCTTTTTATTCATGGCATTATGCAAAACTGTCGCTGATTATGCGATATTTGACATATAAAATGTTAGCAAGTTTTATTCAATTCTGAGAAGAGATTGTGAAGTCTGATTATTTGTGTTCGAGAATCTTTTTATATAAAACTGATCATATTGTAATTTTTCTTAATACGTGTTTTATATTATAGTATACTTGTTATTTAATTGCATGTAATTTAATTTGTTTAATTCGCGTAAAATCGTGTATTAATTTATCAGATTTAAAGAAAAATTATTCATAAATGATATCGTAATCACCCATAATTTATAATTATTTCGAATATATCTGGAATCATGATTATTAAATTCTAAACTTGGACTCAGTTTATATAAAATAAATTTGATTTAAAAAATTTTTTCAACAGCCATTCATATCGGGGATATGCTTTCTTGCTCGATATTCTCATTTAAATTCAATATGAGTATTGTTTAAGACAATGATGCACGCGCAGTAGAATTGTTGGATGTGCAAGAAATTTTCGCAACTTAGAAAAGTGATTGACGCGCGTTGTTACACATGTGCAAAACATGTTTCGTGTCAATGACCAGTGACCTATTTGCAATCGCATTCAACGTCCTCGTTTCCCCTGATTTCGAATAACGACACGCTTGCCGGTAGCCGATCGTGCGATACAAAACGGCTCATCCGCCTTCTCTGCTCTCCTCCCCCCCCTCCCCCCCCGCTCCCTTTCTTTCACGATCGATTTTGATTTCACGGCCAGTTTCACGGAAATTAAATCATTGCACGATCGGCGAAAATGACGAATCGCTTTGTCATAAATTCATGGGCGCAAAATCCTCACTATTCGTCCCCGCCATATAGAGATCGTTTAACGGTACTTTATCATGATAGATGTGTCTCCCTTTTAGCGTTCCTTCAATGAACGTGCACGCGGAAGAGACTTCACGCGATTGACGGTATGTATGTATATATATTTATACATATGTATGTATAATATTCCGTAAGGGTATGCATGTGTGTATGTGTAGCGCATCGAAACCAGTGAAAGACGAATCAAAGTTCATTTTAGCATATTAAATTAAGTGAAAAAGCACGTATGTGCACATAAGTGCGCGTTTCACGATTGCGGCATTATCAACATTACCTACTGATTAAGTGAGTAATAACGTGATAATCATTACTTTATTCGGCTTATTCTCCCGTCGTTATTTCTCTTCTTTTGTCGTGCGGCGTTCGTTATATCTCGTGGCGTTATTTCATTGTCAGTCGATTTAAACGATTATCACGATGCAGTTCTACCGATTTTTACCGTCCTTGATTTATATCGATAAAAGTTTGCGCTGCAGCGCTCACTCACCTGTCAAATTTCGCTCACAGCCGCGACAGTTAAAATTTACCGTCGAGATGCAGAGACGTTTAATATCTATCTGCGCGCTACAATAGACTTCACGGGATCGTCTGTAACGAGAAGCTCTTTATTAAAAATTGCTGAAATATGCGCGCCATTCATTGACAGAAAAAATATTTCTTTAAGTGATTTTTTTTTTTGAGCGACAGTAAAATTTACTTTTCTCTGCTTCATCAATTCTATCGATCATTGATTTTGAAAGTAACACTTAATTGACTGTTGAAATGATGTATCGTGAAATCAGTAATATCATAATTCACATCAATATAATAGAAAATATATCTTAATATACAATCTTAATATCTTAATATACAATAATCTTGTATCAACAAATGTCAAAAGAAAAATAATAATTACCAAGCAGCAAATCTTTTGTGTAGACGTTTTAAAACTATAATCCTTAGATTAACTTCATTTAATAATTAGATTATAAGAATTTGCTTTATTGTTCACGCAAAAGAATACTCGATATTTTATATAACATAAATTTAAAAAACATACCGCTATCTCATTATTGATGAATCAATCCAACTTGAACAAATATGTCATCTGTCAACAAATGTGTCATCTGGGAGATTTTTCAATTCTGTTACATCTAGAATTATGAGGTTATCATCCAGGTGAACAAATATTTTCAATCACAAACTCAGCATCGGACAATGAATCCAGCTTGTCGATGATTTAACCGACTGATAATATCGATTTAATCTTCATTCGAAACTTCATCAGTTGAGTTTCAATATTTCCATGATATTCAGTATTCGAAGTCTTTGTACTCGGCCTTAGATTCATATAGTGTCCTAGTTTTGTTGCTTGAAGAATTTGAAACTAAAGTGAATATATTTTCCCCTTTAGAAAAAAAAGTTAAATCTTATTAATTTTTATTATAATTATGTTACTGAAATATTTCAGTAAGTTTTGTTCTGCGTGCAAATATATTTAATGTCTTGTATATTATATATAAGAATTAAAAAAACAAATATTTTTTTGAAAAATTGTCACATATTTTTCACAAAAGTCAAAGCTTTATAACAATTTCGAAATTAATAAAATCTCTTAAAACATGATTATAGATTCATAAATGGTAATGACACAATCACTTTTCAGTGTAAAACAATTTCAAAAATTCGAAGTTGTTGAATAAGAATTTGCTATCTCAATCGCCATCTTATTAATATCATTTGCAACGTGGAATGACACGATAAAAGCACGAGTTTACGTAATGATAATAGCGTCTCTACTTTTAGTCTCTACTTTTATTCACAAACTCGACAACATAGCTTGGAACAAACTCGTCTAGTTCGCCACAGTCAACTGTCACGACGACCTTTTCGTGCGGAAAATAGAGCTCACCATTACATAAGAAGCACCGATTATGTCGGAAATAATCGATGCATTCGCAACAATTCTTCTGTATAAAAGATGGTCGTTTTTTCCTTGGAAAACGTGATAAAATCACGACGTTCAGCGCGTTAAAATCAACCTGTTCGGCCGATTGCGTACGTTGCGACTCGCAAAGACCCGCGCCGGATCACTAGTATATATAAATCCTGTAAGAGAGTCTCTCCCTCTCTCAGTAAAATATTTCCCCATACATGATGGTGTGCCCCTCCACCATTCTACTTGCGATCATTCCTGGTCGCTTGTTCTCTACGTGAGCAAAATCGTTCGATTTCGACATCCTGATGATGCATGACATTGCGAATATTCCCTTAAGACGCGCTTTCCTTTGACAAAACGCTCAATACATTTTACAATGAACTCTAACTCTCTTCAGAGCATGCATCACGCTACATCGTATACGACATATTGCGCTAACGACGCAATCCCCCTCGTCTAAGGTACAGTCTGGGTTTTAATGAAATTTAATACAAGCTGTACCCTGATTTTTTTTTATGGCTTCATCTTTGCGTTGGAGTTTTTTCCGCTTCAAGGCAGATATATTTATTTTTGCTATTTGCCAAGAGCGTTTGCCATATTTTCATTCCCATTTTATTCACTTATATTTAGTGCAGAATACGAAGTAAAGATGTTGCTTTTAACTTGTAGCCTATAATGAATAATTAGGAAAATTAATGAATAATTAAGAAAAATAAACTGAATCATGAATTTCTTAAAACTTTACCTAAACATTAATGTTACACTTCTCTCTCATAATTTCAGATAAGATAATGTGAGTTAGATGATCTTTTAAGCTATCTGTTTGATTTGCACAAATAACTAGGAGACTATTGGATTAAATAAAAATCATTAGATTTTTGCCAGATTAATTCAGTCTATTTTTGTCGTTTCTCGTTTAATGCTAGTCAGATTAAATTGGAGTATTTTGTTTTTTTGTATCGTACAAATTTCTGTTATCATGCATATTATCTGATAAATTAAATACATTTATTTGTGATTTCATCTGGATTTTTCCAACAAATATTTCATATTTAATCATATCACTAAATTGAAAGCTTATATTTAGCGTTAAAAATGACAATGCAGTATTATTTCTGCGAAATCATATTAAATAATATTCTTGACCTATTGTTAAACATTTAAAAAGACGGCGTTTGTATGATATTTCTTATAAAAATTATTTAAGTGAAATAAAAATTGGTATGCGTTCTATTGTTCACTCATAGATAGCACTTTGTTAATTCCAGAGATGAAAGATCTTGTGTGTGCGTATGTTATATATATGCATATTAATATGTATTAAACTATTCGCGTGCGTGCAATGACACATGTAGTGACAACATGACAAAGCAACAAATCGGTAGATTAATTGATGTTTATTGAATTCAATTGAGTCCACTACATGTCAAGCTGCGGTCAATGAAAGTCATTAAAAATTTATCGTTATATTTGATGCATCAATGATGTGAAAACGAGTGCTTATTATAAGTAATCACTAAAATAATTTTGAACATGTGTTTAGTTAACAAATATATCGATCTTTATCAATAAAACATCAATCTCTAAAGCACAAAAGTGTAAATTCTTATCATCGAAAATGATAAGATTTAACTTCATACTGATATGAAATTATATCTGTGAGAAAACATTAAAACAAATCACATTAGAGATTCTTCATTTTTTTTATATTATCGCACATTTTTCAAATTTATCTGATTCAATTATAAAATAAAGAATAGTGGATACATAATTCTTTCAAATCTACATGATTTTTCTATTTAGAAAAATAAAAAACGTAAATATATATCTTGTTTTATTATTATATGAATCGAGTTTTGTTCGTGAAATTAATAAGACATTATATTAATGCTGTCATATGCTGCCTAAATGTGTGTCGACATGTAATAAAACCAAATATTCAGGTATTTACGATAAAAGTAACTAGCTGTATCATAATATATAAATATTCATTCATCGATATGACCGATGATGAGATTTAAACGATTACCTTGACATTGACTTGGAAAGGAGAGTTAATTTCGTGCACCAGCAAGGGGGACCCAATATGTGTGTTCACATCGTGCAATAACTCACACGTGAATGATATATACTGAACAATGACGGCGGGAGATATTCACGGAGCACGTGGTACCGTGATGTCACGGAATGACGAGCCAAATGCGCGGAATGACGTAACTCACGGCACATTGCACGAGTTCTTCCCCCGCACGCTTAGATCCTTCAGATCGTTCGGATTACACACGATTGACACGAATTCCAAGAGTACGATGAATGACCGACGCGACTATGTTTTTCATCATCTTGCTTTCGCGACGTGTCGGCTTCAAGGAGAAAACAATCGCGTAATAAGAATCGTTTGTAAAAGAGATCGCGATCATATTTTGCACCATATAAATTCTACTGTCAGTCATGTAAATATAGTTCTGCAATGTAAGCTAGTTAAAAAACGAACAATGGCAAATAATTCATTTAATATTAATTAATTCATATTAATATTTAATATTAATTAATTTAATATTAAAAGTAAACTTATTTTATGTACTATTATTTCTTGCTTTTTTTTATATTGTTGCTCTATTAATGTATTCTGATCTATGTATAAAATCAAATGTTATTCTTCGAAGCAAATTAAAAGTAAGAAACGGTTAGTTCTCGTTTAGCAAACTTTTTAAAGAAATTTTTCGATGGGATTTTCCCGCAAAAATATTTGTGTACATTCTCAATTCTATTGTACGGTTATAAAATAAAGAAAAATTTTCTGTGCATAGCTAACTGTACATTTTCTCGGTGAGGGACATGTTAATTACATCCTCAGAGAGAAATCTAAGCTATATATACTTACAGTATATTGTAGAACATACAAAAGCTTTATAATAACTTTTATTCACAGATTTTAAATAAATATGTATTTTAAATTGTAATAATCGTGCAGAGAGATATTCGTCATTTAATGGGTGATACATTATTGATATGACCATGTAGGCGAAAATGTAAATTAAAAATTAATCTACAAGCAAAAGTTTTCATCGAGTATACTGGATTTTTGTATAATATAAATTTTTTTATCACTTTGATGTTTTTTTTTTTTTTGTACTCGCAATATGCATTTTCATATTTTATTTCCGATTTTTTTCCTTAAAATCTTAAATTATCATTTGCACTTTTTATACTGAAATGACTTTATTCTATATTCGCGTGATATCTTAAACATTTAAAAATGTATGAATTCGAAATTATATCGCGCGTTATAAATAATATACAAAATGATAATGTCACATGTCAGCCAACTAGATATAATTTTCGAACAATGTTGGAAAATACTCGATCAAATGTTAAGCGCTTTCGACGAGGGATTTGTCAGCGTTTATTATAAATAATGCTTCGATAGTCCGTTCTACGTCGAGTTAACGTATAGCTTCATTAACGGATTATATCGTACCATAATTAGCTACTGCAAATTTGATTCGATAACGTGGTCTCCCGCTCTCTCTCTCTATCTATCTATCTATCTCTATCTCTGTTGCTCTCTTGGTGGGCGAAATTTTACCACTATTACAATGTCGGAAAAGCAAATCACGTTAAAAAGTAAATTGTGGCCAGTCTGCTTGTTATGTGATTATATTATCTGTACGTTCAAGCGGACAGTCTGCTATCAGCTCGTGAAAAAGGTTATATCACAAATTCACTTATATTATATTAAAATAATTATTCCATTTTTGATCATGCTATTAAACCATCTATGCAATCGGTAAAGACATCCGATGATTAAAGAATTAAATCGCGCACATAAATTTTTCAACACGCAACAAAATTGCAATAAAAACTTTTATAAATATGTTTTTGTGTTCGTCCATTCGGTATTGTATTTAATTTTTTTTTACTTCATATAAAACAAATAATAAATGCGCTGGATTAATTAGTATGTCCATTTTTAAATAATTACATTCTTTTAAAACGTCTATATATTTTATATTATCATTAAGTATATCTGAGATTGTGTAGAAATCTCGTATTAAAAAATAAATAAAAAGCGCGTATACGAAGGTTTTGATATGCATCGAGATAACAAAAGAGCTACAATAAAAGTCGTTTTAACTAAACGAGAAGATATATTTTTCGTACGTTGAGCACTTTGCCTAATTTTTTGCGCGATACAAACGCAAATACCGGTTTATTTCGCGAGATGTTTAGCGTACTGGCCTTCTTTTTTTTTTCACTGTTGACTAACTTCTATTTTTATGCATCTCGTACTCTTCGCCTTTGTGTCTTTGTGATTACACAACCTGCATTATACAGTGCACTTGTAACCACCAAGATATTATGTAATGTAAAACGCACTCGTGTATGTTGGGACAAATATGTGATAAAACAACTTATAAGTGTAATATATAACTGGCATATATAAGAGATAAAAGTGAATTGTATGAAAATGAAATATATGTGTCCGTTATTATAATAGTAATAGATATGTCATAGATCTTTTGAATTGAAACAATTACGATTTTTGATATATTTTCTTGTATATATTCAAAAAATATTCTTTTCTAAATACAGTTTTTTAAAATATAATAGTTATATGATAAAAAAATAGAGGTTATCAATATTATAATGCATATAATTGTAAGGCTGAAAAATCAAAACTAATGTTCTCATTTATGTGATTCATGTTTAATCTGCGGTTTCATCATCAGCTACATTATTTAGAACGCCAGCTGTTCGATAAAACTTCCAATTTCTTTAAAGACAATACCATAGTCTCGAGATTGAGATAAATTATGATATCATAGATAACTACGAGATTGTAACGTTGCAGCTGCTCCGACGTAAAAGAAAAATCGTGCTTCCTAAGTGATTAAATGGTAGCAAGTTCACCTAAATTGTACAAGGACGAACACGAAAACTAGAACGATGATTAATATACTTGGCACCATTATTCCGATACACTCGTCATTCGTATAATCGTGATTTATTAACGCAAACATTTTGAAAATTTATTACATTTTTTATATTTCAATTTCTTATTTATATCTCAATATCTTATTATTTATATCTCAATATCTTAATTTTTCTGGAGGAAAAAAATATATTGTATCGAATTTAAAAACACTTAATGTTGAAAAATGCCTTTTTCAACATTAAGTGTTTTTAAATTCGATACAATAAAATGATTATGTATTTGATTTGTAACTATTTTTTTAATACAAAACTTTTAACTCTTAACTCTATATAAATTTTTTTTTTTAACTTACAAGTCATCATGCTAAACACCATGGGCATAAATAGCAGGTGCTCACAAGATGCAATAAAAATTCCCATTTCACCTTTTCGGTGAAAAGTTTAAATCTCAGTTGCACGAATACCGAAATTCAGCACGATAACTACGGTTCGCCGTAAATTACGTTATTATATAGCGCACTGTAACACGCCTTTTCGATGCACCGACACTGAGAAAAAAAAGAGCAAGCCAGCATGGTTCCTTGTAGACTGTAAATGGTCAGATTGCAATACTCAGAAATAAGAAGACGGCGGGATAAGAAAAAAAAAAAAGAGAGGGCTTAACGTTACACCATTTGTAAACTTGAAATCGAGTCTTAAAACGGGTTCGACTCGTCTCGTCTGCCAACATGAAGTGCTTCTCGTTTGCGTGTATAATTTACCCTTCTCCTATCTCTTGAAGAAAGATGTCTTCCGCGCAAAGATTATAATTATTAAAGGGCATCTGCTTTTGCAAGAGTGTTTTCTCGACATCGACTTTATGAAAATTGCAAGAAAAAAAATTAGCTTTGTCATTTAAAGTGGAAGTTTGCTTTCAACTCATTGTTTTCGCATTTTTAAAAAAATGTTTTAAAAAAATTATTTCTCTTTTTATAGAAAAAAATATCGACATTATAATACAAATTGTGATTATAAATTTCATAATTAAATGTTATTAAATTGCTTATATAAACTTCGCGAGTTTGCTATAGTAAATATAAACATGAGAAAAAAAATGATTTATATCAATATTTGTTTGCATCTACATATATATTCTCCTTCTTTCTTCTATTTAAAAAAAAAAGTTCATTTTTGAAATATTTTTTTTTTATACATTTTCATAAAATCTCCCGATTCTTCTTTAGATAGCCGAGTGATAATCAGAAGACGTTGATGCACCACGAAGAAATCTTAAGAGCCTTTAATTAATCTTTTAAATTAACATCGAGCGTTTCAGAGGCTCGGAAGTAATAACGAGTTACGATTACGGTGAGTTTCCGAACGTCCGTACGGCAATTTTCAATAATTGCTTTGATCGAATAAACTTTTTCCTCCTCTTTTTTTCTCCGTTCCCGTCACCATCTTTCCCTCTCCTTCCCCTCTCCTCTCCTCTCCTCTCCTCTCCCGCGGCTTTCGCGGCCACTCCGGCTTACTTCCATAATCGTTCTTGAAGATCCTTTAAACAAGCTTCGTAGTGAGCTTATGGCGCAAAGTGTTGAAACTAGATTTCGCCGGCGATACTTCGTTAGAAAAAGACTTGGGCAACGATGCCGCCCGCAACAATATATACTTTCAGCCACGTAAATGTTCGCGTTAAATCAACGTCAGCGCGCAGTTAAGTGCAACTTTGGCCGTTTATAATCATTTTACAGCTTCCTTGCAGATTTATTACGCAACTCCTTAAAAGTGAGCTGTACAACTGTATAGCTCGCAAGTACATTAGCATTATTGTAATATTGAAGAAGCACCTGGACAATAGTGACTGTCTACGATATAATATTGTAGAATGGGTTTATATGAATAAAGTGGAGCACGCGCTTTATCGAAGTACTGAAAACATATGAATAAATATTAACTTATTTGATTAAATAAATAAATTTCTCTTGTTTCCATCTATTTCAACATGAATAAATTTAAAGTATTTATATAAATAGAATCGAAAAATGTGTACTACCTGACGTTTGATCGATCGTATCGCAAAGAAGACGTAAAAAAAAAGAGAAAAATTTAGTTCAATCTTAGTCACGGATGTTAATGAAGACATTAATTGCTCGTTGCTTCCCCTCAGGGCGGTGATCGAGTATTGATATAGTAAAGAAACATGACTGTACTAAAATTAAAACCGAATGAGAATATTATCGAAGAACGCCGACTTTGATACTTATTGATCAATATTTCTAATTTAATATAATTTTCGATTATTTTTTTGCAAACATTTTCCCATAATATTGAAATATATGCAATTTAAATATTAACGGTTATTTTTATAAAATTTAACACGACTAGAATTTTCAAGGTTGAATTATAATTATATATAAATTTATATATTTTAATATGAGACAAACTAATCATGTCAATCATAGTTTACAAAAATTGAGTATCTACCTCATTAATTTAAGTGTGTTGAGTTATTTATTTATTTTCTTATTATTTTGATAAATATATATATACAATTTTTTTCAAAATTTATAAATATCGAATTTTGTGAACATAATCTACGTGCTCTATTTCTCTATTACAACTTTATAAGATCAATTTTTGTGATTAACGCGATTGTAAAAGGAAATTTTTGTTCCACGATTGAAGGATAAGCGCTGACGAATGAATTATCGCGGTGATTAGATTGTAGGGAAACAACATCACTCGGTAGAGAACTATAAGCAAAATAGCTAAACTTTGTTTAATGAGCGAATCGTAAGAATAATAAACAAGTCATTTCTGAACTTAAGCATTACCTTTAATTGCTTTTGGACTCTCAATTTTTCATTAAACATAATAAATATCTTGACATAGAAAAGTCAAAAAATAAAATCTTTCAATGTCGTATAAAATTTTCTACAATAAAAGCTCAGATGAAAAAATCGCTATCGATACAGATAAGGACATAAATTATATTCCCTGCAAAATAAATATCAGTTCTGTCCGAAATGTAACACGTACTATATTATAGATCGTATTATGTGCGTCTTATACAATGAAATATGGTTCTTGGACAGTGCATCCAGCACGATAACGGGTCGCCTGAAGATTTATGGTGGCCGCGTAATGCGTGATTAAAAAGTGTCTGGTCATGTACCGATTTCGTGTCGCGTCCCGTCACGTCGTCTCATTCGACCGGATAGAGACGGCCGTCTGTCACGCGATCTCAATTGCAACATGCAGGACGCTAGTGTGTTAGGTAATAGGATATACATATGTATATTCGAAACGCATACACACACACACACACACACACACATACGTACGAAGGGGACAAGAGACATACGTGGGTAGATAACGCGCGCGGATAGAACAATACAGGTTATTTTCCAATCTAGGCGATATCGATCTTGCATCACCCGGAACCGATTGCAGGCACTGCGAGAATCAGGTATCCATTTGTTTTTCAATAAACGACGTGTCAACAAGCTTTTTTAGTGAATTTTTTACTGCTTAGCATTCGGTGAATAGTAGTCCGCTGTCATGTTATGCAAAAGAATCAAACATGTCAAGATAACACTTGTACAAGCATGAAAGGAAAATAGAATTATCGCTTCCTAGTTTTTACCTCAGCAAACAAATATTATATCTTGGACACATTTTATTCTCACAAGTATAGAAATATATGATCGTAATAATTCTATCGTATTATTTATTTGTACGACAATATTCAATAAAATTACAAAGTAACTTTCGTTCCAAGGATTAACTTTCCAAAGTATAAATATTACATTTTTAGCAAAGTTAATAGTTTTTACATAAAGAATCTACATTACTAAATATCACATAAAATATCTAATCAAAGTAATTGGAACAAATGCTTGTAAAAGTCGCATGATTTTTATAATCCGTATCTAAAAAATTTAACAAGAAAATATTATTGTTCGATTAATATAGTCAATTAATAAGATAAATAATTTATAATTTGTGCAATTTGTGATTTATATTTACGTAAAAATTATATATATAATACCAATCAGTTAATTTATTTATTATCTGCAATATAATAGTCAAATGTTGTTGAGAAATATGTGCAGCATACATATCGGAAAACTCGAAAAAAATTAATTAATGAAAGATGAAATAATGGAACGTAATATTTTACAAATAAATATTATACGCATTATATAAAAAATATCTCGTACTGAGATCTAATTATTGTTCCGTAAAATGTAGTAATTAAACATTTCAGAATAAAAAACACGTCGTTATTATATGGTTGAATTTCCAGAAACCGCATTGTCTTTCATGCAGATATTATGCTTCGTATATAGATATTTATTATCGTCACTAATCAATGCGGAGATGTTCATAAAATGTGTTACTGAAAGCGTGCTTTCTTAAGCGTGCTTAAATACTTAAATATTTCAATTAAAGAAATAATAATCACTTGTACACATTTAATCAAATCAACAACTTTTTTCTCTCAGTGTGATAATAAATAAATACTGGATTTTAATCAATAACAATAATATCATTTCTAGAGATGATCATTAAGCGCGGAAAAGCATAGAAAACATGCATTCCTCGAAAATTATATATGCGAATCGTGCAGGTATCGTTATTTAAAATTTATTTCTCCTTTTCGAGCATTCAATAAAACTATTATTTGTCGATAAAAATATTAAAGAGTACATTTAAAATTAATTCAGAAACGGGATTCCGTCATCTATTTTCACTCTTGACGTCTAACTTCATTAAAACTTCTTTTACTCTTATCTTTCTCTCTCCCTCTTCTTTGATTTAATAATTTAATAATTTAGTTTAAAAAAAAATTCAATTTTTCCGTAAAAAAATGCTTTCAAAAATTTAAAAATGACATTTTTATTTGCGCGCATTAAGAAATAAAAAGTGGAAACGACAGATTGATATATGTACAAAATTATACCACATCAGCGGTAATCGATTTCATAATGCGGTGGAAACATGTCCCCCTGCGCGACGCAGTAGTTCGTGTCGCGTTATGGAAAGGGGTAATGTCGATCGCATGGGTGATAAAATGCTGATACGAGCGCGGGCAGTTTCGTTCTCTTTGTGTAATACGCTGAGCAAGCAATCTACGACTCTTTCTCGCAGTTGCTGCCATTTACTTTCACAGAATTATGTGTACCAAGATCGTTTGTGTTCGCAGACGAAACTGTGCGACATCAATTATATCGTCGAACATATCAATCGGATTGTAATTTCATCGTAATATGTTATTTTTATCATATTTTTATTGACAAACCAAATTTCTAAAAACTAAAAAAACGACATCTAATTTTTCTAGTATATAGAGTTTTTAAATTATGTATTACACTTGTTTTATGTAATATAGAAATCGATGAGAAAATTAAAAGAAATATTCATAGATTGATTAAAACTTTCATTATTTAAATAAGAAAAAAATATTTTGTACACACATTAACATGCATCAATTAAATACATCACATTACCTGCCTGTTTCTTCCTCGATGTAGTGATGTCTCGCTGATATGACGGAGACCGCGTATATTTTTCTTCGTCGGAAAAACGAGAGAAAGACTCGCCGTATTTTTTTTTTTTATTTTCATTAAATTACAAAACGATCTCGAGAAGAAAGAAAAAGCACTTATCCCGCGACACTCATCAAAAACAGCCTCCACCTTCTACCCCTCCGGTCCGTGCGAATGGCAGTAAATAACGGCGGAAACCCGCACGCCGAATCTCGATCTTGCCACATGCCAGCCAGCACCGGCAGAAAGAATTTATGTGTCCGCGCGCGTTGCTGTTAGTCGTGCGAGACAGTCGACTGCGCGATCGTAAAGAAAGAGAAACCTTAAATCAAAAAGGGGCATCGTTCTTCGCCAATTGGCCGCTCGCTACGCAACAACGGCCGGCGATAAATCCGGCCGAGCACGAGCGAAAAAAAAGTATCGTTCGTGGGATACGCTTCATTCTACGAAGTCGAGGAAATGTCAAATTCGACGATTGCCTCCAGTTTTGTCTATTTATTTTCTATCCAAGAAGCTGTTGTCTGATAATAATTAATTCACATTAAAAATATCATAATTATATTAATAATAAATTGCTAAAAAAATTTGTTATTACGTTCAGGATTGAATCTTTATAGGCGCAAATAAAATCTCCAAAGATTTCGAGCTTCGAGATTTTATTTTCATCTCCCCGGTTGTAGCAAGACACTGTGTAACAGTATTTATAATAATTAACACACTCGCGCGTCGCCGCCGCGACAACAAAGACCTGCGGTATAATATTCAATCATAATTCAGTCTGAAAATTCGATTATTGCTATTTTATTCAACAACATATCTCTTTCATTTGTTTCTACTTCCTCGTCATTTGTTCCGTTATTTCTCTCTGCGGGCGCTGCAATGAAATTCTGAGAGGGGGTTTCTGTTTCAGAAGAGACGGCAACGATTGTTTAAATAGATTATCGTAAGAGTATCTCATTCGTTTATGTTTTTATGCGTGTGTCAGTGTATCACGCATTTTATCTCTCTCTCTCTCTCTCTCTCTCTCTCTTTCTCTATATGTATATGTATATATATATATATATATATATATATATATATATATATAATGTGTATTTACGTTCCTTTTTCTCATGTGTTGCATATATACATACATATATATATGGTTTATTACAAGGCACAGGTAGCTTACACACTTATTCTTTTCTTTCCTCACGGTTTACATACACTATGGTAATATCATGCACGCATTCACGTACTGAGTATTGCTTTTGCCATTCATTCGACAAAACTACTAAATCGTATTTTTCGCCGATCTCATAGCCAATATTCGTTCCTCGTTACGTACAATATTATTTTTCACCCAATAAACATTTCGCCATAATTGGATCATGATGACGCGGATTTGCATAAACGATTGCATTTGTCTGGCATTGCGCAAACATCGCAATCTATTTACTTAATGTCGAAGCCGCAGGCAGACACAAAGTGTGTTACAAAAAGAATTATTATGATTCAAATATTTATGATTCTAATATTTCCACGAGGTTCAATTTAATCTATTCAATTTAAACTAAATAATTAAAATAAAAATAAAAGTCATAAAGGAAATAGCGCGAATATTCTTTGAAAGAAGAATGCGCAAAAAGATGATAGAGAACACACTTTTTTTTTCTTACTTCGCAAACTTCATCCGAGCAACGAAAGTCTGTAAATGATTGTCCGGTATGTAATCACGAAATTACGATAGTCGATTTAGAGGCGTTCGCGGCACGATTCGCGACACATAATGTGAGATGTTAATGGACTTCGCTGCTGAGCGGCGCTTTCGGCACGCGATGTGAACGATCAATTTTACGTTCGATCATCAATTCGTATTGTCAGGTGACGACGATGTCGAGCAAGCGATTAAAGCCGAAGAGAAACAGCGGTAGCCGAGGTGGCGGAAAATTGTGCGATCGTAAATGGCAGCGACGTGCTAGCTTCGCGCTCGCGCCCATGAAAAGGCCGATTCAGTGAGTATTCGTATTCGATAGAAATTGATGTGCGACATGTATTTCCAGTACTTTAAGTTTCCTATACGAATCGCGATAATGTTTAATAAATTCATAAATTTTGTTCCGTAATAATAATAATGCCGGATGGCATTAATAATTTCCCTCTCTTTTAAGAATGGAATAAAAATTATTAAAGACTATTGATTGTTCAATTGCACTTATATCTTAAATCTTATATCTTTAATGAAAGAGTGGACATAATTTTGTATTATTCATTATAATCGACAAATACCTTTAAGCGGATTCTTACTACATCTGTTATATTTATTAGCGGCCGATTTTTGCTTATTCCATTATTGATGCTGCTTCGACATTACCATGAGTATACTGTATTCAGTAAATAGACTTTCCGATTGCTCATCTGACCTAGATTCAGTTTCAGTACAGTAAATCGCTAGTAGAATCGCTTGCTTTGCACGACGATCGATCGTCGCTGCTTTAATTCGACAATTCGCCTAAGCAAATGAGGTTTAGACTATGAGAGAGTATGCAAATCCAAAGTGATCATGTATCCAGTTTCCTCCTGTCGTATCGCGCCAATGGCGAAACTTCTTGACGAGCTCGTAGCGGATTATCCAGCCCGAAAATTAGGCGATCCGATTTATCTCCTCATATCATTATGAAACGATTAGATACGAAACTAAGAAGATACACAGAAATGATGGAAACATCTCGAAATTATATATGCACTCAAAAGAAGTAAAGTCAATAATTATCGAGTTTGTAACATTTATATAAAAAAAAATAAAAATATATTTTGGAGTTGCTTAAGGATATTTTAACAGTTTCCAGTAAAAGTTATAAAGTGTAAAGTCATGAAAAAAACATTGTTAAAAATATTGTATAATCATATTAATGTTATATATCGAAAAACTATGATATATAGAAGAATAAATATATTATTCTCTTTCTCTCTTACTTCGACATATTACACTTCCAGATATTGTATCTCTTCTCTTCGATTTAAATTTTTTTTTTGCTTTGTAATACTGTTAAAAAATTAACATAATACAATTGCAATATTCCGTTATTCCGGCAAAATGAGATCGTCTACCTCGCATTACTCTAATTTTCCTCGCATTACAAGCGCGCGCATTATCGAAATTTTACATTAATATAAGAACAGTTCAATGTTTCGATTCCATTTCAACTATTCGCGCTGAATAATCCAATTTGATGTCACTCCCTCGAATTTAGCATACGAGAATAAAATATCAGTTGATGATTCTCGACATTTCTATTTTTACGTTGCCCCGCGGTTTTTGCGCTTGTTACATGCGCGTGTCTCACAAAGTATTATATCTATATACACAAATCGAAATCTTAATACACGCGTATACGTATATCAGTAACCTGTCCTAGCCGCACTACCCTATATTTTTGAACTTTCAATATTAATAATTCTCTTTCAATCAATTTTTCACCAAGATTGCAATAATGTGCACATTTTTCTATTATTTAAAATTTTTCGCAAATCAATAACCATTGATAAAAAAATTTATAATAATACTTAGCATTAATTCACAACTATGAAGAAAATTTCATCTTTTTTATTTTAGGTAATTGATGCAAGAAAGATTTTCATAAAAATAACATATAATATACAATAAAATGTTTTTATCCTTGTTGAAAAATTATGAAGAAACATATGGGAACCAATCACTATGAGAACATTAATTCAATGTTATTCGAAATATAGGGTGGCGCTATTACACCTCTCGCACGCATTTGCAGCGTCGTACATTCGGGGACCATTGCTGAGGGTGTAGCGGAAGTTATTCCTATCGTTGTTCGTATAAGAAGGTTGGGGGAAGAAAGGAAAGGACAGATCTAGCCACGTCTCGTCGGGGGACGGGCTGATCCGATAGAACTTGGATTGCTCGTCGAGGGATGATTGTCCCTTAATTGAAAACGTCCTCGAATCGACGGAGGGTGCCGACTATACTGGGTACCGGGAAGGAAAGTGTCGGTGTATGCCGAGCTTACGAAAGTCCCGTGGCACGCAATTCCGCATGTTCCGAGAACGCATTTTTTACGTCGATTCCCCCTCGCTTCCTCCCCCGGGAAAATTGTGATGTGAGGGTGAATGCCGAATCCATATTTGTCAAGTGGAGTAATAATGGGAACTAATCTATTTCTATTTTCTATCTTTCTGACTTCTGCGTTTATGAAAAAAGATCACAGAAACAATTATATAGCCAGTGTTATAAATCAGAATAGTGGCTACAATTGATACGTGAATATTCTTTTAATGAGATCATTACTTGCGTTAACTTGACTATAAAAGTGGAATAAAAATAAATATTCTCCTTAATAATTGAAAAGAAAAACAATGATTTACATATAAAAATTGACTTTTGTATAATTAGATTCTAACAGATTCAGACATCAAGTTTATATCCTATTAGGATTGAAAATAATCTGTTGCGTCATACTTTTATATATATTGTAATAAAATTGGAATAAAATTTTAAATAAAATATTTTATTTTATTAAAATAAAATTGGATGAACTCTTTTTGTAATACACATTATAAGTTCATCAACTATTCATATATGATTGGAAAAAATTAAAAAAGAAAGTCTTTTAAGTGTGTGGCACGCGGCAAATGCAAGGATCAAAATTCAACGGAAAATTAAAAGAAGCTCGCCGCGTAGTTGCGGAGAGTTGAATCTACAGTATAATGAGATCTCAAGAACTTTCCGGCATTTGGGCTATGAAAAACGTAGGCTATCAGCGACTCGCATTTTTCTTGTCTTCCCCTTGTATTCTCTCTCGTAATCGAGACGCATCGCGACTCTCATGCGCACACGCGGGAGTCGTTACCTCCTACAGATTGGGGGAAGTTTCGTCGTTTCCCCACATGGCACCGGAGGCACTCTAATCTCCGGACGACGACGGTTTTCAAACCGTAAACGACATGCGTGTGTTTCCATCGTGAACAAGGTCGATACACAGGGTCACATGAAGATTTTTCACAGCTAATCATTTTTGGCTATCTTTAACAAGATTGATAATCGAGCAAAGAAATAAAAGAAATATGACTTAAAATACAATCTTCTATACTTTGCAACATATTTTTTATATGTTATATGAAAAAGATATTTTTTTTTATTTCAATGAGATATTTATTGTAATTATGATATGAATCGATATAATAATGTTGTGTTTAATTTTTTGTACCTTTAAGAGGGCGTACCCGTTTTGAAATTTCGAAAAATGAGTACTTTTTTAGATCTTTTTGCAGCGCGATTTGATAAAAATTTTTTATTTCTTTTACAATATTAATACAATGTTATTAAGTATTTAAATAAAAATTTACAGTTTGATAAAAATTTTTTTCTAAAGTTGAATTTATTTAATAAATTTATTTAATATATTAAAATCAATTAATATATAAATTTGTTCTTGTGGTGACCCTGATGGTGAATCGTTTCTGATAACGACGGGATGACACGAGACGCGGTTCTCGTTGCGTGAGCCAGATATTACTGATAATCTTTCCATCTTTTCGTATGTCGAATGCGCGATCGAGAAGAGAATACGCAGACAATATTTCGCGAAGGGAAATAATCGCGGATTGTTTTCGAGCGGCCGTGAACGGACAGGCGGGATTTTATCGGAGTATCGATCTTCTGGAGACGCGGGAAGTCGACGGATCTATTTCCGGAAGCTATGAAATAAAGCGTCGTACGAAGAGAGTTCCAGTTATAACCGTAAATATATTTATGACGATATAAATCGCGAGCCTGTGAGCGCATCCGTTATTTTCATTCCTTTTTTTCGGGAAAAATAAAAATGTGGCCCCGTTTCATCTCGGTGTTCCATCTTCGAATTGAGAAACGGTAATAAGGGTGGTAATAATAATATAATGACAATAATATATCATTATTCAGAAAAGTGTATATGCGTGCAAGTAAAATTTAAAAACAGAATAAACAATATCTGCCTCGTGTTTATTTATCCTTGATATGTTTCACGATGGAAACAAAAATAAGGTAATATTAATCACATTTGCGTTATAATTAGAGCATTAAAAATATTCTGATGTATCAAAAGAGAAATAGGAAATCGATAGAATTACGAAATCACATTTCACATCATTTTGCAATTAAATTATGAATTAATCACTTTCGTCTAATCACGTTAATATTCCATTCGTTCAAAATTAGATCAGTTATTTCGGAAGCATATTAATCTAGAATTTTCAAAAATGCGGATGGCTAATGGAATTTATAAATCAAATCTGTATTAAAATGTGGTACGAAACTTGACATTATAGAATAATATTATTATTTAAATATTCTATTAAAAACGTTATTTATATAGAAATAGCACATTTTCCGTTAATTGAATTTTTTATTTTGTAATCCTGTTGTCGAAACAACAAATTCATTTAATAAAGGATTCATAATTGATATTCAAATTGTTCGCTTGTCACAAGGCCAATTTTACCGTGACTCGATTACCGAGAAATCTCGCATCCGAAATCTCAAAGAATAACAGTTTGGCGCCAGCAGCGATCTCAAGAATGAGAACGTAATCCACAGAGTAGTGCGAGGAGTAATATAGTGCGCTCGCGGAGTACTCGTACCGACACGGAAGTAATCCGATAATCCCATTAGACGAGCTTCCATAAAATCGTTAATCGTCTCGGTACGCCGCGCCGCCGGCCCGTACGGATAAACGCGATGCTCTAATCCCTGTTCGGTATTCACATCGGTTTCGAAGCCACATCCGCACTGCGGTGAAATCAACCGCGCGCAGCGCGTTTGCGAAAAGCGCGTCTTAACGTCACTTTGGAGATTGTGAACCGATGAGCTTCGTCACTGAAATGACATTTCCTAGAGATCAGCTGTTAAAGATAACTTTGGATTTATATCTCTAAACGAAGCAAATGTATTGAAAAAAAATTCGAAAAATTTAATATCTTTGTCTTTAGCTTCTGTAGTTTGTCGAGATATTGCGAGTTAAATTTCGACGACAAAGAGTAGGCAAGAAAAAATTAAAACAATTATTATTATAAATCAGAATTGAAGATATGATTTCTGAAATCGATTTATTACGTGATATGCGAAATCATTTACTTCTCCGAGATATTTTATATCAACGTAATTTTTGCTACGATAGAACGAAAATCAGACGATCATCGAGTGAGAAAAGAATTAAAGTAAACGCGGTGCGAATTTTCTCGCGCGGTATGATCCATAGCAATTTCTGCCGGCGGTTGTCTAATCTATCGAAAACAATAACAAGCGAAAAGAATATTTTTGTTTCTCATTAGTGACTCCATTAGTGGAATGCTCGTGTACGATATTAGAACGCAATGTAAATTGGCAGGATTAAATGCATCGGACAATTGCATCAATCTCATTAAACGGCATGCATAATGTTTGGTAAAAGAGAAAGAGAAAAATAGAGAAAGAGAGAAAGAGAGAAATAAAGAGAGATAGAGGGAAAGAGAGAGAGAGAGAACATGAGCGGCGCGAGCGAAAGCGGTTGGTTAGCAATGATGTTTGGAAATGCTCTGATAATTATCGCATCCCTCGACGTTGTTTGCATCGAGTACAAATCGAAAATAATAGAATATTCGAGCGTTCGCTCGAGTACCGGTTACGATCTCGCGTGACTTTCGTACTCGATCGTTTTCATCGTCGAACATTTTATTGTTTGTGATTGTGCGACGTGGTGTAAAATATTCATAAGTTTCTCTTCATATATGCGAGAATTAAATTTTTTATCAACTCAATGATACGAATATATATATATATATATATATATATATATATATATATATATATGATTTATTAATAATATATTTTCCTTTCTATGAGAATGTTTCAAATTAAAACGGCGACACATTATCGATTCTTTAAAAAACAATAAAATGCAGTTTATAGAAAAATTACATGTACAAAAAAACGTTTATCTTCGAATATAAACTGCAAGAGAATGACGGAAAATTAGAAAGCAAAGTAATGCGCGCGTAGCAATATTTAAATAGCAATTTTTATTCTTTGATATCGCCAATCCGTTCCGCTTTTTGCCGTTCAGCTTCAGTTAATCTGATTATTTCGTGCATTCTGTAGCTTTGCGTATAGCGGGAATCATGAAAGCGAATAGAAATATATGGAAAAATATATATAAACACTGAAAAATATTTGCATACTCGGTTATACTCGATTGCAGAAAATGGGGTAATTAATTAAATAAAAAAAGTGGAATAATTAATTTAAACAAAAAAATCGCGGAATTTAGAATCTCTAATTTTAGATTTATGTGTGATAATTTCTATTTTAACAATGCTTAAAAGAAAAATAAACATTTATTGTTTTAACCAAAATGTATCGAATAAACAATTGGTATCCATTCAACTTCCCTTGATGACACAAATTGTACATAAATCTAATTCAGCGCTTCGATCCGCACTATAACAATCCCATTAAAGTTTTAAAAGTTTTCAATTTATATTTTTTTATGTCACTTCGAAATAGTTCTCGGAACACACGAATTTTTGCGCAACTTTTCAAGTTGAAATATTGGGATACAGTAGTCTAATTCATTGTCCTTTTTTTTAAATACACACTGAGAAAATATATATTAAAATTTAAAAAAAAATTTAATTTCGGTATTAATCTTATCTAAAAAAAAGTGTGAATTAGACTGTTACTATATCGAGTATATTATTTTCGCCAATAGTCGCACACTCCTCCGATTGACCTCGCGCGTTGTCGATAGATTATGACGACTGGATTTCGTCAAGATTGTACACGCGTGATTCGTGACCGCGGGGCATCTGGATCAGATCTGATTGCTGTTCACAATGAGCTTATTATCCCCTAAGAAGCTAGAGAAATCTTAACGGCTAGACCCGATTTTAACTACTTCATATACGCTATATATATATATATATATATATATATATATATATATATATATATGTGTGTGTGTGTGTGTGTGTGTGTGTGTGTGTGTGTACGCTGCGCTCATAGGTACAGTATGGCTCCTAATGTGATTACCGCTAAGTGTCCTAAATAGCCTAAGTCTTACCTGTCGGTGAAAAATGTCACTCGCGTCACTCTCGTTTTACCGTGCGCGCTGACGGTAATAATCCTCACGGTGCATCACCGGGAGATACCTATTAACGAAAGTAGATCGATCCTTCTCTTCTGAGAACCCTGAAACGGAGATGGTGTTGCCCGATGAAGCGCGTTGTCTGAGAGGATTCTTGAGTAAGCGTAAAATAACATATTAAATGTTGATCCTGACAATTGGCTGAGAGATAACGCGAATAACGTATCGCGATAAAAGTTTCTATCAATGTTATTACAGCATTACGAGAGAATTTCAAAACGAGAGAAATCGAAATAGGAAAAAGGAGAGATAATTAAAAGTGGATACAAACTAATGACACGTGATTGATGCGATGACAGATACTCCCTTCGCTGTATTCGTTAGATTTCGCTTCTCAAGAATCGATCTCGCCGACGATCTCGCTGGTTGATTAAATCAAATCCGACGGAAGTAGTTGTAAGTGGCGTAGAAACTACGTACAACGTGATTGAAAAAGTGCTAAAATAGCGATTGGCTTTTTCCTATGGTTCGCTCTTTTTTTTTTCACACCCCCTCTCTTCTCTCTTTCTCTCTCATTCTCACTCTCATTCACTCGTTCTCTTTTTCCTTTTCCTTTCGTACATGTATACACTTTACTTCTCACTCACGCTCTCTCTCTCTCTCTCTCTCTCTCTCTCTCTCTCTGATGTCCCTAACTTCTTCTTTGTATGTCTTTCTTCCTACATATCTTGTCACTCACGCGCGATTACGGCTTAATTATTACAAAGATGGTTGTACAATAATATAATATAGACTCTGTATTAGTTACAATAATATCGTAGCGTCCTATCTTCGTCACGTCCGGCCTTTATCTGTCGTTATTAATCGTTATTAATCGCGAAAATCTGGAACTAATTAACCGAGTTCCTGCTTCGAATTAACTCCTTCACGCTTCTCTAAACACATCTTCCTCGTTATCACCATTTTCTCGAGCGTGCTGCTGTCGCATATATGTGTCTGCGTGTGTGTATATCTTTGTATATATGTGTATCTTTATTGCTTATTGCTTAACATTAATGTTTACGTCACATGGATCGCCGAAGAAATGTCACCCTCGCGCATCCCATCACACGATTAAGCTAATGCTTTTAAGAGACAAAGAAATTCGCATCGATCACACTGTGCATTTAACAGTTAAAGATATTGCACGCGATCTTTATTCTCGGCGGATATAAAACTTAAAATTATAGGCGGATCATTTGCATTTGCATCGCCTAACGAGATGCTAATGAGATGAAAATACAGATCGCCCGTCCGCCTATCACGCGAAGAGACGCGTCGCAGCGAGCAATTTCTCGGCGACTCCTCTCGACGGATGAATAACGAAAAATGTGGTGAGCCGTGAGTCCATCTCCCCGAGGAAGAATATCAAATAACATTCAGAAATGGAGTTTTATCTCGTTTAACAATCTCTCGAGTCTCCATATAAAACTCTCGGTTCGATGAAATAATATTACACATTTGTTCTTATCGGTTAAAGGAGTTTCCATTGTGCCGATATTTCAAGAGTCATTATTCTCATTCTCATTTATCACTTTCAATTATTACTCTCAGTTGATTCGTCCTTGCCGAAGGAAGGACCAGCGACTCACCGATCATCAGTTTTCCTTCATCCTTGGCGGCGAGATTTCGTGAGGACATGCAAAAGTCCACTCGATCCATCGAAAGATGATAGCGTGACGCTCGCCGCGAATATTACATGTAACTTATATAATTATTACGCGTATCGTCAATTAGTCGGTATTTATTGAAAGGGTACATGCCCGAAGATGAGCAAAGAAATGAGCGTTCGTCCGGCGAAGAAGAAGAGCAGCACCGCATAGGTGCTCTTCCGCTTTTTTTGCTCTTGTCGAGGGTATAGTCTTTTCATATGTGCAGTCCTCCCTCTTTCTTTGTTTTAAAAAGTAATTCAATCGTATTGTTTCACCGGTTAGAAACGACAGAACTTCACAACGATCGATTCTATAAAGTCCTTTATATCTCGATCGAGATCTGCATCGCGATATCGATCTTGTGATATGGTCTTACCATAAAAATTGCTTAATAATTTCGTTAATTTCTTCGCCCAATCTTAGTGCCTACGCGCTACATCCGGTAAAAAAATCTACTCGCCAAGGAAAACTCGCGCTCGAGCTTTTTTTTCTTCGATCGCGCACCAAGTCCGTTGGAAATTCAATTAATTTCCACTAATTTCTTGGGATCTCTTTCGTCGACTCTTCACGAGATGATCCATCGTATCCTTCTTTTTCCATCACCGCTTACCCGTTTCGTTATCATCGACGATGCGAGAATGTCACTTCGAACGCGAGTTTCTCCCGACAGCTAAAAACTAACAGGAGCTCGAGCACGATTCTATGAACCGTCAATGGCTTCTTCCTCTTCCGTACCTTTCTCATTCACGGTTTAAAATCGCACTCTTTGTTCTTTTTCTCATAGATTGACCTAGGCGTTCGATCAATCGATCGCGTCGCGTCGCGTCATGGCCGATCACTATATCGCGAATATCTCTTACAACTCTTATCACTGAGTGTTCGATACCACTGTCGATTTTTAACTGATTTGAATTAATTGTCGCGCTTTCGATTAGAATCACCTGAATATCGCGGCAGTCGTCATCAGCAGAACGATCGTCAGGTACGTCGATCGGCCGATCCGCCCGCCATTCGTTTCCATGCATTGACCTGCAATGATATAAGGTGACGAATTTTTATCACCATATATATGATGTGTAACATGTGTCTATGTTCGAGAAAGAAATGATATATGTCTAGTCTCGATTAAGTAACAATCATTTTTTATTTTATAATCAGTCAATCAGCAACATCATTTTTTATACTTGTACGAAATGCATATTTACAAGTACATACTAAATACTTCTTCTTCAAAAATTTATATTGAATATAAAATTAGACACGTATTTTATTTTACACAAAAACTGACTCAGAAATCCAGGTTGTAGATTATAAACATTTTTGAAAAAAATATTACAAATGAAATTTTATTCTTGCTAAAATTTTATTAAAATTAATAATCTTAATATCTTTTTAAACTAACATAATAATCCCTAATTTCAATCAGCATAAATTTTGCAATATATTTTCCACTTTTAATTCAAAATTTTACCAAAGATTCCGTATTTTCAAATTAAATTGAAATCACAAGACCATCAGTAAAATGAATGACGTAATTCGTATGCAGATAATACATCTATCACATTTAATCGTTATTTCGCGCTTCTATATGAGATAGCCCTAGGTCTAGCGACGCATAATTCAGCGTTTATCAACGCGCTGTCGCAGTCTGTTTGTCACAGAGAGCTACGCGAATGTCGCGCTAAATTATATACGCGGCTGTCACACACCCTCTCGCGACGAGATTTCGTGCGACGCAAGGGATGACAATCGCTGATTCTGCGATTTCGATTGGATGGCACAGCCTCCGTGTCACGAGCAAGTTATTGGAGTAGAGGTTGAATGTTTTGCGTAAGAAGGGAAAATTTCTTTTGCGTCTTCCCGGTCAGTCATAGCCGCGATAAATTCAATTTTAAGAGAACATCTTATGCTATATATTTATGAAATTGATTCTTGTATGATATTTAATAAATATCCTCAAAAATTTGTTTTACACACTATCTTATTTTTCATAGACTTTAGGTAGAAAAAAATAATAAAAAATTTATTAAATAAACAATGATATAATATAATATTTAAATCTATTTTCTAAATTTTCCAGATGTTAATATTAAAATTGTATATATCAGTAATACATAATTAAAAAGAATCTTTTAAATGGAATTTTTTAAATAAATTTTATTTTTGTAATAATCGATTTTTTATAATAATATTGCCGATATTCAAAATACTCGATAAAAAGATATTAGAAAATTTAAGATTATTGTACGCATACATTTCGCAACATAATAAACTTTGAATACTATTGCGCACGTATATTGCATACTCGTTCTTAGTGTTTCCGCATTAACGCTAATCCGAGATGAAATGATACAACGACGAGAAGCGAGAGGATTGACGAAGGTTGCCACTTACCGGTGCTGGTAGCGTTGAAGGCCAACATCGGCGCGGGCGGCGGGATGCCCCTCTGACACGCTATGGGACTGGCAGTCAAACTGACAACTCCACCGCTCTCTTTGTACATGAAGCACAATCTACGGCTGTTTCTGTAGGGCTGCGCTCTATTGTTGCCCTCGCTGTTCGACCACGCTGTTCTGCGCGCCAACGGGGTGGCGATCACGAACTGCGTGCCCTCGGCGTCGAACCATCTACCGTGGCAAGAGTAGGCTGAAAGGTAATGAGAGAGAGCACGAGGCTGCTAGAGAGACCTTCGCATGGTATGGGGCAAGAGAGGGCTTGATTTGAGAAAGTTTCAGGATAATAACGGCTGGGCGCGTCTCGACGGCTGTTACCCTTCGAGTGCCATTATTCCCCCGAAATAAACTTCGAGGCGATATTGAGGGTCGAGAGAATATCTACGGGACCGAGAAGTCTCTAGTCTATACGGTGAATGGCGGCGGAGGGAAGGACGTGTCTCGCGGTTCTTTTAAATATTTCGATCTTAACGTAACGAAGGAAGGCGAGCTCGAATTCATCATTTCGACCGTCGTAATGAAGTTGCGACATTATCGTGATTGATAAACGGCGGACGAGGCGCAAGTTTTGGCCGCGCGCGCGCGCCGTCTGCGTCGCTTAAATATTGTCACTTTAACACGGAAGGACGAATTCGTCATACTGTCCCCAGATAATATTTTTGTAAGCGCGATAAATGTCTATCTTTGACAAGCTTTATTGCTAACATTTACTTAATTAATATTAGCTACGCAAATTATCAGAGAAGACTCTTTATGACTGTATATGTTTGATAGACGTTTCTTATCTCTTTGTATACTCAAGACGAAGTATGAGTGTTGATCTTTTCTTCTATTATCACAAAAAAAAAAATCCAGTAAAAGCAAAACACATCGCTTATTTATGCGAATAACTCTTACGCTCATCAATCATATTTTCTATAGATATTCAATCGATATTAATGAAATTGCGAGAAAAAGATAGCTGTGTAATATTCCTTAACAGATGATATATAGTTGCACACTTTTTAATATGTATAGTGTTTCAGATTTATCGCGTAATATTACAAATCCTTCGAATCCGCGATTTCTCTGCTAAATTTAATTTTTTCTTAAAAATGTAACAGTGACAAAAAGTTTATATATATATATATATATATATATATATATATATATATATATATATATATTATATATATTAAAATAATTAGAATTAAATTAAAATTATTATAATTATATTTAAATAAAATAAAATTAAAGTAAAAATAACATTTTCCAGAAAATAAATACAGAGAGTACAAAAAGATAATAAAATCTTATTCTTCTCCGAGATTTTCGTGAGAGTAAAAAATCTTTGGCTCTTTGGCCAACGTTTCTCTAACGTTAAAACGACGTTTTTTTAGCTGCGTCTTTTAAATTCTTTACTGCCTTGAAAAAATAATCCTACATTACGCTCTCGCTCAAGGGGCAAGCACAACACGAGGCTTTCGGTATGACATTGTAAAGAGGAAGAAGAGGTAGATAATTACCGGTGATAGCGTCGTCGTCGACGCAGTCACTTTGAAACTCCATCCTGTCCGCTGTGGAGCAGCCCACGGTTAAGGTCGTCACCTCGGAGTTACACCTCGAGTCATCTTCGTTCCTCTTCTCCCTTCTTTCCGGAACGTTCTCGTCCCTCTCGCGTTCCTCAAGCTCCCTCTTCATCCTTGCGAGATCCTTGTAGGTCATATAACCTTTGTCGGCTGAACTGTCCGACGCGGATCTTTTTCGCGGCGGGTTTTCGGCCTCTAGATAATCCCCGAAATAATCGTCCTGCACCTGAAGCGAGCTAGAACTCCAGGCGTCTTCCACGACCCAGAACCGTCTAATCGTATCCGCATCGTCCGGCCGGAAATCTTCTATCGGATATCTTCTCGATCTATTCATCTTATCTTTCGAATTTATCTCGTCCACGATTTCTTCACCTTCGTTGTTGACCTTCGCGTATTCATTCTCTTGCGAAGAGTGTTCCTCGAAGTGACCGACAGCGCGCAATCTTCTTATCTTGGAGCGCGAACTCTCCGCGATATGTTGCTCCGAGTGATCACCTGACCTTCTGATTTTCGAGCGCAAGGCACGCTCTCGCAAGTCTCGGAAAGTATCCTCCAGCTCGGCGGATCTCCTCGACGAGGTGGCGATATCCTCCAGACTATAATCTTTGTGACTCCGATTGCCGCCGCGATTTGAACGCGCCCGCCGGCCCATTCTCTCATGGATAAAATACTCGTTGTTGGCCCGTCTCTTCTCCACCTCGTAATCCAACTTGCGACCCCGCCGGTCCTCGTTCCTCTCTTGAGCGTGTCGTACTTTTTCACCGTCGTGACGAATGGGCAGGGATTCTTGCTGATGTTGGCCCCTGCGGCTCTCGCGCGTATTCCGTTGATTTCTATTCACATCTGTCACCGTAAACTTGCCCAAATACGGACAGGTGCGTGGTTCCGGAGAACTCGCTGCAATAATAAACAAACTCAAATGTTACTAAACGTCGGTGAATTCCACCTTGGAAGAGACACGCGCGCGCGAATCAAAGGAAATTTAATTAATGTATAACAAATTTTTAAATTTAAAGTTATTTGATTTGTAGAGCAAATAATTATTCTAACGAGATGATATCCAAAATAATACACATATTGTGATTAGAGAATTTTATATATGTGCATAAAAATAAATTTGCAGTATTGTATTAATGATGTAAAATATCACCTAAAATAGCACCTTCATTTGAAACATTAATATAACAGTTTTGAATAACTCACGGTGTAAATACAATTGTATTTTATATTTACGATAAAGCAGTTTAATTTAACGTATGAGATGCGTAAATAATAAAAATGGTGACACAATAAATTTAGAAAAATATATATAAACATTTATCGCAGATATGAAACAATATTTTTTTATCAAACCATTTTGTATCAAACTAGTTTATCAGACCAGTAAAATTTTGTGTGAACAATACAAAACTACAAATGTGCGTGATATATATTACACGCGCGTGATGGTATTATTATCATTATTTTATTAAAAATTATCTATCTACGCATAAATACTAATAGACGCAAATGGCATCGTGGATAAAAAGAGTCGCTGTAAATTAATGATCTTATCTACGAAAGTAAAGTACCGATATGCCCGTAATTTCTACGGCCTAAGAAGAAACTTTGAAGTTGAGTCTTAAACGGAATTTTAAATGTCGTAACTTTAAAAGTTGGGACAAGAAGCTCGGCAAAGGTTATCGATCCCTGCTAATGATACTTTCTTGTTAGTGAGAAAGTACGGTATATTTAACTTGAGAGAAAAAAGTTCTTTGAAAAGAGCCGCGAATGTCCGACTCTATATTCGCATAATTATATCTTATGTATTTTAAAATACAATAGTTGAAAATACTATAACATGTAATGGTCCGAAATTTGTACAGAACTTATGCTAGTCACTTTTCCGGAGCAGTTAAATTAAAATAGTTACATAGGATTAGCTCACAAAGAGCGAGCGTAGCATTATTCTTCTCCCAAATTGTTTATTTAATTCTGTATTAGATTTTAAAACATTATCATAAATTTTATGTACTATTAGAGAGTAATTATTAATAATTTAAATTGTTAATATAGTATATTAATAATTTAAAATTTATATATATCTCCGATATTTACCGACATTCTATTTTCTATTTTTTTATACACATTTTTCTCTTTATATATATAATATTGGGCACAATAAATATCACGCTAATCACGCGCAAACAAGAGAAATGCATTGTGGTCTTAATGGAACTCGTTAGATCTTAGAAAAGGAGAAAAGGGAGGCCAAGAATCTCTAAGAGACCCAAGAAAATAACGGAAGACGACGAATGGCTATAACGAAAGAGAACGTAAATCGACCATAGGCAAGCACAATGCGAACTCTAATGAGACAAATCTGATGACGCACCCTCGAGGCAAGGGTGCCACCCTCCCTTAGTCTAGCGAGCTGTGCATTATCGTTTTATCTCGATACCGAGCCTTCGAAACTCGTAGACTAACGATTGCGAGTGTTTTGTCCGCTCTTTCTTTTACATTTTACAATGTACAATACTTGTGCTTCGGATTAATTGAAAACACGCGATACACGCGATGTTGACGAAAAAAGAGAAGAAAAAAAACTTAGCGATTATGCTGTAGGGAAAATACAGCGAAGGGTTTAATACTATTTAACGTCGAAAAAGTTGAAAGAGTTCGGGCAAAGGGATTGGGAAAAATTTACATAGACTTGCTCTTAATTAGAAAGTAAGATTCGGTTATAAAAATAACAGGATCTCTCTTTTTAATTAATCTCAGAGACATCCGATTTAACAACGATACTATTCTATTTTTATTTATTTCACAATTAAATTATATTGAAAAACACAAAAATATCTAAAAGGATTTGAATGAAATAAATGTAAATGGAGGATTTAGATTAATTATTTGTTAGAGATTGATTTAATTCTTATATTTTCGACAAAGGAATATAACTTTTATTTTCACGCTATTGTTTCATTTTGCATTCACGAATTTTATAAGTCAAATCTCGACGGCAGTTTGCGACGATATCGCAAAAATCTCGTTATTTTTACGGTTAATTAGACACGATTTTATAGCTACGCAAAAGCGATGTTCGGTCTCGGCAAAGGAGACTTGATTTTTCCGACTCGTTAAGCGATTCCCGGTACGAAGGACCTGCTTAAAAGGATGGTACGCTAAGGGCGAGTGGCTCTCGGGGAATGGAGGTTGGGAGTCAGTCCCTTTGGTCCATCTCGATTCCTCTTTGCTCGATCGAACGAGCGAATCACGAATTATGCTGACCGTTATTGTTGCTTTCGTTTGTCAAAAGTTTCTCGGTAATAAAAGATTTATAGCTTATAAACTGTTTTTTAATTCGCGAACAGATTATTTTATTAATATTAAATAATAATAATGATTTAAAATTAAAATTCTCTTAGAAAGATAAATAGATACTGTAATAAATACATTATTCGTAGCTCTTTATTATATGCATTATTTTATATTTTGCAAAGTCGTAAACGCGATCCGCTTTTACGATACGTTATCAGAGTTACAGTGTGTTGCAAATTGCAACTTGGAGATATAGAGGAATATCTCATCCCTTATCTCATTGTGCTAATCTATTCTGAGAATCACATCAAGTTTAGGGTCTAGCTGTCTTTAGAGATTATAGCCATGGAATAAACTTTGCAGGTTTTATAACATGATGACAGTTTTCAAGTTCTTACAATTTTGTTATATATTGTATTGAATATTAAAAAGGAAAAATAAAGATTTATTTGTTCTATATATTTTGTACTATAAAGTACAAACCAGGTAAAAAGTATGTCCATGAGATAAATTAACATATTTTTGGTGTTATTAATGAGACAGAAATCAATTTTTATATGCATTTTTATCTGATTGTATTAAAAAAAAAAATCGTTAACAGATGTAATTGTATTTTTTGCACGCCTCACAAATCACACTGTTCATCGTTGCAAACGATATACGATATTTATATCCCGCGGCGCAAATACTTATTGGCAACGAATCGCGCTCTCGATAATCGATAACAACCGCAAGCGTTAAATTACCCAGTGCAGCTTTCCAACTCTCGCTAACTTGAAGCGAACTAGCTATCCGATCCGCTTTCGGAATGAAGAAAATCACGGAATTAATCACGACAATTACCTGTACTGTCTCGGCAGCCAAGGGAGGATCAGGTTCACGACCTCGTTTGCATTTCCTTAACAGGCCTTGTTAAATTTACGTGATATCGCAACTTGAGTAAGATGACAGAAATGAAATCAAAATAGTTTCAAACATCGCGAATACTTACGTATCATTTCGATATACCCTTTTATATATCGCATAACTTTGTATTTTTTTTAATGTTAACGATTTGCCAAATTACTTTCTGATCAAAAGATTAAGAAATTGTATATTGTTTTTTTCACTTGTAATTAAATTAAATTAAATTAAATTTGAAATAATTTCCATTTTCTAGAACATTTATTTAAAATAATTTTTCACGATTCATGTAACTCGTGAAAAAATTTCAAAAACAAAATAAACCAAATTTACTTAATAGATTTATTTAGCGAAATCTTCGAAGATCAACAATTTAGTAGAGCGTAAAATTGATTAGATTTTGATAATAAAACAAGTTTTTTATTATCTGAAGAAAAAACGATGTAACAAGAAAGTTAATTGTAGATCCGTTATAACATTGATCTTTCGCCTATCCTGATGTCTTATTAAAGAGCTAGTTTTGATCGAAAAGCCCCTTAGGCGAACCTATATCGATTAGTCATCGCGGCATTATCCTGTCACATCGAGCGAGTCTACATCATTCCCTGGCGAAGCGTATTTTTTGACGGCAGTTCCAAGTTTTTAATTAATCGGTCGAGTGCTGTGCCTCCCTCGATTTTGCTCTCTGCCGCCTCTCCCCTCTGCGTTAGACCCTTCTCAGGAAACGAAACGCACCCTAACGATCGATCTCTAGGTTAAGGGAAACGGATCGGAAATTTCGCCCCGTTATCGCGTGCTTCGTTTCGCTCATTCATATCTCCTCAATGTTAGTGAGAGTTTCATTCGTTTTGCATCATCGTTCGGCAACGAGAATGACGTAACTGTGCGTGGTATTTAATGGTGATTGTGATCGTAAGTATATTTAACATTTAACTCTTAATTGAAGACGTTACTGTTGCCTGTTTTTTTTTTTTTTTTTCTTTTAGTGACAATAAAGATCCCATATCAAACTATTTAAAATTTTTATTGTACTTTATTTAAATTTCTTTATTTTCCTTTGTGCCCTTTTCTAATCGCAAATGCAGTTTTGATTCATATCGAGATGACTGAAGCTCTACTTCTTATTCAGGAATAAATGTCTACTAGAAAGTCACATATCTCATACTTTGGGAGAGCTGAGTCGCGCGTGCTTTGCTTATCGTTGTTGGAGTTAAATCGAACGTATCGAATGAAAGCAAAAGTTTATAAATAAGAAAACAACCCGCACTTGTCTTCCTCCGTTAGCGCGCATTTTTCTTCACAACAAGATAGATGCGTCGATACGTTACGTACTTTTAGCTGACGATTTACATTCGTGAGTTTCCGCGATAATACTTTTATCTAGGCGGGACGGATTAAAGAGGAAGGTGATAAAAGAGGGCGCCAATTATTCTTCGAACGGAGAGCGAGATCGGCCAACGCGCTCTCTTTGTTTCGTCCGCCAGGAAATGACGCCTCGATTCTCGCCAAAGCGATAAATTTCCAGCGGAAATAACTTTTGGCAGGGTAGATGGCGGCGAGGGAATACACGGTAAAAAGGAGGACAGAAGGGAGGGAAAGCGAAAGGGTAAACGAGAGACCCTCCTCGAAACAACCACGCGCGTTTATTTTCGTTTGGAAAAAAAAGTAGATCGGAAGATTCGAGGGATCCGTTTGGGCGTCATTCGATAAATTATGTGGTTGTATTTATAAAATAAATCGTTCTCTCGAAATGGATCCAAGACAATATCAATGAAATATCGTCAAATTGAAATACGTTAAGCGGATTATTCTTATTTCACGTAGAAATAATAACTGATATATTTAAAATATTAGAGCAAACGAATGAATATTCGAATTAAAAGTAACCTTTATATAATTTTAACTTGTTTTATAATAGGTAAAAGATTTCATTAAATATTAACCGTAAGATGTAAAATAAGATTTGAAACAATTCTATAATTTAATTATATAATTAAAATTATTTCATGTCCATAAAAAATATCAAGATCTAATTTGTGAAATATAAATTACTTATATATTTTTTATCCAGTATTATATCCAGTATTTATAGAACTATATTTTATTAGTATTATATGTGTGTATGTAGCATTAACTTTACATTAAATTAAATCGTTAAACATGAAAATATAACTTCCATATCATTCAATGTCAATTAAAGTTTAAATTAATTAATCAGTCATTTATAAATATATATCATTAATTTATCTCATGATTATTTAAATTCGTATGTTTAATTGCGAACTGTTTCGCGTATATATATGTGTGTGTGTGTATTTTCGAAAAAGTCAATAAAATTTAATTTCAATATTTATAAAATTTATGATATTTGTCAAGTATTGTTTTCCACACAATATAATTGTTGAATTTTGTTATTTTATTGAAAAATTGATTCTTCTAACATCACATGCGAGAATTAAGTATGAAAATCGCGAAACAACGGCCATATGATCAAATTTAATTAATTAATCAATCATACTCAATGCTTTTGATTTAACTCGTATACTTAAATTACCATGTATCGATTAATTATCTTGTTTATTATCATCTGCACTTCCATCGCGTTATATATATAGAGAGAGAGAGAGAGAGAGAGAGAGAGATTCTCGAGATACGAAATACAACAAAAATCTCTTCGCGTAGTTATGCGGAAAAATGGTCCATCAATTCCGTGCAACGCTATTCTCTGCAAATATAAACGCCGCGTAGCAATTCGAAAATATTCTCCGTTGCCGACAACGGAATTTTATCGAAGTGAAACGCGCGCGTCTCTGCGAGTAAACACGAATGACAACCGGTGTAATTAAACCTGAGTGCACGGCGGGACGTCGATCGTTACTGGCTTGATTATTATTGGCCGGACAACATTTCGACCTGATTCCGTCCAATGTTGGCCGCCGACATAATTTTGTGTCGCGAATATTAAACCGTTAGGTATAACCGTGCGGTCGGCTCGCCCTCGTTGAAATATCCCGCAAAATTCATCGAACTAATCGAAATACCTGTGTCACCCATGTACCTCGTTAGAAACTGGAATAAACAGGAGGTTGCGGTGAATGCGGAAGGGGACGAGCGCTACGAGTTAATAGCAACCTTGTCACGTTAACGTTTGTTAACGATTAATACATACACAGGCAAACGTGCAAAAAATAATACGCCTATGTTTCTTTAATTTAAAAAAACCGACGAGAAAAAGAAAATTGAAACTGCCACACGTACATGTCATTAAAATATATTAAACTGGAAACATGTGCCGATAATTTTAAATTCTCCAGTATTTTTTTTATCACAAAATTATTTTACGACATTTTTTAACACACAATTAAAATTTAATTATTATAAAAATAATAGGTTGGAGGAAGGATTTTGAAGTCTCTTTCAGCGCAGCCCTATCTCGAATTCAACGATTTTGAGATTGAATTAGGCGCTAACGTTATTGGATTTAAGAGTCAGAGTTTTAAATGCTGCAGCGAATTGATGAAAAGGAACGTACCGTTTTTCATTAATTCGGCTTTTATTAAATTTCACCGAGTGCACGAATTTCTCATTGAACGTGCGAGAGCGCCCTTTTGGAAGATAAAATTATTTCCATAATGCGATGCATATTTCGAACGCGATGCAATAATAAGCCGACTTGATCAATTCATGTTTTTCACGATGAGATTTTATTAATTGTATCGAAAGAGTGAGTGTCCTTTCATTAATTAATACAGTCCGGTGCAATATTATGATTTAAAATATTACGCCAGATTCCGGCGTACGCTGTATATATGTACACAGCGGTTATACCGCCAATACTCGCCATTTATTATTCCAGCTACAATATATTGATGCGACTTAATTAATTCGCATCGAAACGACCATTCGTTACGCGTAGCACAAAGTAGACATCAATAAATAGACTGGCATCAGTGCAATCAACGAGATACTCAACGAAAACAATGTTTCTTTTCGGTAGTATAGTTTTTCTTTTGGCTCTCTTGTTTTTTTTCTTTTTTCTTTTTTTTTTCCTCCTCGTTTTTCCGGAGGAGGATAAACGCGCGTGTGGCTTCTTTCCATTTAATCCGAACGTACTTGTACCACGATTTAAAATGATCAAAGTACCGTTGCAAGAAACAACGTTGCATCGTAATAAAAGTTTCATGAAGCCGAACAAACAGGAAATCTGAAGTGCCGGAGGAAAAACAAGAGAGCGGAGAAACGGAACGAACATAATAGAGAAATAAAGAGAATCGTCCAGTGTAGGATCGATGCTGTATTATAAAAGCGAGATGATGCGGAAGGATCTCGAGGGAGTGAAAAAAAGTCGATCTCGAGTGACATGCGCCGGATTTATCACTCGAAATTTTAGTAACCGGTCGGCCGTCGCAGCCATTCTCTCGTCTCCCTTTCCTAGTTAATTATCGCTATTTCGAGGCAGTTGCTGAATTAGCTTCCGATTATTCCGGCTGCTCCTTGCTAATTGTAAGCGCAACTTCGCCAGCAGACCGAGAAGAATCGTTCTCGAGCGGAACAGTCGCGCTAGATCATGAACTTACCGAAACTTTTGCTGAAGAAGGAGTGTATCGGAGAACTATGTGCGGCAAGTTGCGGTTATAGTTTCGAGCGGAACGGGATTCATTAAAACTGGACAAAAGGATGGGAGAAGAAAGTAAACATGAGATGTTTCCCGCGCAGCCCATTAATCTAATATAACAAGTTCAGGATTCGTAATGCTTTATTTGTAGCATTTATTTTATTATTAATAATTAAACTCTCATATATGCTTGTAGTAAAGATTTCGTTTTTTAGATTGAATAAATCACCTTCCATTTATGAATTTTTTCATTATTTGCAAACGGATGTTTCTTTAACAAAAATATTAATCATTATTTATTGTAATTTTTCATATTTTAAATGGCAAAACTAAAGTACAATTTATAGGAGAAAATAATAAAAATGCAATACATAGTTAATAAAATATCCGCCTAAAATTGGAAGAGAGATAAAAGCCGGAGTTTTATTAATTTTTATTAATTTTTCCAAATTAAAAAGATTTAATAACATATCGCTTTCCATAAAACTTTCATTTATAATCGTTACATGAATAATAACGATTTTCTATAAAAATTGGAAAGAAATCTTTAAAAGTATTATCAGTTTCGAAATTATCGTAAAATAAAAGTTAATTCTTTCGTATTGTTCATCCGATTGCGACATTTTTCTTTCAAACGATGCGATATCTTCGGCCATCGCTACGTTAAAATCATCAATGGACACGCGATGCAACGATAATACGGCAAGAAAGGGATCCCATACAGAGGGAGAGATTCTACGACCCGCACCGTTAGCTCATAGCCGAGTAAAGTTCACCAAGGAGAGAAAGCTCGAAGAGGATCTCTCTGAGAGGGGGTGCACGGGTCGGCGAGGGGTCTGTAACGGAGTCAGGTGACCCGTGTCAAGTTCAAAGACGCGAATGCTAACCCCGTCACCGACGTTTATTCCGCGTTCGTGAAAGACCGCCGCCGTCAGAGAGAGAGAGAGAGAGAGAGAAAGAGGCAGGCATGGAAAGAGATTCCCCTCGGATCGAACCACCGTGAAAACGCCGAGCTCCTTCGACGCAGAAATTATTTCTTCGCGACTTTAATCCTGGTTTCCGGCTGTTAGACGCGACGACTTTGCGCGCGCGCGCGCGCGTCTTTACGCTTTTCGGGGTTTTCTCGATCTGAGAGAGGAAAATTTTCCGTTCTTTCGTCTCCCTTTTTTCCTCGTGTCGCGCGATACTTTACGTCGCGCTTCCCAATCCGACGAGGAATCGAAACATATCCATTTATTTGACGACCGTCGATGTCGCTCCTCGCGCGCTTTTCCATAATCGCGTTTCCCATTATCCACTCTCTGCGCCGGATAGCTTTTTATAGCCGACGCCTCGGAACTCGCACCGACTTCTGCTCTTAACGAATGCATTAAGGATTATCGGCACGACACAATAATCGCGTTAGCCTGCCGTCTGTATTTATACGCGGCGGCGTCCGTTGCGTTCGTTGTGCGGCGCGTACGTATATTTTCGCAGATTTGATTTTCTACTTCTATAACGGGCGATACCCCGCGGGAGTGGTGGCGGAACGGCGAAGTTTAATGAGATTAAGCGTGAAAAACGAGCGTCCATTGTATAATGCATATCGTGGCTATATTCGCCGAACGCGGTTCCTCCTTCCCTCTCTCTCTCTCTCCCCTCGTTCTCTCAATTCGCAATTTAATATCTCACGAAAGTAAGAGACGACTGTCATCTTTCCCCCGCCATCTCCTCCTACTCTTACTACCGTCTTTTCCCGCCGTTCCTTCTTTTTTTTTTCTGCGCGAAAAGCAAACCGACGCTCCCGAGGGATGTCTACCGGCGCTTGAGCTTCTTTTCTCGCAACTCCCTCTCAATGTCGACAATGTCGCGAGACCGAGAACTTTTCCATTCTGATGAACTCACGTATCCGTCCGTCCGTTGCCTCCCTTGAAAGGCTCGCGATGAATGAATACGTATTATATGTTGTGCGTAAAATTGCTATCCTAAAGTTATCATTAGCGACCGGCATTGTGTCAAGTTCTACCGCATCGGAATAACGGAAATAATTTCGATTTTACAAAAGATTAAAATACTACCCCCACTGAAATATATAAGAGCTTGAAAATTATATATTGCTGTCTTGATTATTTTCTCGTTAAGGAAAAATAAACTTCAAGCTCGATGAATATTTTATAATCATCATGTAGATTAATTTGATTTAAACAAATTTCTATAAATATCTGTGATAACGATACATACTTTGATTAATTACGAGAAAAAATAACAGCGCAATTTTATTATATAAATAATAAAATAATAAACAATTTTTGGATACAAAGAACTAAATAAATCTTAGAGAATGGAGATACGTTTAGAGATTAAAGAAGAACGCTATTAAAAAAATTTGTTTCCGAAACGAAATTCTTCTTTGCGGATGACAAATCTATTCATTTCGTACAACTTTACCGCGGTTACAATGTTATAGCGGGTCGCTCCAAACTTCATATAGAGAAACAATGGGGCTCCGAAACAAGCGCGATACGAGCACGCCTGTCCCCCCCCCCCTTTGACTAAAAAAATGAAAAAGATGAAAAAAGGACGAAACAAAAAAGAAAAACGGATGTCGCTGTGTGGACGAAAGTCAGAACGACAAATAATTCGTCGGAACGATCAAGCGCGGCGCCCGATAGAAATTCAATTCCCCAAGGGCGGCAACGCGTAAAAATGGCGCGTCCAACGAGATGGAATTTTTGGCACGCGTTTTTTTTTTTCATACTTCATTGTGCCCAGGCATTCTTTCTCTCTTTCCACGGGGGGTTTCTCTTTGTCCAGTGCCTCGTGGCGCGTTTTCTCTCAGGCCCGGCTAGATCGGTTCGTTATGCGGCTACAGAGTTTTCCGTCCCCATTGAGTTTTCAACGGACCAATGTCCTACCAATAGCAGCGTGAAAAAAACGTCGGAGGCAAATTAATTCGCGTGTTTGCGTCCTCGAGGATCGGCTCTAAAGACCCCTAGCTTTTATTTTATTCTTTTTTCAATAATTCTATCAATTTTTCTCTTTTCGGCAATCTTCCGTCCGCACTTTTATATTTGACTCAATTATTTTGCGCACTGCAGTCCGCTATTAAATTTCGATTGAGATTTGCTTAATAGTTTTATCGTCCTCCTGCATATAATTCCAATTTCGTCTCCCTCTTTCTCTCTCTGTGCCTCTCCTCTTTTTCTTTCTCATTTACTTTTTACATTTCCCTACGCTTGGTGAGTACGGTAAAAATTACGAATTTTTGTTCCACAGTTGAAAATGAAGATGGATGTTTGCTGATAAATTTATCTCTAACTGATATTTTCATGAAAAATATTACTGAAACGTAACAAAGAAGGATGTGTGTGTGTGTGTATGTGGACTTTTTATGAAACAATGGATAACTCTTTAAAGAACTCATCCATAAAAATTTTTGTGAACTTTTCCAAGACTCGGCTGGATAATGAACTTACCGCGGCATAGAATATTAATGTACATTTTTAACAGATAAAATCGTTCCCGTTCTTAGTGAACATCTCATAAAAATTTTGTTCTTTTTAATTTTCAATAATCTAAACTGAAAAACGTTAATCATTCATAGAAACGATATTTCCCTTCTAGATAAATGATTTTGAAAAATGCAACCTCTAAGAGAAAAGTGAAAATGTTATTTTCAATCAATAAGAAATGGTATGATAATCACACAGACTTTTTAACAACTACGTGAGCTGAAAGGTTATAAGCGTGCAAGGATTGTAACTAGGAGAGGCTTCAAAAGCGAAACGTGGTCTATTCAGCGCGAACAGGGATGCGATTCTCCCTCTGAAAAGTTTTAATCGACGCTTCACTGTTCAGTCGAAAGTAGTTTAATTTTATCGGCAATACCAATTATGCATTCCGAGCATATGAATTACGCGTGCTCGGCGAGCATGGGCGTGTAATATATATTACTTGAACTTTCTACCGCAATAACGATGCTTTATGCACTGCTTTTCGAATCATGTTCGTTACACAAGCTATTCTATGAGAGAATCATATTAATAACGAAGTTTTCCATAGTGCAAATACCAGAGTTGCTGCTTTTTTTAGCGATTTTAAAAGCGGCTTTTCACAACGAAAATTATAAAAATATCAGCTCCAGTTATTTTTAATTTCATTCTATTTTCGTTATCAAATAAGAGAATAAAAAATACGCTTAAATTCGCACACAAGAAAAATTCACAATAGACTAATTGTCTCTAAACAAATTGTTGAAATAAATTTTTATGCGTTTTTGTTTTTAAATCTTCATTAAAGGACTTTTAATCTTCAGTAGTAACATAGTTGAATAACTACATAAATGAGTCTCTCCTTAAGAGAAAATCTAATGTATATTAATTAGAAAATAAGATGCAGTTAACTTCTTTTATCTTTGCTATTAGTAGCTTGATAATTAAGTTTATCAGCCAGTTTAGGATGAAAAGAATAAAAGATCTCCTCTATTATTTTAATGTAATCCAAATTTTATTATTTTTCTGCCTAACAATTTTTATTTTCTTTATCTTCCAAAAGAATTTAAAAAAATATTTTCCTTGCTTCATAAAGTCTCAACAATTTATTAAATATCTCTCAATATTATGGTGATTAATAGGAAATCCAAGTCTGACATTACGTATGCAACTTGTGCAAGGATACATATATTATACGTAATGTAATCGATGACCTTTATCGCGCTACGCAATGCGATTGTGACAGTTTACTTCATTATGGCCGTGTCGAGAATTTATAAAATCGTCGTTAATGCATTATAGTCCCCTTCCCTATAAGCTATTGAACTACAAGCAGGGCATGTGACTGCGCGGTATAAACGCCATTTCGGGCGAACGCAGCCGAAAGGGCGGGAGGGAGGGAGGGAGAGGCACGAATAGAGGACGTTTTTAGCTGAGTTAGTATATTCGGTCGCTTATGTAATCAATATACGAGGGTGAGAACGAAGAAGAGGTGGAGGAGAGAGGAATAAGAAGAGAGGTCGGGAGAGGGGGGAGGATGCGGAAGTGCGAGTACGACGATAGGAGGGTGCGAAAAAAATAGAGGAAAGTTTATTCCGACAGAAATACGAGAAATGAGGTAAAGCCAAGATGGAAAAGATGGAAGGATCGTGTGCTTTGTGCCGTTTAAGGGGATGAAAAGTATTGGGTATTTTAGAAGATAATCGATATCTCGCGTATCTCTCGAGGAGCAGGCAGAAGAAATACGCATTATAGAGCGGCAGGTAGTCGTTAATTGGCGAGTAGTTATCGGAAATAGATTTCTAACGCGATAACAGCTGGGTAGTCGACGTCGTTATTGTTGCCCTGAAATATTAATAATCCTAATAGACCCGTTTCGCTCTTCGGCAATTCGAAAATGTTACACTGAGTTTTCTACGAAAGTCTCAGATGTGCTGTCGGAAATAATTTCTCGTATCGTTTCTCGCGAGGCGTTTCACGTTATCGAGGAGAGCTTTTTGCCGCTTTAATCTTTCATACGAAAAGCGAGTATCTAAATTTTTATGTCCGGCCAAATCGCGTTCGGCATCATAATTTCGAGTTTCATTATTTAAAGTGCGCTCGACGAGTCCAACGAATTTCGGTGCGACGTACAATATATTCCCGCGCAAACTTTCGAAAGCCATAAACATCTCGTCGTCGTTCTTATTAAAGAAGCGAGATCGGCCCTATGTAATTTAAACCTCCCTACGTTCATTGTTTAAATTGCTACTTTCTTAAACATACTTAATACTTTCTTGAATATACGCGATCGTGTTCTCCAAAAAAAAATCATCAGTTCGCCTCATATCGCTTCGCATTACAAACTTTCAAATGATCGATATAAAAACATCGCTATCGAGATGATGCCGTAGAACTAGATATTCTCTTTTCGGTGCCTCTTTTCCGTTCATACTATTCAAAAGAGTGCTCAAGATGACAAAAGACATGGACCGGTCTCTCTCACGAAATGTCGAGCGAATTGGAAGAAGTCCTCCACGGGAGGAAAAAGAGGGCAGAGAAACCTTGGCCGGCTTGGGACAAGTCTTCCGCTGACGTTGCCCACAATCCCTGCGTTCGTCCACTCGAGGGAAGGCTTGCAGTTGCACGTCTTGCAGTTTCGCTTTTTGCAATCCGTTTCGCTCACATACCGAGAACCGCGGCATTCGGTTTCGCTGCCTCATCCCCACTCACTGCTTCTTTCCTTCCTTTCTTTCTTTCTTTCCTTACTTTCTCTCTTTCTCTCTCGCTCTTTCTTAATTTTTTGGGAATTTTTCTTTTTTTCTCCTTTTCTTGTTGTCTCTCTTCTTTCCTTGTACTTCGCCTCCCTTGGCTTTACGCGTCCGGTGCTTTTTTGTCCATCGGACCATGGATATCCCGGATCGTCCAGTTTGTGTCTCTGCTTTGCTTCTCCGCTTCTTGTGAATCGCTTCCCGTTCTTCGTTAAGGCTTCCGACACTTTAATACGTTGCGTCGTTTTATTCGTCTACTTGCCTCCGCGATTACTGTCTCGCCCGTTCGAAATATAATTATTGCTGTCTTCGTTATTCAACAACCGGCGAATATGATAATACGACGATGCCGGTTAATATGACTTTTTAATTTATTCAAATGCGAGGCATCACTTCACTTTTAATTATTGTTACATGTTTTTTTACACATGTATACGCGTACTGTTACTAAATTATTATCAATTCGCACACGTATTAATTTTACAAATAACTATGTAATTAAGAAGAAACAAATGAAATATTAATCTCCAAATTTTTTAAATTCTTTAAATCACATATATTTGTGTATCTTTATATAAATACTTAAACTTTTCATTGAAAAAAGAAATAAGAATGTATATTTTAAGAGACAGAGAGAATCGTACAATTATTTTCCTCTTCTCGTGAACTTCTTTCGATACTACTAAACCTCGTGGCGATTCTAAGACATTTACGATCTTTTGAAAGAAGGCGCGGAATGAAAGAGGATCTCATTTCGAGTGAAGGAGAATCTTTCAACGTGTATAAAGACGGTATACTGATGCGTGCGCGACGGCCTTTAGAAAGTGCCTAAGTATTTGTTAATTGAAAGAAGTTTTTGTCGTGCTTTTCCAGCGCGATGTCTGTCCGGCGATTCAGATAACCAAAAGTCAAAGTAAGATGATCTCAAACCTAAATGTCTGCGTGTGTGTGTGTGTGTATATGAAAACAATCGGCTGATGTACATTTTATTGCAAGTTGCCCATCGTTTATTTTTAGTTTATAAATTAAGAATTTATATTGTCATTTACGGCGGTATATTATTAATCTTCAAATAATCGTGTTTGGAAGCTTCGTTTCTATTTAATTTGTTATATAATTCATAAGCCTTGTTTCTCTCCGTCGAAATCCATAATCTTAGGATTGTTTCCTTGGATATCTCTGATGCAGGAATATTAAGAATGGTATAATCCTATTTTCGACTCTTGAGACATCAAAATTGCTTTTAGAAATGTCAATGATAGTTCAGCAATTATTTGGATGAAAATTTGCATGCTTAAAATTAACTCTCCTCTCGCATTTATCTTGTAGCGCGCTTCTGTTATAATTGACATTAAACAGACAATATTAATGATTCCAAAAATGTAAGCCACAAAATACGCGACAACTCAATCCCGCTTAGAACCGAGTGGAATCAAATTGTCGCCGGACTCTAAAATCGAAAAGCTGATTAAGTCTTCGACAATAGATACTCTGTTCGATCGCATCTTGTCATGTTCGGACGCGCGATAGAATTTCAGGACGTGTGTACATTCCGAGGTCAGTTTCCGGCCCGTGAGAGCACAGGCGGCAGCTGCGTACCTGATGCGTCTCATCTACGCGGACGACCGTGTCCATGGACCGTCTGAGAATTGGCAATTTGCTTGCAAATTTCGTGCGACGAACCGCCGCCGTAGCCTGCGGGTTCTGTTCCACCACCGCATCGGAGAGATTCCTCGGATTTTACGGAGCGGAGGCGAAGTAGCCCCTGGACGATGCCTTTACGGCGCGACCCCTTTTGCGCGCGAAGAAACGCTCGAGAGCGCATTCCTGGACATTTCCGTTTCCATCTTTGACGTTTGTGATATCGCGATGCAAATATTATGAACGAGAAAGTTCGACAAAATATATATGCGCGTTTATGTATAAAAATTTTATCTCTGCAAAGTTAGCCCATTTTTCGAATTTTGATACACTTGATATAATTTCGAATACGTTTAAAAATATAAGTTCTGACAGTTAAATGCAAAATACAAAGGTGAGATATATGGGATAATAACTGAGATTTAATAATTGACATAATTAATGAGATAATAATTTAATGTTTTCGACATGTTTTATACAAACATTAGCAATAACTGTTTTTATTTCAATCAAGATCGATTTGTATCATGATACTTTTCGAAATAAAAATCATTAGATATTATTTAGAACTATAGTGAGAAAAAGAATTTTTTAATCTCCGCATCTACATCCAAAAAATTACTATGATTACATGGTAATTCATATTGCGTTCGTAAAGAAGGAAACAAACCGGAAATGCGCATTTATTTTTTTCCCTCTCTGAAGCAATTCCTCACAACTCGTTCGCGTGTTCCTTCGACAAACGTAACAAATTTATGTTTTTCATTCTCACCCGTCCTATGCCATTGAAATCTGCCTTGCAAATTACGGCGGCGTAGTTAGCCGCTCGCGGACATATCCTTATTTTCCTTGAGAAAACCCCCGCGTTAGGTACGACCGGACGCTTACCGAGGATCCTTGGCAACAAAATTATGTTTCTCATTTCTACTTCCTGCATTTGATTCGAGTTTCACTTGCAAATATCGCCACGCCGTTCTCCCCTAGCGACGCTATTTTTCTCCTTAACTCTGAGAAGTTTCCATCGCTACGCCAGGTAACAAGGATTTTCCGCGTCGAAATTACATCTCGCTCGCCATTGTGTGTCTCGAATGCTGCGAGCTATTCCGCAACAGTCATTTAAACGTCTCTCGCAAGTCTCGCAAAAGTCCTTCCCTCCTCCTACGCATAACGCATTATCTTCCAAAATATAAAAGAAGTTAACCAATATAAAGTCTCTCCCCGATTGTTATTTGTTTCAGATTCAAAATCCACGACAAAAGTTTCGATTCTGAACTCGTAATACGCTGCAAATTTTGGTCGTATCTTCGTCTAGACAGGAAAAAAAAAATTGATCAGCTGATGAAATTTTCAAGCAGCCTCGGCAGTTCGTAGAGAATATAGCGTATAAGGACTTAGGCAAACGATAACGAACGTAAGTTAGTAACGATAGCAGGATTATACACTCGCCACGGCGCGAGTATATACGATTTCGATTATCTCCCTACGTGCTCTTATCACGAGGCAATTTGCCAGAATTTCCTAAAGACACGAGACACGCATCGAGAATTGAACATACGGCTCGCACAGCTCTCTAGTCGTCGCGTTATCTCGTCAAGCCGGGAAAAACGTTTTTCCAGTCTCGTCCAGGAACGATTGTTTTCCTTCATGTCGCGGCATGTTCGCCCCTCTCACCTCCGTACTCATCTCGCATCACAAGACCGTGTGTGTGTGCGTGTGTATTATCGTATACGCGCATCTCTCTCCAACTATTTCGTGAGATTGACCAAAATGCCCGAGCGTATTCCGCTTTAATTCTCGCCGGCGATCTCGAGGCGCGCGCGACAATTGTTTTCCTTTAATCTAGTCGGAGTTGTGGTTGCCATGGGCGTATGAGATTGACTGGCTATGTCGGTCACGTCTCTCACGCCCGGCCGGAAAGTCAGACGCGAGAAAGCGCCCTGGATCCCCCTATGTCTGTTCCCGCTTGTCCGACCTTCCTCCACGGACGGGCATCCGTCAGTTCCCTCGAATTAACTCACGTCACCTTCGTCGCACTCGAGAGACTGGCAGGAGAAACGTCGAGGGGTCGTAATCCGAGGAGACGATTATCAATCGAGCGGAGCAAGTGCGGCCGAGCAAGGAAGTTTATCTTCTTCTACGCCCGGCGTAGGCATCGTAATTGATTGGAAACCCGTAATACAACTTGTGCCGCGATAAGATAAACGCCGTTCATCTTATGAACGACGAGTCGGCTTTTTCAGCTTGTTCGTGCGGTATCGCTATCGTTTTTCTTTCTCCGCAATGATAAACTAATGTCTTTCAGCTCTTTCCGCATTCTTTTTTTACCTCAAGATTTTTTAAATATAAATTTCTACATAGCAAAATATTATATAACATATATATATATATGCAAAGTATCGATTGTAACAATGGACATGTAACAAATATGCATTTTTAGCAGACACGATGCTAGGTTGTCTAATAAATATAAGAATGCTCAGATTTTTAGTAGTTTATATATGTAAACTTTTTAAAATAAAGAGCACGCCATGCAAATTTTTAATTCTTGAAAATCTGTAACACAATCGTCTTATCATATTAAATAAATACTGAATAAAACAAACTACTGGCTTTGCAAGATTGCACGGTTTTTAGTTACACAATTGATATTTACGGTAAATCCAGGCTTGCGTACATGGAACGAGTACGCAGGATTAAATTAACGTGGACAAATTAATGAAGCCATTCGGATCATAATGCGATAACAGACAATGCGGTATAATAAACACGATTCGAATGCGATTATTTTTAAATGGGTAAATCACAAAATCGTAGGTATATAAATAAACTCTCTTTTCGAAAGTATGTTCTCTCTTGCTTATAACATAAATTTTTTAAATAAAAAAAGAGCATCACACACACACACACACAATAATACAAATAATTTTATAATTTAAAAGATAATTTTATCTTCTGATCTTCTTTAATTTTCTCTTCTGTAAAATTCTTAATAATTTATATTAAACTTTGCTATACTTTATTACAATTCGCGGTAATAAAATACGTGATAAAATTTATGATAAAAATTTGCACTGTAACGTATGGTTATTCGAAAAATAAAAAACTGATAATAAGTATATTGAAAAATACTCTTTGAAAGCTTGCTTTTATCTTAATAGAGCAGCAAACGAGTTCGTTAATTATATATCTATTATATCCTCTATTATGGCATTTAATATTTTATAATCCGACCAACGTCGTGTATGCGTCTATCTTGTCGCGATAGAGAAAAGCGAAGGATAAAAACAGAACGGTCGGAAGATAATTCAATGAATATATTAAGGTGGCAAGGTAAAATCGCATTTAAAAACAGCGCGCGGCTCATAGGGGATCGCTTCTAGAACGGAAGTTTGCCGCGTTAAAAAAATGAGCTCGTTGCACGTGACGTTTATATCTCGCGCGTGCATCCGGGAATTAAATCGGTGCGAGTACTTCGATAAGTGCTTCGTATATACGATCACGTTGCGCAAGATGGTGATTAAATCGCGTTAAACAAAATAAAGTCATTATCTAAAAGGCGCGAGAGACCGCGCGCGAGAAACGTTATCATCATTTTTCCGTAGATTTCAATGAGATGGATACAATATGCGGATAGCAGAACTATTGATAGCGAGTCGAGAGAAGGAACGGAGAGCAGTTTGCGGAGAGTGATTTAACAAGGGCATTAAATTTGCGTGCGCGCGCGCGCGCGAGCTCGTGCGATGGAAGTTATAATTAAATTCGAAACGGCTGTGGAGCATAGTGTGTCGCGGCGAGCGATGACGAGAAGGACAATTTCCGCGATGATGATTTTGTATTAAAATGATCACGTCGCTGTACCGCATTATTTAATTATTTAACCGCCAATTTGCTAATGCACCGCTCGCGCGCCAATGCGAAAACTACGTCGGGCATAATTTTAGATATTACGTGATTATGACTCGCCTATAATAACTAGTCGCACCAGGGCGGTGAACGGGCCCGTATGCGAGTTATTGCGGAATTGTTCCTAATTATCGACTATTAGTATTTATAATTAACGAACCCATAGCGACTCTATCAAATTCTGCGTGCTTCCTGTGCTTATTACTTGTCGAGAACTTTGCTTGCGTTGATCATTAATAATCGGGCTGCCGATTATCGAACGCGCATTCAGTTTTACTTTATGAGTCTAAACTCGCGCAGAGAACAACTGACGGGGTGGGAAAATTTCAGTTCAAATTGTCGAATCGATTAAAATCTGGCCCCCTCAACTTTAAGTTTGTTTTCTAGACTACATTCTAAATTACAAAGTATCTATGGCGGTAATAATACATTAAATTGCGTAAAAATAGTACGAGATTGCAATTTATGTTTATTTACGCTATAATTATAGCTTCAATAAGATTTGCTTGTATTTTTGAAAAATTATTTAATTAATTATTTTATTTAATTAATCTTTTATGCACTTATTCTGTTAATCTTTTAATTATATTTGTACATTTTGTCTTATTTCCCTATTCGCATAAAATATGCCGTCTATACTATATAAAGTCTATACAAACAAATATTAAAGTATTTGAGGTACATTGTGTAGGCAGCTTCATTAAACTCAGACCACATTATTAAGCTCAGCATACGTGCAACTTTTCTCAAGCGAAAACATAGGCTACATAGATGAACTCGTCCAGCCTTTTGAGGTCACACTCGACCTTGTAGCGAGTACTTTTGTGTAATTCAAAGTTTTACAAAGGTCGAAGGTCAACTCATCCTTTCTATTTTTGGTCATCGCCGTCGACGCCGACGAGTTTCTCTCGACTGAAACGCCTCGTCCGGATGAAAAGAGCCGTCGTCTGTCGTACGAATGAAAGGGTTGGTGCAAAAGTTGAGGTTGTAAGGAGACAGGAGGTGAGGAGGAGGGGGGAGGGGGGGTGGTTGAACGAGGGGAGAGAACGCCAACGACCACCCGCTACAAACGGAACGTAAGTGACAAGTTGAGGGATTGCTGTGCCTACGTGGACGCATTGTGTGCAATCGCCATTCGTGAACGCGTTCCCTCCCCCCTTCCCTCCTTTATCCCCCTCGAAGACTTCCAACGCTCGTGAATGCGCGGAAATATTGCCGATCGCATTATTCCTAACGTTATCTCGCGCCGCGCTCGCGCTATTCAAAATGTCGCGGGGGAACTCGGATTGAAGAACGAGGCCGCGAAGAAAGGAAAGGAAAAACGTTCCAACTTTCATCAACGCGCGCGCATGCGAGCATCTTAGAATGAACGATGTGACCGCGAGTAATCGAACGACGTGATAACGAATGTCAGAGGACAAAGAAATTTGTTTTCCTCCAGAGACGGAAGACAGAAGGCGGGGAGGAGGGGGGGAAAGGGGAAGAAGGGAGAAGTGGAACATAGTCGAGCGCAATGCGCGACAGAAAGATCCATTACGAAATCCGAACAATTTACAGCGCGCATCAAAACTCAGAAACAAAGTTTGCGCTGCCAACATCCGTGGAATCGGCGAACATTGGCGGACTTCCAAATCCCACTGTTCTACTAGTTGACTATCGCTCCCGTGTTCCCCTCGTGGAATCCACACTTGTTTGATTACTTTCCAAGTTCATTTTTCAGAATTGCGATGCGCAAGTGACTCCCCAAGGTAGGAATTCTAATCGACTCGATTACGGAAACCTTTTAGAATCGCAACGTCGACGTGTAATGCTATTTTGGTTTTATTTTTTATCGTTTTAAATTTCTCTATCGATAGAAAAATTATTCTTATCAATACCTTCGATTAGTTAAAATAAATATAATAAGAAAGTCATTATATAATTCAAATGGTAAAATCATTTTACGTATAATATTAATAATAATAATAATTATTATTATATTATATTAATAATAATTAAATTAATAATGATAATATAATTTTATCATTATTTTATATTTTTATATCTAATATAAATCATTTCTTATATTTCTGTCTTTTTCTCTTTCTAAAACTCTTGTGACTATTAAATAGTAGATAAAGATTTACCGAGTTTAATTAAATTTCGCCTTTTTTACATTTAAAAACAAATTTTTTACAGCTTCGTGTATAGTATTACGTAACCGTTTATACATCCGATGCCACATATTGTTGTTATCAGATTCTCGTGTTACACGTATTTTCCCGAAATGGAACCAATCTGCCAATTAGCGGAGCATGTTCGCTGATTGACGTGTATCTTACCACCGTCGCATAAGTGTGGGCCGCGTGTCACTACAGTGTGCATAACCCGAATCATCAGAGAAACGCATCAGAGAATCCTTGATTGGAAACGACCCAAAATCGGCAATTACGAGACGAATTTGGCACAATGTAGGTACAACACGCGTACGCCATAGGTACGCCAAAATCCCATGTAACACGCGCCCGAGATGTCACCGTGCTATTATCGAGCCGGCTTCCGGTGCGGTGGAGAACCAGCCGGATTCCGACGCGGCTGGATGAGGCGGCAAAATACGTCAGATAGAAGGAGGCACGAAACTGCACGTCTGCCAACAAGAGCCGACCATTAGCGGTCTTCCGCCTACTGCGAAGACGCTGACGGAAAGTCTGGGAGCTAACAATGAATGAGAGTCTCTAGAATGGCGCACCAACTATTCGATCTAATTAGTGCTTTGGATCACTGCCTAGACATAGTCGAAAGTCTGAGGATCGTTATCGCGCTATCTATAATTCTGTAATCAAGCTATGAGAAACTTAAAAAGGCCATCACTGTTGTATCTTTGCAAAAGTTGTTTTGCACTAAAAAGTTTCTTTGAGATTTGAAATTCCTGACAAAAAAAAAATGATATTTTAACGCGATATAACGATATGAAAATTCGCCGCTCACATACACACACACATGCGTAAACGATTTTTCTCTCCGTTTTCTTATTAAACTTTATCAATTTTTATCTCTAATGTCGATCTCTGAAGCGGAGAAGAAAAGATTAAGACTTATAAAAATAATTATAATTTATTCTTTATAGGCAAGATCAGATCTAATAGAGATAAATTAGCACATTGCTGATTGTCTTTCATCAATTAATTAAAAAATATATTTAAGAAGAAGAGAGTTTCTATTTACGGCTAACTAATAATCTATCTTCACAGAAAGCGTCGAGAATTATCAGCAAGTTACTCTTGTAGCCAATTAAGTCGTCCCATCTCTCCGTTCTCTGTAAAAGATACCTCTCTCCTCTAAAAATGAGTTACTTATCTCTCTTACAAAAATTTAATAAAACGGACTCGTGCCCTTCTCGCGCAGCGAATCCTTCATCCCCTTTTTCACGTTCCCATGGAATGGGAAACTTCTTTCATTTAAGCATGTCGGTTTGTGCGCCATTCGCGCTAGTTTCGTGGCGGCGTTTCGAGGACAATCGATCGGATTCCCTCCCCCTCCTTCCCTCCCTATGTAATTACAGGTGGCGTGCTATGCCCGTTGAGGGTGCTACCGTGACCACGTGGCACTCGTTTCCGCTGCACGTTCCAGAAGAACGAGAGCAAAGTTCCACGGAACGGAGCAGCATTTCGGGCGACGACGTCGCGGCAATGAAAAAAAAAAAAAGGAAAACGGACGTTGAGAGGGAGGAGGGGAGGGGGCACAAAAAGAATCCCTCGAAATTCCGCACCATATGCTCCATGATACTTCTAGACTACTAACCCGGCTGCACTCGAGGAACATTCGCCACCCTCTCTAGCCCGTCTTATCCTCCCTCCTTCTCTTCCTTTCCTCTTCTCTCCGCGCTGCAGCCGTGGAGAAATTCAAATTTACGCACCGACTCTGCCCCGGGTGTGTTTTTCGAACTTATGAAAAATGAGTCTGGCCGGTCGAGAACCCTCACCCCCACCCCTTATTTCTCCTCTTCCTTTTCTTTCCTCCCGTGGTTTGCCAATCCCCCTTGCTTTTTTCGCCTTGGGTTTCCTAAACCCACCTCAAGCTATCCTATCGTCGCTGAGGCATGAAAGTTTATTGGTTGTGTCGAAGAGTTAAAACGTCTTCGGATTACTCGGACAGACACTAAACTTAACTCTCGTGTCGCGTTTAATTCTTATCTCGTTGGATGATTTCACGGTCAATTATAACAGAGATATCGACAAGTTGTCCGTTATTGATTGATTAAAAGCTGTGTTCTTTTTAAAATCTCCTTACAAAATTTTTATTGATTTATATATTGATTAATAATAGCAAAAAAAGACAGTGTGTTGTGAGAAATAAAAAGTAAAATTATAATTTTGAGAGACGTTTAATGAAATAATTATATTGTTTCCGCGCACTTAATGTCAATTTAGATTTACACAAGATCTAATATGCAATCTTTTTATTTTTAAATTTTTCTCGTTTGCAACAAATGACCTGTGTATAACTTCTTAGTCTTATCTAACTTGCGCTGGTTTATTTTTAAACATGGATTAAGAATTTAGACATAACTTTTATCTTATTATTTTAAAAAGTATTTACAAATTATTATCAAATATTAGATTTTTCGTAGGAAATATATTATTTGATATATTATTTTTATATCTTATTCAAGAAATAAATTAAAATATTTGTTATAATGTATTTAGAGAAAATTGAATTGTAATAATAAAATAAAGAAATATTTATGATTGATAAGAATACTTAAGTCTATTAATTATGATTAAATAACAAAAGACTAAAATAAGAAACCATATTTCTTTGATTTCTCTCTCTCTCTCTCTCTCTCTCTCTTTATTTTTCTAGCAAAACACTTTAAAGACATAACAGCTTTCAAAAGAAAATCGATATAACTTCTTTTTTATCTCCCCAGCTGCTACTCTTTTCTTCATCTTAAAAGTTCCGCGATTGGCGAGCGGAAGCAAACAGCATTGTTGGTCGGCTGGCAAGCTTCCGGATTTAATATAAATATACGTAAAGTTACTAACTCAAAACGAGAATAACTTGAGCACAAAAGATTTAAGAAAGTTTACTCCGATAAATATCATTCCAATATAAAAAAGATCACTTATTTTATCGAGACAATTAGAAATTAAATATCCTACAACTATTTAAGAAAATGATAATTTTCCACAAATAATTCAATAATGTCAATAAAATAAATTTTTTTCTTTTATTTATAATTTTCGATACATATTATTAACCCAATTTCTCCTTTCAAAAATAATCAAATTAATTTAATTAATACTCATCAACAATAAAAATTCAAAAATATACAAAAATCTTCATGGACGGACTTCAAAAACAAAAAATTTTTTAAATATTTTATCTTAAATAAGAAAAAAATAAAAAGAAATAGTTACGTAGGTCAGAATTTAAAAAATATGAGAAAAAAATTGATAAAAGTGTATATACAAAAAAATATTTAGCCTTTAATCTTTAGCTTAATATGAAATTAAGTTAGGTCAGGTGAGATCGCGATACTATGACACTGCAGTACCGCACGTTTCATAGTAAGAACATGAAATATAGGTCATATGCATCGTGCCACCGTGTCTCCCGAGGTTATGCGTCATAATTCATCGCGACCAGGTCGCACGAACGGGCAAAAAACACACACGTGTGAACCGAGAAACTTCCGCCGGATACGACGACTCTTTTGTTACAGTCAAAACTTGACAGTCGCGTGCGGCAATTCTCTTTTCAAAATTTAACAGTAAAAATTAATTACTCTCCTCATTACTTCTCCCCATTTTATTATACCTTCTTGTCGCCTGAATTATCGATCATTAAGTCTCTCAAATTCTTCACCTAGATCTGACGTATCGCATCAAAATTCTTCCTGACATCAAAATTATAAAAGTTGCATTTTTGTTTAGAAATGCAACTGTCGTGTGTGTAATATCTCGCGTTGCATTATCCGCTGCATGTATTCAAATTCTCACGTTATACCTTTCCGACGACGTTTTTCGGACTTAATGTAAGCGCGGCTAACTGTTTTTGCTGGAATATACATACAAATGCGAGACGCAAACGCGAAACAAACGTGTTCCTTTGCTCGCGCGCGGGTTTCACCGGAGCGATATGTCAAGGAATTCAATAAAAGAGAACCTAGAAAATTACAAGGCCCTCTTACAGTGCGTTGCTACCCTCTCTCGTCGTTCCTTTTTCCGTTCTCCTCACTCCACCCAGGACTGGAGGATTCCTCTCGGACAAAATTCCAACGACTCTCGGCCATTACCGTCGGAGATTATCCGTTCTCTTTCCTCGCATTTTTCGCCTTCCACGAGCGCGAGAAGAGAGGAGAGCGGAAAAGGGTGTTGTCGCGTGGCTGTCTCGCGGAAGATAACTTGCGTTGACCCGGACCCTTACGATCGTTTCGAGCCTTAACGAGGTTAATCGCGGGCTTCTGGAAAACGCGACCGCGTTGACCGCGTGAGTATTCGCTTCCGCCGTTCCTCCTTTTGGCTTCTGTCGCGACAACTCGGCGTGTTCAGCGTGGTAGATACGAGAGCGTCTGATATTTGTTGAAACGAACGAAAAGGGGTCGTTCCAGTCAGCAGCGAACGAGCGACCAGTTTCGTTATCTGACAAAAAATGCCCGGGATATTTTTATTTTCTATATTATATATTTTTCAGTTTCTCGAAAACACAGTTCGCGGCGTATTTTGTATTTCATATAATTATTATAAATTATTAGAATTATTATTATTATAATTATTATAAATTTATTATTTTAATTTAATTACATTAATATATTTTATTTTTATTATATTTTACGAAAATTTATATTACATTTATGAAAAATTCAGGCCACTCTCTTAATATAATCCGATTTAGACTTTTTATTACTCATTCACGTTCCGTGTAATTACGCTCACGTAAATCGTGAATAATATTGCTTAGCTCGCCATTTTATAGCCGTCTACTAAATAACGTAACGCGCGGCAATAATAAATTCTTATAATCGTAACTCGTAATTAAAATCTTGTTACATGTGTAGTGCTGTGCAGCAAGAAACAAAGGTAGGTACTTGGGCGAAACTTGGAACGGAGAGATGTAGAGCTCGTGTTAAACGCGGCGAATTCTAACGTGGAGAGGAGATGCAAATTATTCGCGGTACTCTGAGAGACGCGTCTTTTGACGCATTGCCATTTTGTGTGTATGTTGAATTAACAAAGGCCAAAAAAAAAGCAGAGAGATCTCAGGAAAACGCTTTTCCCTTTTGATGCTTCCGCAAGCTCGTTCTTGAAATTCGTTTGGAGATTCCTCGGTTCGTGACGATTCGCAAAAAACTGCCTGCGAGTTTCTTCCGCAAATTTACGATTCTCGTTACTAAACGAAGGTCGGTGTCGTCATTCGACGTCAACGGAGCGATTCTTTTAAAGCGGCTCTTTAAATTCTCTGACATTAGAATGCGGCATTCTACTTTTTTCCGCATTGCTTTGTGCGCGCGTCGTTACTTTGATAAAGAGAAAGAGAGAGGAGGGGAAGGGGGAAGATATAGACGAATTTACGCGATTATTACTGATTCTACAGCACAAACGCTCCTTCCTTTTTGTCGTCCGCAATTCTTGCAACGCGCGGGAATAATCAGTAGCCCGATTCTATCAAGTTGCACGCCGAACCTTAATCAATTTGATCCAGACAACGAGCACGTAGTTTCTCTACGTGGCTCGTACATCAGATGGATACAGGATGTTTCAATGGAGCGGTCCGTTGCAGTAAATTGCCAGAGGAACAGACAACTTGTAATCGCGTGAGAACATTCATGCAATTTTTAAATCAAATTGTGTATAATTTTTGAATTATATTTATCATTTTTACGATATGTCATTTTCAATCGCTTTCGTATTTTATCTTGCACTTTTTTCGCAAATTATAGTTTTCTTTCGCTTTTTGATAAAAGATTCGGCTAAGAATATCAATAAACGTCATAAAGTATTACTATTTCAAAATTATAGAGAAATATGATACATTCTAATAATAATATTTTTATATTTTCTTTCATATAATTTTTTAAAAATATTTTACAAACATTATAGATAGAATAAAACACTAATATATATGTTCAAAATTTTGTTTCCTCTTCAATTTTCTTTCTTAATAAAATTTTTTTGATTTATTAAAAATTATTAAGCATAATTTTTTATGTTTTTAAATAAAAAATCAATATATCACACGATGTTAGAATTAAATCAAACTTCAATGTGTATTTATCCAAGATATTTAAAATTCTTAAAGATATACTTCGTGCGAAGAGTATAGATCGCATTTGCTCATTTCCTACATTATACGTTATGTACGCGTCTTTAGGAAGATGAAAATTGAACGACGTACCAGATAGAGCTAACTCTCGCTGCGCGTCTACAAGAATTCAAATTACTTCACCAAACGCCACGTCGACGCCGCGGCGGCGGCGGCAGTTACTGAGGCTACCTGTAGGCGGGATGTGATCGTGTAATCCAGCACTTGTATGCGGTGCATGTTCCGCGAGCGAGTGAATGATCGCGCGCGTGTTTAGACTCGTGCGTGTAGGTCGGATGCTGCGCGTGTGTGGTGCATAGCACAGCCTGTATGCTTCGCGATGTACGACACGTTCTAATGTGACTGCGTACACGTAGCGGATGCACATGCACAGTTTATGAGCGAGCATTGAGTACTGTGTGTGTGTGTGTGTGTGTGTGTGTGTATGTGTGTAGATACACCAGCCCGATTCCGCGCGCACACGTATCTGTGATTTAAAAATATAATATATTCAACGGTTGACCGCCGTTATGCACCGTTTAGCTATCAAGAGAGACCATAGTTTCCCGTAAAGCTCTCTACTCTTTCCCTCCCAACGTCCCTTCCTTTTTGCTCTCACGCTCTTCTCTTCTCTCGCGCGTGTCACTTCTCTTTATCTCATATTTCTCTCCGTTGCCGACTCCCAGTCCCACCGCGTGTTCTTGTGTTTTCTGGAAATTTTTTTTTTTCGTTTTACACCACTGTATCTTTCCGCTCTCTCTCTCTCTCGCTTTTAAACCGCGTCAAAGGGAGTTTTTAACTGTGGCACTTTCAACCGGGTTGTGCGGGTAATACACGTAAATACACCTAATTTGTCAGCCTTTTTTGTGCACCGACAAAAGTCGTGCCTTTCTCTCCGTGACGGGAGAATTTATTTCTCATCGTTAGAAAATTAACCTTCCCCTCGCAATATACTCTTATCGCAAATGAGTACAAGAGAAGAACGTGCGAAACTGACATCTCATATTCATAAAACGTGAAAATCATTTATATCACATTTTTTTTTATCGATTCTATTAATTTCATTTGTATCAATAATAAAAATCATTTCTTTCAAAATTTAGTACACGTTGCTTTTTTTGGATCAGATCAGAGAGATGATTAAGTTTTTTTCGATTATTGAATTTGCAATCAGCCCGCCCAAATATATTACGCGAAATATTACCTCTATGCATAAATAAGTAACGGACAAGCTTTTGAAGTTTACCTGCTTCTCTTAGGCGGACACGCGAAATCTCGATTGCGTTTCGTGACGTAGCTCGTCGAAGGTTAAAACAGAATCTTACGTTGGATCTTTCGATGATGCGATATTGTCGAAACTTTGCGGGCTGTACCTTGTATTCGTGCAACTTTCAATAGCCAGCGGAATTTTTTTACGACGCTTAAAATATAAGCGATCGTTACCTCATAGTTGTATGCCTTACTAATGTCAATCAAAAATTATACGGAGAGAAAACACATCTGTCAACGTGTTTTATTTACTCATTATACGTATCAGTATAACGTATCTACGTATTTACTTATTACTTTTCGTTTCTCTCAAATATAAAATTTTTTAAATTTTATTTTATAACGAGATGCACTTGCATATATACGTTAAACTATTCTTTTAAGAGGTAAATTTAGTAAACGTAAGTTATAAAATGTGGTAAACGTATAGTTAAGAGGAAAAAAAAATCCAGGAATAGTTCAGACAAAATTAATTCACTTCAACCCATTAACTTCACATTCAGGTTCATTGCATTATGGTCTGTATTATTTATTTACCAGACAGGAAGCTCATTGGTAACCTGGCTGGGCAATGTTGCGGCGGAAGAAGACGAGCCGGAGAAACGCTTGGCGTGCTGGTGGCTTAATTGCTCGGGGGGGGATTCCAGCTCGTTATGGCCGGTGGTCTCAGGTACGCTTACATAATCCGTAACAGCGGTTTCGCTAACCCAGTTTGCGACCCTGGTTCGCCCGGTCATTTACTACGCAGAATCGAAATTTCTATTCGCCGTTGGAATCTTAAGGCGCCATAATCGTAGCTTTTGTCCTCGTTTAACGCAATTTATTCCACCTTTCCATCGGCGAAGATTACACGCGTTTTGCATGTTATTGAATACTTAGCTAAGTATCGAGCGAACGTCATTATGCAATGATGTATAATCAATCTGTGACTATGATAAAAAAAAATAAATCTCTATTCTAGTATTCTTGTATTAAAAGCAATTATTGTATTACACAACACATACAAATTATTTCAAACATATTTTCAAAAAATAATATGACTGTTTTTCCGATTTTGATTAATACAGAGCTAACCGCTGTGGCGTTACCGTCACTTTGTTTGCAATTTCAGATTATCGAAATATTTATTAAAAAATAAGTCAAAATTTTTATTTATTTTTGTAAAAATAAATTGTTAGCATTATATAATATTATATTCATTTATAACATTCTCTATAATTTTCTATTTCAAATGTCGACATTTTTTCACCTCTATCGAATTTTCTCATCGTTTAACAGTTTGTATCATTAGCGTTTATTCGACTCGCGATCTCGTGGCTCTTCGCTGCTACCCTCTCCCATAAGTTTCTAGTACCCCTAGTGGAAATTTCTCGAGGTGCGCCACCGGCAAGTCTATCTTCGGGGTGTAATTCGCGGACATCAACGGAATACCAATGTCGTTGCCGTCGTTCTCTATCATCATCCTCGTCGTTCTCCATTCTCCCCGTGAATGGTCATAAAAGTTTAGAGGAGAGCCCGTTTGGAGTACGAAGAGAGAGAGAGAGAGAGAGAGAGAAAAAAAAAGGAGACAGGGAGGGAGAAGAAGGAGACAGAAAGATAATCTTACAAAGAAAAGAGATGGATAGCTCGTAGGCGATCTACTTTATTGCAGCATCGGACATTATGTAGCTTATGAAGGTGGTAGAGCTTTGGCCGGATCCAGGAGAGAAAGAGAGGAAGATAGAGAGCTTTCGTCCGTGAATGAATGATCAATCGTTCCGTATATTGGTATGGTGAGAGGGTAGAAATGAATTTTTATACACTGATCACTCGCCATTCATTCACTGTTGAATAATAAAGCCGAGCAAATTCACCGAGAGCATATATAGAATTAATTGGTTATGCAACAGGAAACCGATTGTTATTGTTGGCACTTTTGTATTGCACAATTTACTCTGGTTTCCATCAAAAATGGAAAAAAAAAAGTTATATTGTTCTGAAAATGTGTTTTATGATTGTAATTCAATAATAAATGTTGATATAAAGCGTATTTCTTTCTTTCGCAAATACCAATAGTCCAAAACAGATTTTCAAATTCCGTTTTACGAATGCATATACATTTGCAATAAATGGTTCACATTTGCATAAATTATACGTTCAAAATTTTCTTACATACGATTTAGAGATGATATCTTGGTGTCTTGCACTAAGATTATTGTTTACATGTATTATCGCGATATTACGCCGCGTCATTGTTTATGCGATTGCAATCTTTAATACGAAACTCCAGAGGCTGCTTCTTTTTACATTTGAATTGTAAATTTCGTACACCGCGTGCATGGAATGATAAATACTATCCTTCGTTCGTATCCGGCTCCCTAGAGATCCGTACGTGACTCAGTCCGGAGAATAGCTCCTTGCTTCTTGCGAAGCGACGGATTGAGCTTTTCGATGCTTTTTCCCATCCCGAGAAGGATAACCACGAGAGATAACTGCGAACGAGCAGTGAATTAAATCGAAGTCAATATTTCCCTTGAATTATGAAAGAACCACCAGAAAGATACACTCTCGTGGGTGGTAAGATGATAAGAGAGGCAAGTCGAACGCATTACACATTCTTTAATTTAAGAAATAATTCATTCGTAAATTTGCGTCAAACTGCATTATAATAAATTTTCGGCAATTTCAAACGGATATGTTTTCACCAAGATTTTCGCAAAGCAAATCATCTTTTTGTTTTGACGCTTTATTAAAAAATGATGTAAGTAGATATGAGATGTAATGAAAAAGCAAGAAAATTTACTTGTACTATTTGTGTTTTGGCAGAAACAGATTCAGATATCAGTTACATAATTTGCTTATGTTCATTAATTAAAATGATTCTATTTGCTTTTTATATGTGTTCTCGTATATAGTTGAGTATTACAGCTCAGTAATTATAATATCATTATAATGATTTCGAAAACCAATAAATTTGATGCGCGGCATTAACTTTGCGACAATAATTTATACTTTAGCATCATTTATCGCGAAATTGCAAGTAAATCTTTCCTGATCATTCATCAAAAGATTCTTATCGATTAAATGTTGCTATCTTATAACATATTAATATCGTCATCGTCACACCGGCACTATATTTTGTTATCAGCGGCAAATTCATTTCCGAATCTTCAACGATTCCTAGGTCTTCGAATTAGAATTGCAGTTTTCCATTCCGCGCGAATCGGCGGATCGAGGGATGAAGGGAGAAAAGGAGGATCTAAAAAGAGAGAGGCGATGGGAGGGACGAGGTGGGAGTACATACGACCAGTGGATCAAACCGAATCCAATAACTCCCGTGGGATTACAACTCTGGCCCACGGGAACCGATCGTGTCTCGAAGAAATGGCGGGTACGAGAAGTGAGATAGAAAGAGTGGAGACATTCGCGAGGAAGGAAGGAGGGGTAAGTTTAGAAAGGTGAGTCATCCGGAAGAGAAAAGTAGAGAGATTGGCAGCTTTCTTCTTCGCGGCACAACAGCAGCAACGACGAGCTATTTTGTCGAGCTCGACTGGAATGTATAGAACGGTGCGGGCTGCATTTGTATCAGCTGATATAACGGGTGGACCGGGCAACATTCAGTCTGCGCGAAGCAGAGAAATCGAGAGAAAGAGGGAGACACAGAATTCCGCGAGCACGATACGTTACTCGGACACGTAGCCAATATTAATCCGCGGCGATCGCAATAATTGCTGCCGCTTTTTATATATCGGACACGATTATTCCCTCGAGCAATCGGGTGGCGCGGGACAAACGCGGGGCAAAGCCACGGTCGAGCCACCGCCTCCGCTAAATGATAAGAAAATACGCTGTTCAATCACGAGCTTGTCAGGCTCAACGGGTTTCCGTGACGCGCCTCGCAAAACGTTCCCGGCAAATTGAATTTCTCGAGGCACTTCGCGGCGAATCGCCCAAACTCGAACACGCGAGCAACGAACACGGCGGCGTGAGCGTACGTACAACGACTTAGCCGATTCCAGCCAAGTAGTAACGGTAGCTCCTACGATAGAACGATGTAACTTATAAGTCGTTCGCGGGATTTTGACAAATCGTTCGAGACCGACCAGTTCCCGATTTTCTCCACGCTCCTCTTTTTTTTTTCTTCCTTCTTTCGCTCTTCCTTTTTTTTTTTCCAACCCCCATCCCGTCACTTTGCTCTTTCTTTCCCAGCCGCCTTCCCAGTGCCGGTGCACTAAATCCTCGTGCCACGCCGCGCGAAAACTTTTTCCCCGCCGAAGTTGGAGTTTTCCCGGGTTTTATCGGCGCGGTGCGGGTAGTTTTTACTTGGCAGTTCTTTTTTTTTTTTCCTCCCTTTTCCTCCTTTCCCATCCGCAATCCGATCCCTTTTTCGTTTCTCTCCCTGCTCCCGCGGTGTGATCCGCCTTCGCTCGTCTTTACGTGGATCGGATAAAACCCAATGGCCACGCAAATCAAGCGTAACGAGCGATTGCGTTGGCCGAGTCGGCCGAGAGAGAGCTTTGCGATCGATACGATATCGCGAGCGGAGATTTCTCGTACAATGATAAGGCTTTAGCCAGTTATGTTAATCCGATATAGCTTATCAATTGCTTCATTAATATCCTATCTATAACTTAAAATGATAATATAGACCTCGTATTCGTATCTTGCTGCACTGTGCGACCGTCCTTTGATTAGAGATAACGTTGCAAGCGAATTATATTATACAAGACAAGTAGAATTCATGATCATGCTTAATGCTAAATATGTATGATACTACATTTATCATGTTTGACTTTTTGCACTTCAAAAAACATGTTTTGTATAAATTAAAGATAATAATAATCTAAAGTCTCAAGCGTTTTTTTTAGAAGAAAGGTCGGTAAAATTCTACGTCGAGACAATTTCGACGAGATCACAGAGGAAATCGCAATATATTTACGCTGAAACGTTAAAAGGGGCATCGTGGTGGCGGTTCTCAGTAACACGAGACTGAGCTTTGTTGACGAGACAAATGGAAAAGCACAAGCAACATCGAATGAAAAAGAAGAATACTCACTGACTAAGGTGAGGAAGGGCATACTGTGCTGTAGAAAATGGGGCGGGCTGCATGCTTCTTCCGGTCTAGATACTGCACTTCCCGTCTGCAGCTCGATCACATGGCCGTCTCTTCGGTAGAATGTCATGCACATAAAACCGCTCCGACTGGAAAAAGGAAGAATGCGAAATTTTATAAAGGTGGATTCGGGAAGCGACATATTCCATCGCTTTAAACGCATTCGTTATTATTCGAACAGATGTATATATATATAGTTGAAATTCTCATTATTAAAAGGAATTATAGAGATATTACTACGATTTTTTACGGTTTTAACTCTTCGTGCGGCGCAAATCTTATATACAACGCATATTTCAAAGATTGAGTAATAATTTTAGATATTTCTAAATATATAAGGTCTATAAAACGCGTCTCTTATCTATCTCTTTAAAAAATCCAAACGTCAATCATTTGTCGATAAATTCTAATATTGTATAAAATAGTGTCGTGTGTAAATGAGATGGAAGAACGATCTTACCAGCCGACAGTGAAGTGTGCTACTAGCATTGTCATCGTCATGGTCTGCGCGCCGTTCGATTGCTTTATGCTGTTGCAGAGAATTTTCACGTCCTGATCCTCCGGTCCGGGCACGTATTGTAAATCCATGGAGCCGCTCTCAAAGCTTGACGAAGTGGCGTTCGGTCGAGCGACGTGCAAGGAAGCGTTTCGGGGATGAAACGTGTAAGATCTGCCGAGGTCTAGAGTGTGCCAAGTCAGTCCGCCGCTCGAGTGTCCGGTCAGCCAATTCGGGAACCGACATTCACCCGGAGACGAGACTAAAATCAGAAATACACCGTATTGCATTAACAATGCGCCTTTGTATCTAATTAAAAGTGGCAAACATTGTATCACATTTTAAAGTTACGTTCTTCTCAAGCAAGAAGAAACTGAAAATAGGCTCCTTATCCTTGAAATATTTTACAAAACGCTCCTCCATTATTTTTGATAAGATCTACAAGTATATGAAGAAATAAATTTTAGGATCAAATATATCTATCTATCTATCTGTAACATTTATCTTGGTATTTTATTGACAAGATTCTTTTATATTTATTTGTGCAAATTATTCAGACCGCGAGACAAACTATTTAGATTTTCTCCTTAATTAATTGGCGATCGATTTCTCGCCATTTCTTCTTTGGAACTTGTCTTTACAACCTTAACTATCGTAAAACGAATGATTCTCCAGGTCACCGTTACGCGTTCTGCCACATATACGAGTTTGTCGCTCGTAAATGCGCCTCAGGATCGACGACAGCAACGTATATACGTGGTTATGCCGGCCGGGCGATACGCCCATGCTCAAAAATTCCACGGCCGTCCGTAAAGTCCTTCGTATCGCGAAATGACAGTCGATAAAGCGACGACCTCGATACTCAATATATACAGAATCGCGAAATACTCAGCCCCGAATGCAACCAATCCCTCCCCCTCTCTCTCTCTCAGTCTCTCCCAGCCTTTTCCCTTCCGTTTCGCTTTCATCCCTTCCCGCGGCTAGCACGATGATGCACTATGCGACCGATGCACTCCCTCGAGTCATACCAGCTCGCCGGGACGTTCCACTTCCGCTCGCGGCATGTAAAATCGGAGTATCAGGAGAGCGTTGGTTCGATCCGCGTCGAATGTTATATCCACGACGAGAGGACGGAAGGGTTAACTGATCGCGTCGCGCGACGGCCGCTTTTATGGCACATAAAGGCATCGTTGTACGCCACATGGCGAAAAGAATGAAAATAATTCAACTATCCGGATAAATTTGTACAACGCGATACAACACGATGGAGATACAAATTTCGCCATCGAACGGTACTCTCTTGTCTCTTAAGATGAAAACAGCGTCGCCCATGTGGCTTCTTCTATCTTTTTTTTTTTTTTTTGACGTTACGTTAAAATTAATTAGACTGATGAATTATACGGTTACCATCAATATGTATAAACCTGCAACAATTTGTTTCCTACTTTTTATTTTGTTCATTGATATTTCTTGATTGGTCTGTTTTTTTTTCTTTTCTTTTTTTTTTCATCAAGTATGAATTTTTAGCTCTCTTGTGTATGTAATTTATTTTAGTAACGTATGTGTGAGACGTGACGTGAAATTTTCAAACGAAACTGCGTAAAAAAATACACAAAAGATATTACGTAATATCACGTGGATTGGTGACCTATATTCTTCACGGTGAAACGGCATCATTTAAATTTCCTAAATGATTTATACTACAAATACAAATTGCATATTGTTCCAGTTTCCTTCTTTTTACATTAATTGCAAAAAACAATAAAATATAAATGACACGTCCCTTTGACAACGTGATACGGCAAAATTTGTGACGCAATAATAATGTCCTACATTCACGTTATTATTTTTCCTTTCTAGAAGCTTTGCTTTTTTGTAATGACGTTATCCGTTTTCGCGTTTTCGGCTAACTCGTTTTTCCACAAAATCGCGAGAGTGATACAATTTCGCGATTTTCATATCGAACATGCCATCTGGATCGATCGTTTTAATCTACGGTTGTAATTGTGTAAAAGGTCACGTCGCCACGATGTTAAAACTATCAGCATTTAATGTTGTTTTTCCAAAAATCAAGTTTCCAGAATTGGCACACTGAAATACGTCGGCGTATCGCATAGGTTTCGCAAACCGTTGAATGAATTTAACTGCTTCGAGTCAAACCATGCACAATTTTGAGAGAATTACAAGTAATTGTAATGCAGATAACGCGACGGTAATTCGGTGAAATACGTGTGATGTCATGATTATGAATTTATATAGGAATTAATAATTGAGTGGACGTATGCGTACGCACGTGCAGGGAATTATGTCGATTCCGACATGTGCACGATTATTACATTTATATCCGTTACTGGCAATCGCGTTTGACAAACGTTCGACATTTGTATTATCCTGCAATATTCTTTTGCAGGTGTAACCAAATTGGGTTAAAGCAATTCCGGCTGCGTTGCTAATCCGGGATAGAACATTGCGCGGATATAAATTGCATAATCGTAAAACCGAATCGATAACACGTGTCTTTCGATCTGCTCCCCTGACCTTTTCGAAATTTTTAACATTTACATCTCGGCGACCTCAATGCTCATTTCCCTTTTAACAATTTCTTTATTTGTATAGGATTTTTTTAAATCTGTATTCCAATCTATTTCAAAAAGCTAACAAGAGCCTCACGGATATTTGACCGTCATTTTTTTTCCTGTTTTTCTTCCAGTATTTTCATCTCTTATAATTAATCTACAGTAATTATAAAATCATATCTCTTTAATATTTGCTTAATCATCTAATTTACCTTATATTTTTGCAATTATTATATTTCGTTAATTGTTTAGTGTAATTAAAAACGAGGGAGTCAATATATGCATATATTTTCTGTTTTCCTTAACTTTTTGTAAAACTCCGATTACCGAGGAAAATTTGAAAAATTGATACGATTATATATCGTCTCCAACTAACAATTCGAAATAACTTTGTTCTCGAAATTTTACGGTCTAATAATTGGTGTAATTTGTCCTTCCGTTCGTCCAACTATTTGACAGCGCACACCAACTGAGCGCTCCATGCGAGTATCTCGCTATGCAGTCTCGCAGTTTTCCCCAGATATTTACTCTGGCGAGGTAGATGCCGTTGCTAATTGAACAAACTTCGGATCTCGACTGCGGTTAATAGGGGCTCGGGCGAGTACTGAAAGATGAGGGCATACCTATCTACGCGAAATGGGTAAAGTGGGAGAAAAAAGAAACACTAGCTAAGGTCCAAGGGATAAAGCGAAAAAGGAAAATTTGATGTTAATATATTTTTCTGCATCTCTTCGCCCTTCCACCTTTTACTTGGCGCTTTTTCCTAGAACGCAGATTGTAATATTAATGACGATGGTGAAGCTTACAACAAGCATCCTCCAAGACTTGTCTCTGTGTCTCCGGTTCTTTTAAGATCCCTCCTTCCCCTTCCCCCTCCTCCCGCTCCCCGTCGCTCGTTCTCTTCTTTTCCTCAGCGAGTTTTATGCGCGTGTCGGTGACTCCCACTCGACTTAAAACGATTTGCCGAAGGAAGTGGCAATTGGGAAGGCGCGCGATGAGCGCGCTGAAAAGAGGGGGAGGACAAATGCGCCGGAGGAGAAGGATCGTGAAAATCCACCGGAATGAAATCCGTTAACGAAGTTTGTCGTGAAACTGTGCAGAGAGGCAAGATACGGGTTTGCAAACTCGAGAGACGGTACGGCAGTAAGAGACAGAGCACGTCAAGCTTCAGGGGGGGAGGGGGGGGGGAAAGGGGAGAGGGTTAAGATGTAAGAAAGAGAATACGCGAACGCGGAAAAGTCGTGTAAATATTCCCTTTTTATTCGCAGAGAGAGAGAGAGAGAGAGAGAGAGAGCCGACGCGCGCCTTAAGATTCGTTCGATTAATGCGTGCTTGCGTCTAGTTTTGGTCTCACTAAGAACAATTTGTTCCCGACACACATATATACACATAAATCTAAATAGGGAATGATTTATTTTATCATCGCCATTTCATATTTTATTGTCCCGGATATGCTATTATTTTTTTAAATTTTATTCGCGAATATTTAGGTAATAAACTATTGATAAATAAATTATTATTCATACGCAAAGTGATATAAAACTATCCGGATGTTTGAAGTCGGAAAAAAATAGAAAGTTTTATACCACGTTAGATTATCCATCCGATATAAGCCACAATAATAACGAACCCTTTTTTTTTTCATTAACCTTTTTTATTTTTCATTCGATTAATTTCGCGAATATCGTCACAATCATTCATTTCATCAAATACTCGTAATTTTATTCCGGATTCAAACAAAGAAATTAAGAAAACGGGAGATATTTACGACTACGAAATATCCGTGTATACATTTCGGATTAAAAAGAGATTTCGGAACGCCGCCAGTATAGCGCGAGTATTACGAGATGTAATTTAATCCAACATTATTTATCTTCCAGTGTAAGCTGAAAAGTCCGCGTACTGAAAATCGGAGAAATACGGAAAAACGCACGCGGCCGAAACGTTGGTGGCGGAGAGGTGGGTTACTTACGATCGACGTGGCTCCGTAGCGCGCTCCGATTAAAGCCCGCTTTCATTGCCCGGAGAATTTCATATCTTTCCTTTCGCGATGATATTTATCAAACGTAATGCGCGAGCGTGAAGCCCCGGTAATTATATATGAATCCATTAACGGAGAGCGAAATGGGATTGCGAGCCGCGAGATGAAAAGCGAGTAAGACGGAAATGCGCACGCGGTGCAAAAGGGAAAGAAGGTATAGGACTCCCTTTCCGTCCCTCACGTTTCCTCCCCGCTCCCTTCACTCTTTGCTAGACGTTGCGCAAACACGCTCTTCTTATTCATGGAATAAAAAATCTGTACGTTGATTAGCAATTCTTTAAAGTATACATTACCGCTACCGCACATGACGCTCGTAGCATTTTAGCTCGCGCTTTTGTCAGCTATAATTTAATAATTGTTAAGCGCGGCTGTATGTGTGCTTTGCCGGCATTCCACTTAAGATGTTTTCCACGAGGAATACGGCGTTATACAAACAGCATCAGAAATGTAACATCGTCGTCAGCGGACAAGCTGCGCGTTTGCTCGTATGAATCATAAAAAATTTCAAAAATCCGGCCAGCTAGAAAATAACGATAAATTGAAACGTCCGCGGCCCGATGGGAATCCTCGTCAAGCACGTATTTACACTGTAATAATTAAAATCCACGAGAGCGGTACAAATGAAAAAATTTTAACGATGATGAATCGTACAGCTAGAGATGGGAGACACGATCCGTTGATACGATTTATTACCATGCGATATCTCATGATAATTAAACATTTTTTAACTGCCATAACTTTTCCACCCGCTAAAAATATATCTACCTTGCGCCACGCGAGAGCTTCGAACACGCAGCCATTATTATTATTAATTATCCAACAACGAGCATATATTGGCATTTGATATGTAATGATTCTTTATATATTCATCATTTGTTATCGATTTATGCCTAATTTCACATCGACGTATTTAAATCAGATGAAATTTGTATAAAACCTTTAACATTCTTAATTATATATAACTTCCTTCTTAACATTGATGTGTGCTAAATTATATTTATTTTTAACGAGGCGTTCAAGCTAGAATAACGAATTAAATAAAAGAAATAACCTACATCTCGGAGTACGACAAATTAATTTGAAAGAGACTATTTAAATGAACGACTGAACATTTATTTTACATATCAAACTCAAACATATTTCAATTTTATCGAATCATGTATAAACGTGAGTGACTAACAATCGGGTTAATATGTCAAAATGAGACAAAAAATAATCAATAAACATAGTTATTCTAGTATTAAAAATTGAAATATCGTCAATTTCATAATGTAAAAGCTAACATAAATAACTCAACAATCACGTTGTAAAGAAATGTGATGTGATATGAATAAAAACTTCATCGTTACGGAGTTAAAACACATAGACACATTATCGGACTCACCTTTCCTCAACGTCATCGTCCGGGAGCCCTCCATGGGACTGAACAGACCGTTGCACGTGGCGTCGCCGCTCTGTGCCACCCGGTATACCTCGGCGGAGCCCTCGGGCACCGGTCCGCCCGGCAGAGCGACCTCATGATCCATGGCACCCATGCCCATGGCGGCCCTGTTCAAGTTACCCTGCACCGTCTGGCCGGCCTTCTCGTACACGAAGCATCGGTATCGATCCTCGTTGCTGGACGCGTGGCCGTGATGCAGGCGGCCGACCAAGTAACGGCTGCTACCCTCCTTCCAGGTGGCCAGGCATTCCAGTTCCTCCACTGAAACAAACGAAAAAATATCCATCTTGAAATTAGTGAGGCTAACAATAGTTTTGAGTAAGCCAGGTCAACTTCCCAAAACCGCTAATAGAGAAATCGTCTAAGTGACAAGTGTCAAGATGGCTTTTTCGAACGCATTCTTGACCGGCAATGTATTAGTACGTCTACACTTCACTGATTAATACATTGTATGTAGTAAAATTAAATTTTTTGAAATATAATATTATTTCTCGAGGGAACGATATTATATATTTTATAAAAATTTAAAAACCTTATAAGAAAATTTAATGAAATATATACATATATTATTTTAAAATTTATTCAATATTTATATAGTATAAATAAAATTTCATGCCAGAAAATTCAAATAATTCTTTTATTTTTATTTATAAATATAAATAATATCCCAAATAATTAATTTTTTTAATAGAAATTGTATATGAAAATTATATATTATGTAAAATGTACCGGTCATTATCGGCTCGAAATTTTGTGGACAAGCTATTTTTTATCTATAAATTGCTAGATAATTTTAATTAACTTTTTCTCATTTAATTATTCAAGTAGTCAGAATTCTTGAAATAATTGTTAAGGAGAACTTTCTAATCTTTCTTAAATCCTCTGTGAAAGTGTGCAGCGCGATATTGACAAAGTCTTTGCATGCAAAACTAACAGACTGTCAACGGCACTCAACTGGCATTAAGAGCGTTTAAATCTGTACATCGTGTGCTCTTAAAGCGTGCGCGAGAGCGCAGAAAGCGCGAGTCTAGCGTGTAAAGCATTTGAAACTTCGAAAGCGCATTTAGCGCGTTTCGAAGCGTGTTACAAGATAATGGTGAAGCACGGTTGCGGCCTGACACTGTGCGCGTGCTCCTATGTTTAAACTGTCTGGAGCAACAAAATTAAATGAATTTGAGTTTGACGCTCGGAGCGCTAAACGTGCTTTCGAAGTTTCAGGCGTTTTACACGCTAGACTCGCTTTTAGCGCGGCCATAGCTTTAGCCCGATGTACATCTCAAAGTTTTATTCTGCGAGAACGATTCTCCGCATGGTAAAACCATCCGCTAGATAAAGAATTGATGGGAAAGCTGATGATGTTCACTTAATAGTCGTATTGTTTGAGAAAGCAATTCTCGAGGAATCTCTTGAAAATGTATATTTTAGCTCTTTAAAGAGTTGCTATGAGAATTTTTTAACATCCATGGTTATCGATGGAAAATCGAATGAGATCGTCGTTGGATTCGTATTGTAATTGCTTCTATCTCGCTTTTATTCGCTTCGTTCGGAAAAATAAATTAATAAATTCCACCACCTATATCGATAATATTAAAGTTAATATAATTTTGCGCAAATTTCTACGAATAAAAAAAAAATGTCACATATTCACTGATTAACTGGCCTTTCGGATCGCAAAATAACATTGGCTGCTCTGATAATGCTCTGCTAACTTGATAGTGTTGATATAATACAATACCTCGCGGCTAAAGCTTAATGCTCGATTTGGCAACTCTCTCTCGGCCATTATCAAGCATTTGCAAAAGCACCGCCTCGTAGAGAGGATTTCGATAGCACTTGTGGAAGCGCTATTGAAGAAACGGGCCAATGCAAACGTACGAGAAAAAGCGGAGGGAACAAAAAGATGAGGGAAACGTGCGGGTGCGGTAGCGAACGTCCTGCAGTGATCGCAGACGGACGATCGTCATGTGATTTCCGTGCGAAAAACGCAACCGCGATTACTGACCATTGCCCGCAGGCCGTACTTCGATATCCATTTCCACTTCGCTGCTGGATTTTTATTCGCAGCGTGCAATTTTAATGAAAACACATCTGCGAGCTCATGATAATCGATAGGAGAGTGAACGAAAGAGATACATCGGATTCCTATGAGAGTTGAATATAATCACTATATATATATATATATATATATATATATATATATATATATACATAGCAGGCTCTTATTTTTAATAATCTTAACGCTGAAATAATAAATTCATTGCATTATAAAAAGCACTTTTCTCAAATATTAAATCATTTTGCAACTCTTTTCAAATTTAATTTATTTAATTTATTTAATAAACTCTTTAAACATACTTTATTGTTAAATGATTTATCTTTTATATATTTACGTTTATTTATCTATTTCCTTGAATTGTTTCCATATAATTTAAAACTTGTTACAATTGTTCTTTGACGATAGAAACCGATAAAAGAGGGATATCAAAGGTTCAAATCTTTGAAACAAATTTACACTTGAAAAGATAAAAGAAGAATGTATAAGAGAAATTAAAAACAAGGAAAAGATTCAATTTATGTCGATTGAATTCTGCTAATGTTTACAATTGTTGGCTTTGATATTATTTAAGCTTGATTATATGCTGTGTTGTAATAAGAAAAAGTATACATGTATAGATATCGAAATGTGTACACCAAAGAGAACGTGACTTTGACAAAATTCAAAGATTATATTTTTATGTCTGCTTTCTGTATATACTCGATACAAGGGATCGAATCTATCGGGAATGTTAAAGCCGTAAAGAGAAAAAGTAGTTGTTTCTTCTCGTAAAAGAGACTCAAAGAAACAATTACGGTGAAGAAAAAATTAAATTTTTAAACAACCATTTCTTAAATTTTTAAACAATCCTTTTCTTTCGATACGGATTATAACGCATTTATTTCGTAAATTTTTGAAAACATTCTCCGCAAAGTCATGCCATGTTATGCAATGTAATATGCAATAAAAAAAAAAAAAAATTGACTTCGATATAAAAGAGCTTTTTCTCTGGATCCGGAAAATTTTTACTTTGTACGTGACACATACGGAACTATCTCGATATACAAATTCCCGTTAAGAAAACGCTGACCTATAAAATTCGTCAAAGGATCGGGCGGTTGAAAGACATCCGATAGATCCGGAGTATGTAGGTTCCAAAGATATCACCGGACAGCGTTTATTCGCCGCAAAAATGTTTCGAGCGCAGCGTCCGCCGGCCTGGCGTCGTAAAGACGCTTCCCAGAGCGCTCCTTAAAGCGCCATTGGGAAAGACCCCCCCCCCCCCCCCCCTCCTGCCATCCCGGGACATTCAACGACGGACGGAAAAGGTCGGTCGGAGGAAGACAGATGAACGTAGAGGAGGAGAAGAAGAAGCGAGGAAAGAGACCTGACGGCGCGAGCGATCGACTACTCGTCGGCGAGAGCGGGAGCTTTCCGGAAGATTTTCGCGTGAAAAACGGGATACCGGGATTCTCTCTGGGCTGTCACCGCTTTCCAGAGATCCCCGGCTTCCACACGGCGACGAGACCGACAATTATCGGTTCGGTACCGAAACTCTCGAGGCGTGGCCGGAAAGAAGGCGCAAAGAGCGAGAGATATTATCGTCCAGAAGCCGCCCGTAAGTTCGCTTCGGCGGCTCGCCCTCTCCTCTTTCTCCCCTTCTTCTCCGTCCTTTATGTCCTCCTCGCTCTAAAGATCTAGAGCCTCGGAATAGAGGTAGTCGGAGCATGATTCTGAAAGCGCGTATCTAAATCACATATCTCGCGCAAAAGTCTGCCTCTCTCTTCTTCTCGAGGACGACTCTCTTTCTTACGGCTCGCTCTTTTACCGTCACCGCGAGCGGCGCCTTTTTATCTTCTCCTTCGACCGCCGTGTGGAGTCGGTTTTTTGATCTCCGAGTAATTTGAGAGAGAGGTGCCGCTTGAAAAAAGAAAAGCCTTATTCCTCTGGACTTTACTCCAGGTGCTTTCCCTCTGTGCACCCTCGCCTTCGTTTTTCTCCGCATCGCTCGTCACCGTCAAAGCGTCCGGCGAAAACTGCGATTTTTCGCTTCTTTGAATGCAAACGCGGCTCTTATGCGAGTGAGCCACAACATTGAAAAGAAAATCGATAAATTAATTATAAGAAATAATATATTATTATTTATAACACTCAATTCTCTTCAGTATAATGGCAATTAAAATTTAAAAATTGTTTTCCAACGACAGAATAAAATTACTTTCGACAACAGCCTTATTTTTGCAATATGCAAAAATTACCAGCTTTCAATAATTACATTACATTTCTCTTTATATTTATATACTTTTCTTAAATCAAATCGATTCGATAGTGAACGAAGTGTTCGAGCGTTAGATAAAATATTACGTGTCAGGAAATTCAGAAAATACTCGGGCGATATAAAACCGATTCTCTATGCTTTAACCATTACATCGAATTACAGAAATTTTAAAACGCGGATTTCATCTATTCTACGCTGCGTTTGCCGATAACGATACATCATGCAATAAATCGGTTTCTCAACAGGTTGTCGAAGCAGGGAAAATATAGGGAAGGCGTTGATGATGTTCCCTTTCTCGCGTAAATGGTAGGATTCAGGATGAAAGGACCGCAATATCTGTGCGCCGATTTAATTCCGAAAAATCTGCCGCCTGACCGACTCGCAACTGCTTTTTTTTTTTTTTCTCCGCAAAGTGCTCGTTAAAGGCTACGATTCGCCGGTTAGATTTCGCCCGAAATCGTTTCCATTTTGATGAGTGTTTGAAAACGCGGGACCAAAGCGCATCGAAAGTAAATCCGATCAAACGCGACGAGAAAAATAGAAGAAAATGCAGGTATATAAAGCCGCACACAGCTAGTCTGATTCTTTCGTTCACATCGTTCGCTGTATTTATACGATGTGTATAGACTCTTATAATCCGTCGTGTTATCAAAAATATATGTGCAGGTATTGCAAAATTACAGAAAAAGCAATGGCTGTAAAAAAAAAAAAATAAAAAAAATGCAGCACCAGTTTTTATTTTTTTCTTTCTTCTTTTTTTTGGAAAATATTCGTTTGGAATTCTGTTTCTTCCGAAAGGCGATCGCACAAGAGGCAAGAAGCCCAATAATTTTATATTATGAAGAGAAAAATATTTGATATTCCGTAATTTTTTTCGTGATAAAACATGAAAAGCTATAATGACACGAAATAATACACATGTACGTATGCAAGTTTTTTAACATGCTGGATTTTCTTTGAAGCATATACCTGCAGCATGTGTACAAATGCAAATTATTTTGCAAAAAGCATCATGGACGACTCTGCAAATAAATATTTTAATTCGTAATAATTTAAATATCCAAATATAACGCGAGCATAAACGTGTACTGCTACTTTTCTTTGATGTAATCATTAATTGGATATTCGTTAAACAAATATTTTATTTTCTTATTTCCTATCTAATGGCAGTGTGATAGCCATTCTAATAGTAGAATCGATAGGATTGATAAATATTTAGACACCAGCCATACATTCTACAATGTATCTTGCTGTAATTGATAACGCTACGATAGCTTAAATGAAGTGAACTAGATCTCGTCAGCATCGATTATATGCTATAATATATTAAATCGAACACACGTCAGCCAAAAGTAGATGCATAAACCCGATATTGACTACAAATCTCATTGCGTCATGCTATTAAATGCGAATCCATCGAGTAACAAGTGTTTAATTGAAGCGTGCAAGATATGCAAACTGATGGGACGATTTATCGGGATCGCCCAAGTGACTACTCGCATGAGACCAATCACGCTAATAAGCCTCACTACTAACACTCCATTACTAAACTGTGCCAATTAATCATCGATTAACTTTCAAACAAAGATTTCACTCGGCTGCTATCGAGTATCTTATGAGCTATATTTTATCTAAATTTATGTAACAGAAGATGAGAATGTTATAATAATATGAAAATACAGAATATTCGCGGCTAAAATTTCCTTGTGCAATACTCATTACGTTATTATAAATTATGTAAAATATTATATTGCGTTGTATCAAAGGGCATATAGATTATAAAGGGAAAGTATTAACATAATTGTATAATAATATGATTACACGCATCGTATTTACATAATTTGTAATATACCGAATGTTTCAAAGCAACATTCTTGTAAAACAAACATATTATATAATAAATATAAAAACACAACTCTCACATATGTTTAATAGTATGTAAGTGTTAAATTCATTCAAAAAAGATACAGAAACTTTTAATCTTTAATACTTTAGAATTTTATCTTTATTGAGTATATAACAGAAAAATTTATTGCTAACATTTTTGTTAAAGCAAAATGTGCGCTAGATTTGTCAAAGAATGTAGCTAGATAAAAAGGGAGTGCGATGATAGATGGAAAAAGAGAGGAAAAAAGCTTAGACGTACTGTATACTTGTTCTTTTTTTCGTCATAGACTTTCTGAGAGTCAAGAGTGCCTTGTAATTCTTGTGTAAGCAACCACTATACATTTATTTACTTTTTCCGTAAGCTATAAAATTATCAATTAAAAAATTGCACAATTGTTATTTCTCAAGAAGCACGTTTTTAATTAACCATTTTTTTCTCAATGTTATGATTCAAAGCTCGAAATTCTCTAATACGTAGACACAAGTAGCTCTCTTATAGAACACATATCAAGCTTTCAATAAACAAAGAATATATTTCTTACCTGCACTCTCCGAAGCGGATACATCGGGACAGGCCTGGTATTTGAAGAGAAGTCTGCTGTCATCTGTACAGGTGTCGACGTTGCTCGGCGGATTCGAACACGTACCGTGGCCTCGATTGTACGAGAAGGTCATGGGTCCGCGAAAAGGGCACGCTACGGGAGATGCCTCCTCGCGAAACATAGAGTATAGCAACGCATCGCCCGTAATATACGAGCAGAGAGACGCCAGAGAATTTCTACTGTGGCAATAAGCTGCAAGAAGAAATTAATTGAAATTAAATGGTACTGTTTTATAATACATACATTTTATATTAATAATATGATACATAGATTTTATTCATCGCTTCATAAATTCGCGGCCCAGATTTTCCGACAGAAACATATCCATTATTCGGAAACGTGGCATCGCATATTAAATGCGTAGCATAAACGATATGAGAGAAATACATTAAATGATAGAAAAAAAAAAAAACGGCAGATAATTTATGTGTTATAAACGAGAAATACTTTAAATATGATTAATAAATTTATTTTAAACACATTAAGTACAGACACAATATAAATCTCAATTTCTCGTTTCGAGAGACAAATTTATTTATGAAGATATTTAATACAAAATTTACTTTACTTTATAGCATTTTTTTTTATAGTTGTATAAACAGGAAAGCGAACAATTTTATTTGGCAAGAAAGAAATTTACGCATATAAATTAACATGTGTTTAAAACATTTATTCTCATCTTGATTCATATAAATCGGCAAATCTGTGAAATTTGTATCGTTACAAGATTCGTTCAAAAGATATCGTGATTAGAGGTCGTGTCATCGTGGAAACTTCAATTTTCTCGAACGCAATATCGCCGTTATCGGATTTCATATCGCTGATGATAACGTATCACTCGTACAACGTAAAGTGAATGAAAGCCTCCACAAGCCGTCCTATTACTTGGTTCACTTCGCTCTCGGAAAAGTTCCGCGGCAGCAAATCTTTCGCTACGACGCGTATCATTTTTCGAACGAGCCAACGATAATCGCAGTTACATCTCTTTTTACGAGACTCACTCCCAGAGGAATCACGACGTTAATAAAAATTTTGCCGGCTAACGAAAAGTTCTTATATCGTCGGCGACACGGGAAAGACGGGGGAGAGGAGAAGGGGATTGAAGTAGTCTCGGCAGTCATTGGCGGAAGAGAGAAAGAAGGTCGAGGTTGGACGATGACGAATCTTCCTGAGTAGCAAGTTCATACTCGCGGTGGAAGTTTAACCGAGGATATTTCCCTCCATTTCTTTCTCCGCGCGCGCCGCGGAAAAATGGCGGGCACCCCCGCAAAAGACTTAACTTTTCTGCACGCAGGTGTTACCCGCGGCCAGCGAAAAATCGAGCAAAAGACTTTTGTCTTTAGTCTACCTCTTTATTGGCGGCGCCCGAGCTCCTTCTCGGAGCGCTTAAAGCTTCTCTTCTAATGCGAATACTTTCAGCGCCTTTAGACTGTTTCTTCACACGCGTTTCTTTCTTAACAATTATTTAGAATTTATAAACGATGCGATAGGAAAATTCAGATATACGTCAATCGCAGGTTTTTTTTTTTTTTAAATCAAAAATAGTTATATCTAATTTAAAAAAATATAGTTAAAGATTTATATAACTTCATTCATTAAACTAAAAATAAAAATAAAAATAAAATATTAAAAAACACTTAGTGTAAACAACAGTAAACTTTTCGAAAAAATTCTGATATATAAAAATTTTATCAACATTATTATTGTATACGTCACACATTTATTGAATGGGGAAAAAAATTTCATTGGCACGTACAGCGTGCAGACACGCTGAGTTTTCGGCTGCTCGACATCGCAAAAGCACAAAATTCACGTTTCTTTAATAAAATATATGTCGTCTGAGGAAATATTGCATTCGCGCTTCGACGTTTCGCTCGTCCGTGCTTTGACGTTTTCGCAACCGAGTTGCGTGGGATTCGCGCGTGGGAGGACAGGACTAGGCGCGCGTTCGCGTTCATCGGGCTCTTCCCATTTTTCCCGGCGACAAACTGTGCTCACAACGAAGGCAGTCTGCGAGCGACGGCGCTCGCGGCGTGACACTATGCAGATTAAAGCCCGATAAAACGACGAGAGAGGAGAGAAGAAAAACGGGGGACTTTGACAAATCGTCGAAAAATGCCGACGCGAGACGTAGGAGGCGGATCCAGCGCGGACGCTGTCGCGCACTTTTTCCGCTCGTACATGTTGACCTGCGTTTTTTTCTTTCTCTTTCTCTCTCTCTTTTCTCTGCCCGAGAGTCGGATGCAGTAGTAGCCCGCCTGCTATCGTATCCGGTAGACGAAACTTCTAGCTAGTTCTTGGTGCTCGTATCGTCGCGCTCGATAATCGATAAAACTGCAGAAGAAAAATATATTTCTAGATTGTAAAAAAAAAAAAAAAGTGTATAAATTAAAATTTTACGACAATTTTTATAAAAAGATAATATATAGTTTTATTTATTTAATTACTAACGGCAAAATTTTGTTAGGAATTATTATCGCGTTTCAATGAATTCGTCTCTTCGCTCCGGTTAAACGAAGCATTAATGAGGCGGATGGAAAAGGAATATCTATAGAAGGCTGAATGACGTTCCCGATCTCCTTTATGCGATAAACGAGACTGGTAAATCGCGGGGCGGAATTAGAGAAACGGTTTTCTAACATAACGAGTAACGGGTTTTCTAACATCGCGTTCATCGTTATTCGCAACGGACGCGGCAGATCGTTAAATTCTACGTTCAAGGAATAATTTCAGACGCTACGACTCCCTCGGCATTTTCCCTTTCTTCTCGTCCCGTCATCGTGCCGAGCTTTTAATTAACGATCGGTATTCTAATGAACGAACGGTCTTTCGAGGAGATCGTTATTAATCCCGCGAAATAACAACGACGCCAAGCAATGCGACTTGTTTTCACTATTTTTTTCGTACTTACTCTCTTTGTACTGAAGAACGTTGGGGTGCTTCTCGTGAATGACGACGCAGCGATAGCATGATTTTCTGAAAGAAAAAAATAAAGAACTCTACATTAAATTGCATTCTTCGTTTGATACTCGACTTCCACTCTCGCATTGAAATTAAACAGATAATAAAATGAGAAGATTTGAATAATAATATATTTTTAACACGCAATCATTAAAATTAAAAAATTATGTCAACAATTTCGTTAATAATAATTTATGATAAAATTAAATGAGAAAAACAGTGATTGAAAATAGAAAAAATCTGTATATAATTATTATTATTAATCATATAATCACAGACATATTCTGATTGAATGTCAATCTTTCCAGCAAAATGATTTTAATATTAATATCATATCTTTTTTTCTCTTTTGTAATCTCCCTTTGATAAAGTTTAATAATTTAAAAATATCGCAATTACACAATATATTCATTTTATCATGTTAACTTCATTATATAATTTCATTACAATTTAACGAAATACAACAAGCTGTGCTCTTTTGTCAAAGTTTCGTTAGATTAATTTTTAGAGCCGCGTGTTGTTTGTATTTTCGTGAAAAAAAAAAATTGCGTTTCTAACTTTTTCGTCGATCGTAACTTATTTTACGGATCGCAATTCTATCTCTCATAGACAAGTACTTTTATTATAAACGAAAGATTTTTAAACTTTCTGAGAACAGATTTATCTTTTTTATGTATTATTTGCATTAAATTCCTTGTAAAAAAATCTGAAAAAGTTTACAGTGCTTTTGAAACGATACACTGCCATTTCTGTGGAATTGAATAAACCGCTAGTCGATGAAAAAAAGATCCAGGTTATTCGGTTGAACGATATCGCTATATTAGCTTTAGTAACTAAGGCTTTGATCGATTGGATACATATATTCTATACATGTTATCAGTGAATCGTACTGTATATAATTCCATAGAAAATTTCCACAGTAAAAATTGTCTCGCTACAATTGCTTGCGGGATGCGCTCAAAGAGATTAAAATAAATATGATAGCTGCAATGCGGATAGCTTTTTAATTTCATTATAATGTCTGAAGAAACCAATATCGGATTGGTTCGAAAGATATCGGTCTTCTATTGCTTAATTATTTATTACAATACAATTACATAGATGAAAAATATATATACAAATATCTGTGGCTTTTTATAAAAGACATTAAGTTACACGTTTCTTTAATATCTAAAGATACTGGTCATTTTGAAAGTAATATCATAAAAGGCTTTATCCTATTTATTGGATTTATTATCTGAAGACAATCTAATACACAATAGAAAGCTAATTAGAATTCATTTTTTTTTAAATTTATTTATAATAATTAGTTAAAGTATTTTTATTTACCATAATCTTTTATTATTTAATTTTGTAAAATAAGAAAATGTGGCATTCAATTACTTACTGATCTACTAGAAGAAACTTGTCGCCTTCGTTGTGCAAGCACCTGCCCTTGGTTGATAACTCGTTCTTGAGTATCTCTATTGATTGCCTCACGCCACTTTGGAACCACTTGCCTTCCCATCTCGCTGGAAACGAGCATTCTGAAAGGAAAAAAAATAAATCAAGGTTAAAAAATAATTCAACATATCTTTTTCACTATAGTATACATTTTACATCTCATTAAGCAATCTTTGTTATATTAATTTAATAATAATAAAATGATAAGATAATTCCAAGATAATCTCACTTCCAAAATTCACAATTAATATCTAATAATTTTGAACGCGAAACTTGCCACATCTCTGTTTACACGTCACGAAAACAAAGACGAGAGAATGTAATATACCCAATAAAGTAATTCGGGACAAATCGAATGCAGAGGCAAAATAAAAAGGAGTAATAATAAAAGAAAGAGAGAAAGGTAGAGTCAAATAAAATTTGAGATGGAGATGTAAAAAAGGAAGAGAAAGGAGGGAGGAGAGAGAGAGAGTAGGGAGGGAGGGATGAGCGGAGGGACGAGGGAATTCGGGAAACGATGCTAGTATGGAAGGGATACATCCAGCCGAGTTATCGACGATAATCGAAATCCGGAGGAGTCCCTCGTGCCTCGTTCGTTTCCCCGTGCGTAGGTCCACCTATCTGAAAACGAGCGGAGAAACGAGGGGGAGGGCGACGCGGCGGGGTATATTTTTGAACTCGTCGAGGCGGGATAGGAATCCATTTTCGAGAAACGAGCGGACGCGCGATACAGAATACGATGTTTGATCTAAACATGAGGTGAAAATTACGAAATAGAAATGATGGATGTATCTCTTCTTTTCTTCCCGTACAATGGATATTACGTATCCATTCTCTGAATAAAACATATTATTTTTCAAACGGCGAATTTGCGATAAATCAGATACAGCTGGTCCCGTTATATATCATTAAATGATATATTTCGTGTTTTAGTGAATTATTTATTGATTATTTATAAGCTCTCAAATAGCAAACAAATTGACAGAATAATAATTATTCTATATATTTTACCGATATATTCTAATGAGAGAATGTTGATTAGTTTAAAATAATTTTTCTATTTCTATAATAAAATTGATAATCATTATAATTTAATAGTATCATTTCACATGAGACATCGTGTCACGTCTTCATCTTATCTTGATTTGAATCGTCGTTCTATATACGTACATGTCTAATATAATTCACGTCAGAGATTAATTTAATAGCATAACTTTATTATATATAACATCACCGGTTCGCTTGAGAGAGGTATTCTTCCTTAATATCCTATCAGATGTAACTGTCTCAACTACCCTTATGCATAGCCTAGTATTAGCCAGACTGCTAAAACTAATAGTCTCATAATTTTGATTTATTCTACGCAATAATTATCGCAATAAATCCCGTTCGTAATTCATCTATTAATAATAGTATTTTCACCTGAGATATGATTTTTAAATAAGAATATAGAGAGATTTGAATGTCACATTAAGATGTATCAAATAACCGCGACATTCCATGTAACGACGTTCCACTTAATTAAGCATCAGTAAAGCATAATTAAGAGAAGAATAAGCGTGGAACTCGACGCATGCCGCCAAAGTAATTTAACACAGAGAAATATTTTCGCGAGCATTTTCTTTTCTGACAGTAACAAAGGAAATTTTCACCGAGCGCCTGTAACGGGGCAAGACTGTTATTCGTTTCCCGAAGTTGACTCACGATGTTGATTCGTCTAATTGAAGTGAGTTTTTTTTTAGCTCTTCATAGAAAGAGGGACGGTTAAATGTTGGTTAAATGGTTTACCGACTGTGGGGTAAATAGCGACCTCTTCAAGAACAAAGCTCTGCGGCTAACGCAAATTTTGGCTGAGTGTTTGCAATAACAAAGCGCGAATGAATTCCGACGCTCCAAATCGTCGGCGCTGTCCTTTTAAGGTATTCTTCTTCTTCGTTTTCACGCACGAATGGTCGTTGACATGCTAAGCTTTGGGGCTTTTATAGCGGTTTGCACAAACATAGCACGTTTCCTTTTTATTCCGCTCAAAGAAAACAAAAACTGCGATTTCTTAATGGATAAGTCTGGAAAGAATTCCGCGTAGAAATAAACGGAAAAACACCCGAGAGAATCTCTCTCGCCTGATGATTATCATAATCTCACTCTGCACATAGAATTAATTCATGATTAATCTTATTATTGTCTAAAAAAAAAATCCACATTTTCATTTTTAGAATATAGTAACTCTATAATTGTATTGCCCTCCTTAATAAATAAAATTGTCAATTTCATAATTTTTTTATTTTTAAAGCAGCGCATTTATATAAAATATAAAAAAGAATATTTATAAAATAAGAGAAAAGCAGAGACACAATATATTTCAATTAAAATAATATAAAATAAACATATATATATATATATATATATATATATATATATACGAAAATCAATTTAAATGCGAGCTAAATGTTGTTCAGCAAACGAATACATCAGCGGGATTAATTAAACCTTGATCGTTCGCTGTTTATTTTACATTATTCATATCAAACAGAAGTAAGCGAAGGGTCAAAGAAGAGATTGATTACGCGCGATGAAAAAATCATCGAACACTCAAAAACGATAGGTACAGGTGCGTTCGGCGTGGAATAGGGGATCGATACGATGCGCGCGCGCGCGGGGATTTCGCGGGAACTACGGTCCTGAAATTCGTCAGCCACCCTCTCGCGCATCCATCTACCCCTCCCCTACCCTCCCCCCTCTCGCCCCTGCCCCTCCTCTATCGTCGTTTTACCGTCGGCGGCCATCCCCGGGCATTTATTTATTTCCACGCGGTTCGTATGCCGCACGTTGCCTCATCTCCCGACTTTCGGGCACGAGCGAGCAACGAGAATGGGGAAAGGGAAAAGCCTCTGGAGGGTCGAAACGCGCGGCGCGGGACCTGCGAGGGGATGGGAGGAGGGGGACGGGGACGAGAGAGTTCGCGAGGGGTGAGACTCCGCGAGTGGTTACACGCTAGGGTCGTAAAATCCGCGGGCGAGACTCAAAATCCGTAATCACAGTTCACAGCGGCCACCCACCGTGATGAAGCACCTTCGAGAGAGAGAAGGTGAATTGGCGGCTGGAAAAAAGAAGTTGGAGAATAATTCTCGAATCTGCCGTCTGGAGGGTCTGGAACGTTACGTGAATTTCATTCTTCGATCCACGGCCTTTGCCCATCGTGAGCATTGCAATAATAATCAATCGTCTATGTCGAGTCGAACTAGAATTCACCACTGATATCATCCACATCAATTTATTTATCGCGGTTTCGACGATGAATAATACGGCTTTAAGAAAAAATTTAATGTCGCGTTAACGAAGCTTCTCTTAATCGCGAGAGGATGAATCGGGATATGTGATTCGGTACGATAAAAGATTTTTCCCTGTCGAAGATTGGCGGTAATAAAGGCGGAATGTGAGATATTTTCGACCACCGGTTAATAATAGAGAATGTCCTGAAATTTTATATTTATGTCTCATACCTCCAGTTATATTGCTTGGTTTCGGTAGGAAACAGATCGAATAGACGAAATCGATACGCGTGTCGATCCAATCTGGGCTGTAAATTGAAATCCATAACGATAATTTCCGAATTTATATATTTTCGAATAGATTAAAAAATCTCTGATAATATAATAGATCCTAATAACATTTTATTTAATTAAATAACCGTGCAATTCGTGTAACAAATAACAGTTATTATACGAGTTAACTAAAAATATAAATTTACATTTTAATAAAAAAGGAAAAAATTTTTGATTACTATTAAAAATGATATTTGTTGAGTTTCATTATTACGCTTAAAATTATTATTTGTATTTGTATTTTCATTTGTATTTTATGTTTGAATATATACATAGTTCCAATACATGTAATATTTTGTTAATAGTAGAGAAAAGGGTAAAAAAAGAAAAAAATTGCAAGATGGAAACAAGCAATATAAAATAACGATGAAGCTTTCATCTTCGTAGCAATAAATAATGTTTATTAGTCAATGACAAAGTTTATGGTTTAATAGCGATAATAACATGCGACAGAATTGGATTTTCCTCGGTTTGCAATAGTCATTAACAAAGAATACCTTTGCAAAATTAATTCAATATTTCCAATTATATATATATATATATATATATATATATATATATATATATACATATATAGTGTGAGATTGATAATATCAAATATCCTAATAAAACGAGATATGAAATAAAATATTATAGCAAAAAATTAATTAGTTGATTAATTATAAAATGAAATATTAAAATAAAAAAGCTTAAATAAATAAACAATTATAAATTGTTAGAAGAATATAAATAATAAAAAATTAATATATATGTATATCAATTTCTCTTAATATATTACCTCTTACATTTTCTTTTGAGTTGAGATATAAAAGATAGTACCATACATTTCGTGAAGATATACGCAATCAGAAAATGAAATAATTTGATTATGCAAACGAAATAACTTTGCCCTTTAGAAATAGCGAGAATATCGAAATAAGGAAATGTTACACAAAGATCTACCGTACCACTAATCTTTCCTCCGACAAATTAACGATCCTAGTTATTCAAAATTCTCTTGCAGCGTAACTTTTGCCAGTGAAATACTATCGTACCTCTGTTTTCGGGGGTAATCGCGCGAGCTTACTTAAACCCCACCAGATTCGGACGACGTTACTTACCGCGTAAGTTACGATCGTTGTAGCAGCGAGAAGTTGAGAAACGTTCTTATGTGCTCGACACGCAATTAAGTGGGCTTTATTCTCACGGACAGGACATTACTTTCCGCATTCTCTCTCGGAGACCACCCCCTCCCCCCCCCTTCCCCCTCCTGTCCCTCATCGCTATCCCAACATCCCTCCCAGCTACCGCACTTTGCTTTTGTTCAACGTATAACGATCCCTCGCGATAGTAATTCACCCTCCTAAAATGGCACATGTCCGTCGACAAAACGATAATTTCGTTAACAAATAACTACGAGCCACTATATACGATATTACACTTGCAAGTGATAAGTAAGAACCATTCCACCGCATGTATTATTACAACAGTGACATAATCGTCGTACGTGAAAATTAGCAAAATTAAGAATTATTATTTACATGACGAGAAATTCTCTCACCTAAGAAATCCTCTTTATTAGATTAATCTCCGTTGTTTGCCATTATTATTTTACATTTCCATATTATGTCCATGATTTTGGAGATAGAGAAGATTTTGCTGCAGCAAAGATAGTTTTGACATACAAATTCACCGACGAATCTGTCATTGCGGCTTTTCCTCTTACACAGTATGGAGTATGTGTGTGTGTGTGTCCTGCATTCGCGATACATCCTTTATCCGAAAAAAGATATCACCACGTTTTCATTTATTTTTCAGAAATACGTATACACATTGTGTACGTGTGAACGAAAACGCAAAATGCCTCTCCCCTTCTCTCAACAATCGAGGATCCCTTTCGCGAACAGTCGCGAGGGATTTAAATCCATCGTCGCGCAAAAGCTCGCTCGAGTCGTTACGTTGAGCACAAAGAATAACGGACGGTGCTCTTTTCGGCTCGAATATCGCGATTGTTACCCGACATAGTCGGGCAACGACCTACTTCTGACACCGGCGCGACGCCAACATTATTTTTCGTTAAACGAATGGCCCTCGGTAGCGGGCGCGGATTTGAGAAACGCAAAATTATGTGGGCTTTATTCTCACGGACGAGTCATTACTTTCCCGTGACCTCCTTATCCGTTCTGCCCTTCTCCCCCCCCCCCTTCCGAACCCCTCGTTTCGTGGCCGTGCGCGAGTAACGATTCCTCGCGAACCTGTAATTTTCAACCCGAAATGGCCCGTGTCGTCCAATTGGACAATGATAATAAGGACAATAACGACAAGAATAATTGCCACGGTAATGAGGAAAATCATGGGGCCGGAAGTGATCTCGCTTATTGTAAAAGATTGCCCTTGTCCCTGTCTACGACGTGGAAGATGATAATACTCTTAATTAGATCGTAAAGTTCCTTCGTTCAAACGTAGGAAAATTAAATTCGTTCAATGTTTAAAAATGAAAACCAATAGACCGTGAAATATGAAAATAGAATTTTTCTTTATAATCTCATGTATAATGTCATTTTTATAATATCATTTTATACATTTTATATTTTCTCATTTTTCATTTTAAAATTAAAGACTTTTTCGCTAAAATATTTAATATATTTTTATATTTCAGAGAGATTTAAGTTTTATATATATATATGTATAATCTTCGTTCATAAATAATTCGTAAAATTATTTAAATACTTGTATGTTGTTTAACTATTAACTGCGTTTCCAATATGCTTTTTATTTTTTCAAAATAAATTAATTGAAAGAAAAAGACAAAAATAGAAAATCTATGAATATACATCAACAATTCTTTTAAATGTATGTTACATTGCAAACACGTGTCTCAGACATTACATTTCCTGTATTTTCCTTTTTACAACGCAGGATAACGAAGCTTGCCAGATCGCAATATATTTCTCGAAAAGATGTACGTCAGCGTGCCAGAGATTAATGGTAAGCAAGATATTTTCCGAGGAAAAAGATATTACAACTACGGTAAAATCGCATAGAAATTCTTCATATAATTTCTTTTGTGAATCATAATTAAAAATCGATAAATATGCGAAATCCATAAGTAAGCCAATAATTTAACCAAGTAATGAATAATTGCTCACAAATATATATCGAAACGATACTATAAACAATATTTATTTGTTATTACTCCTATATTTTGTCAAATTAAAAAAAAAATAAGTTTTTTAAACTTTTCAGATAAATAAATAAATTTGCAATAAACATGAATATTGAAAATGTTTATTATAATCATAATATAATATTCAGAGCTCTATAATATTTTAAAATTATTTTAAAATATGCTGAGATAAAAAGATCGTTGCGAGTACGAAACCGTGAATATTTTTAGTTTTCTGTTCAATCTTGATTTATGATCGAAAGCTGACTGTGAGATAACAGGCGCAGCATTTAGAGATCGATAAAGAGCCGTAGTAAGAACGTTCGTATATCAGGCAAACTTAAGGAGCTGCGTTTTCATGGATGCGAAATTACCTCGCGTAGTCTCTTTGTCTGCTTTTCGTGTGCTCCCCTTCTCTGTGTGGAAGTAACGACCCCCGCGAGGCTGTAAGTCACTCTCGAAAATGGTCCGCGACTACGTACGCCAATGTCGCGCGCCCCTTATTCCGGTAAAGCGACTACCGTGTGACCAGTTCCGAAGTTTCTTGATTAAGACAAAAAGGCCTAACTTAATGTAATTTTGCACGCTCATTCTTTTTCGATCAACGTTATCACATTTGACTTTAATATACTTGTTTATATCTATTGTCTGTATCGAATTTTTTTCAAATGGAATCTATTTTTAAAAATTCGAAGCAAGTTTAAAATCTGAAAGAAATTACGAAAAATAATTTGTTTGGACATTATAAGTCACTGTCGCGAAATATATAGTTTGTTCTGAAACATTAATTTCTAAAGTGATATACATAAAGTTGTACAGGCAGTTTTATTTATATAAATTATCTCCCTTCTCTCTCCCTCACTCTTTTTCTCTTTGTTACAGATAAAAAAATAAAATTTTATCAAATTAATATCAAATTTTTCTTTTAAAATTGACTTGTAGAAAAGAAGCTGAGTGCGTATCTCATAAACGACACATTCACCGCTCTATTTCTGATGATATAGCTTTTTCTGCATCACACGGAGACAAGCAAATAGTGCTTCCGCATCGAAAGTGTCTTTGTTGCGCATGACTTTGTTGGAGCTCGCATCTGATAGGAATTCACGTACGAAATATTGGAAATGTTGCGGGAAAAAGCAATGCGTGCACGATGGGAAGACGATGCGCGGGCAACGCCGCGTAATCGAACATAACGTAATCTCGTTATTGTCCTCGTTGTCGACGGCAACGGAAAATTTGTAAATTTTGGACAAAAATGCGCGGTAAAAAAAAAAAAAAAAAGAATTGCTCGATCCTTGAAATATAAATCTGCGCAAACGAGCTTTAATAGCTGATCAGATATTATGATAAATATTATCACATTTGTGCCCCGAATAATTAGCATGCGCTCAATACCTAGAGAAATTTAACATTGTGTATTCTCATAACTGAATAACTGTCAAAGTGTATCTGACAATTTGCCGAGATTCGATTTTTGCGTTGCTACAATTATAGCAATCTAAAACAAAGTTTCCTCTATGAAGAAGCAAAAATGACAAGTATCAAGCTTACGTGAAATGATTTGGGACTTTCAAAGGTAATAACAATTTCACGGTACTGTGCAAAAATCCAGAAAGCCAAGAGATGTCAAGAGATGCCATAAATACAATACACATAAATAATTCTATGTTCGATTCTAAATAACAATTATAATACACCTAAATATAAATTGTTATTTGACAAAATAATCTTCTCTGACAAATATATTTTAAACAATTAAATATTTATAAATTAAATCATAATTATATCCTTTGAAATTTTTGTGTACATCCCTTCATTGGAACAAAGTTTGATAAATATCATTTAAGTCTTTTTTTTTATGTATGTATATTTCCCTCTCTCTTTCTCTATATTATATCGAGTAGTGATGTATACGTTGTTCTTTCATTCCTACGTAATTAGACTAATACTGAAAGAAAACATAAGAAAATGGCAAATGTACTTTTTCTTCCAGTAGAGAGAAAAAGAGAAAGTGAGAGTAAGAGAGAGAGAGAGAGAGAGAGAGAGAGAGAGAGAGAGAGGCGCACCAAACTTTCACAATCAAATTCCGCCTTCAAATAAATATTTACCGACAAACACCCTCTTTGTCTCCATAACGTAGTCATACGGCGACACTGCGACTATTCGAAACTCGCTCGAAACACCGCCGCAAATAACTATTAAACCGTCCCCTGATCGACCGATCTCGTCGGCACTTTTATTTCCGGCTTGCGGACGCAACGCCGGAAAAAAAGAAACTTTGGGGGGAGCAACATAACAACTAGAAAACTCTCTCTGCCAAGCTGGCGACATTATAGCCAGCGTGTCTCCTCGCGTCCCTCTTCTTCCTGTCCGGTAAAAACTGAAAAAGGGTTTAACGAACTCGGTGACCGCTGGTTATCGATTCCGATCAGTTTCCCAATTTCGCACAATACAGCAAACTCCAATTTCGTAATAGTACAAATTTCGTTAATTTGTACTGTAAAATTTTATAAAAAATGTACTAAATATATTAAAATATAATAAAAGATAATGTTTCAACATATATCATTTAAATTCGTTTTTTTTTCCTTAGTCATGCAGGACACGCGACAGAATAAACATATGTGTAATTGTTTGTTCAAAGATTGACGATAATAAAAAGTCAAAATAAACTAATCAAGACTCTTATGAATATCATCATATAAAGGAGACAAAAGGTAATTGAAATATCAACGTAATTTAATTGTAATAAAACATGCGCACAAATTACCGCGCTGGCTCTTGATTATCTTTTGTCTCCTTCATATGATAATAAAAGGGTTGACTTTTTAAGTTAAGATTAAACAATTCCTAAATTTTCAGATTCTTAGGTTGTCCTCTTTATGAGAGATAACAATGCGAGATAACAATCTTGAGACATAGAAAATTAGTTTGCGAAATTGTCGAAGGTAGAAAATTCATTAATTTAATAAAACACATTAAAAAACATCAAGTAAAATAAATCTGATATAAAAATTAACGTTTCTATTTGTGTTTAACACTATCATTACATAAATTCAAAATAATATCTATAGTATACATGCAGTGGTATATTCGCATGCCGACTGATTCTCTCTTCTCATTAAGTGGAACCAGGGAGCGACCAATTACGGTGCATGTAACAGATGCAGATACATCCTAATCGATTCGTTACAATTGCTAAGCAAACGGATCGTTCAATGCTAGGCAAATTAATTATAAAGCTCGGAAGAGAAAGCTAAATTTAACCGCGAGTTATGCGGTTCTTTAATTACTTTATAAAATTTCTGTATTTTTCTTATTAATTATATGAAAAAAAAAACATATATTATTTTTATAAAACTCCAATTTACAATATATAAAACTATGATAACAACTAATAAAAGTATAAGCCATAATAAATGCAAGTCATATATTAAAAAAAAAATTATAAAAAGAATATCCAAGTTTATTAAATTTTGCAAATGAAATTCCAATAGTTAAAAAACTTAGTAATCAGATATTCGCATTATTATTGTAATTAACCATTTGCACCATGTCGCATAACCGTTGATTATCTTTACGAGAGGAAGAGAATGGCAGCGCCGATCTTTGACACTTTGACAGTCTCCGGAATGAGAACGGAGTGACCGAGGGTGAAAAACCGCGACCGTGCTCACCCCTCATTGACAGCTGTCAAGCGTCACAGTTGAAAAGTTTTATGAGAATAAGAGTTGATATTGCTGTACGCTCGCAGTTTTCTCTCTTACATAGGCTTGCTTCTTTTCATTATGATGTCAAACGAAATCTCCATAAGCTCATTTGAAATCAATTAAAAATTCTTTCATTTATTAAGAATATTCAAACTCGATTTGTTAAAATCTAAATGACATCAAGATTAGTTCTTAAAATTTTAAAAACACACTTTAAAATTTGCTTCCAATGTTTAAAATGTTTCCTCTAATAGTTGTGCGTCAAATTTTCATTGAGAAAAAATCCATTAATTACGGAATTAATAATCAACCACAGAATTCTGTCTTATCAGCGCGCGAAAATGACAAAATTTCTTTCAATTTCATCGGATGCGATTTATCTTTGTCGCATTATCGCTTTCAGATTTCAGAAATAGGTGTATCGCGATAATCAACTTCAAAACGCTCGATGTTAATGTATCGTGAAATGCTTAATGGGCTGGACCGAAATGTTACCGCGTCGGCGTCAACACTATTAACTCCACTGCAAAAGCCGAAACGTGCAGATTACTTCTGCGCTCGCAGCTACCAATCGAGAAACGTCAGTCACTTTTTTGTCTGCTGATGCGGCGCGTGTCAATGGGCCGCACGAGACATTTACCGATAATCGGGGTTACAAAATATTGACAAACTTTCATCGTTTTCAGGATATGCCTTAACTATACTGTCGCAGCATATTTCATATCGTCGTCCAAAAATGGCTCAAAGAACTGCCATGAAAGATAATCGTATCTTTGTATTTAGAAATTTAATAATTTATCAAATGACATAATACATTTTCCGTCACTCCGTACAAATAATTTTTTTTTTTTCATAACTATATCATCGCGCAAAAGACAGATGCAAACAAGCGATTTTGCATTTCTACAAGAAAAATTTAATAATTTATTAAGTAATATAATACAATCAAATCTCATATCACTGCGTGCATTATCTCTTATTTGATAGCTGCGATCGTACAAATGCGAACGCGATGTTACATCAATGCGAGATATTAACGTACGCTTTCGTGGTCATCGAGAAATTTTTATATTTCTCACAAACACTTCAGTTAAACATACGGCTTATTATGTCAATTCGTCCCTTTCCCCTCTTCCCTTTCCCTCTCCTGGAGCGATATAGCAGAAATAGTCGGCGCGGCGCGGAAAAGGAAATTCGATAATCACCGCTTTAATTTTCAGCGCGCGCGCGTGTGCGATTCCGACTGGATGAATTGTTGAAGGAGAAAAAAAAAAAAACAAAAAAAAATTGAAGTTCTCTCTCTCTCTCTCTCTCTTCTATTGAGAGCACGCGAAGGACAGAGGGAGGACAACGCGCGCTCGTTCTCGATGACGATGTCACGGATTGAAATGGCGCGTAAAATGGCCACTGCTCCCAAGGGCAAAATATTCGAAGTCTCCAATTTTATCTCTCTTCTGTCTCTCCTACTTTCATATTCCCTTTCGGTTCACGTTAAAAATTGGCCGCCCGCCACATAGCGTGAAAGACAAATAATAGAGAAAATAAAAAAATCGAATTATTGATGCATCTCTTCGATGCGATGCCTACAATAATTGATTAGAATAATTTTTGTGTGACTCTATATGTGATTAATTAATATAACGCTATTTCATAATTTAATTTTTTATGTAGAAAGAATGTAAGAGTAATGCCTAATATAAATATACTATATAACAATATATAGTACTGTCTCTCTCTCTCTCTCTTTCTCTTTCTACTTTTTTATAATGATTTTAGAAGCGCATGCAGGATGTAATCTTAGAGAAAAAAAAAAGAGCATGCGGAGAGCACATCATGTTTCACATTCTTTATAGTCCTCTGATAAAGAAAAATTGCATGATGTATTAGCAAAAGAGTATAAGATTACAACCTCTTTATTCTTCTTTCGCAAGCGTTTAAATCATGCTTCGCGATACGTCATATAATCTTTTTTTTAGAAAAAAATTATTAAGAAGTTATTATTATTCTTAATATTAATTTCTTTTTTCTTCGTAGTGACATGCGGCAATTATTGACAAAGAAAAGCTATATATGAAATTACGATAAATAAATAGTTTTAAAAAAATTTGGCTTTCTTCGCTAAATAAAAAAGACTCCCACGTCTTCCCGTTTTTTATACGTGTTCAAAGTGTAAAGTACAATAAACAGAAGTTTGAACGACTTCTTTGGATACTCTTTTCGGGCACTCATCGCGAAAACATAATTTTCTCGTTCCCTGTTTCCACACCGTTCCCAACTTTTCCGCTTGACAATCGCGCTCTTTGAATTACGCGATATCTTTGTTCGCATCCGAGATTTTCGAGGATTTTATGTTTTTTTTCATCAGTTTTTTAGTGGATAAAGTGGACAATTATATTAAAAAAATGGGGATAAGCATGACGAGAGAAGAATAAAACTAATTGTCACAAATTTGACGGTAACTTTCAAGGAGGCCTATTTAAATCGTCAATTGCATACATATTATTTTACAATTTGATTTTCATGAAAGGGAAAAAATTAAAATTAATAGTAAAAATAAATATATTATTAATGCATAATATATTCAATTTCAAACTTAACTTGTTTCCCCGTTGCGCGGTGAGATTCGTCGATATACAGAAAACCATATTTAACTACCAAATAGTTAAATATTTAAATGTTTATGTAATATGTTAAAAATATGTTGGAAATACGTGAAACGTATTATGCGTGAAAGTATATAATTAATCTCATATTTTATGTTAATAGTACTCGGATAGTAATCTGATTTTATCAAAGCTTGCGTAACATAAATTTTTACAATAATGCTTGTTTTGTATCCTAATTTTATCGACGTACAGTAGAATGCATTATAAACAGCACGCGAAGTCATCGAAGTCGAAATTGCAAAATTTTGCGCCTGAGAAGTGGTAAGAATGGATTTCGTTATGGAATCCAGGAAAGCTGCTCGACTTTATACTCGCACAAACTTTATCCCAGACGCATCCGCGAAAGCAGGAAAAATAGTACAGTCGAGAATATAAGTGCGCTGACACTGAGACTTGACAGGCTTTCGATAATGCCTTGCTATCGTAATAGACAAAGTACAATATGATTCAAGGAAGCCACAATATGTAGAAAATGTTTTAAGGACGTCAAAATAGATAAAATAAGTCTACATAAACACAGAACTGATTCTGTATTGAAGAAAAGAAACGAAAGACAAGAAAAGCCAAAAAAATGTAAACAATACAACAACAAAAGAAAAATTTTATCATCATGAATAATTAAAGTTTTGTAAAGTATAAATAAATTTTGATACAAAAGAATGCAGTAATATTTAATCGTTTGCAGTAAAGGTTCTCTTAACAATTCAGAATCATATAAGAATTTATTGAAATGCCCCGAAAATTTAAAAAATATTATTCCGGATCATTATATATAAATCTCGAACATTTATACTTATCAATTGTATAACCTTCCACGCAAAATTTTCATGAAAATATCTCGATAGTTGTTCAACATACAATTTACTTTCGCTAATAAATTGTAGCAAATACAGCATTACTATCTTTTTAATTAAAAAAATTAAATTTAATAAAATATTTTAAGCATTATTAATTTTCTCAATTGTATTCAGAAATTTGAGTAATAAAATTTTCTCGATAAAAATTAAAAGCAAAATTTTATTGTCGAGAAAATAACATCAATATTGCTTATACATATATACGATTGTAATATTATATATAAGAATTATCATTAACTTATAATAATTATAATCATGGAGTAAATATTAAGCACAATCACAATATTCAAAGAGACTATTGATCAAAATTATGATATCAAATATTAATATCTTTTATTAATCTCAGCGACTGTACTTTGAGAGAGACGCAGAGAAGATTTGTTCAAGATCCCGCAAAGTTTGACAAAGGACATGGAAGATTCTTGCGAAATCTTCGAAAATATAGGCGCGAAAGCGCCTAATATTGTATTCATGAAGTGACGAGCGGGTTCGAGCTGTTCTGAATAAATAAATAAATAAATAACTGAATGCCCAAATGCGCAAACTGCACGCTTGGCGGCTGTGCGTTTGTACACGCGGATACGGTATAATCCGCGTCTGTACGTAGATATGTGTACTGTGCATGCACAAACACACACACACACACACACACACACACACACACACACACACACACACACACACACACACACACTGTTACATCTCCAGATATATGTACATCCTAACACCTAGCGTAGCACACATGCATACAAAAATACACACGAACGTGTATACATGAACGCGCGTTGCAGAATGCGGAGACAGAGAAATGATCGTCGGAGTTGGTCGGAGAGTCGACCAGCGGTGGAGGTTGACAACTTCGAGAGCTCTTTCAATTTATCTCATCCCCCGGAGCGCGTCTCTTCTCCCCCTCTCCTTTCCCACCACGCGACCACGCGTCTCTATTCTTCGTCCACGTAAGCCTTTATTTCTGCATTCGAATCGCTTTCGTCCGCGCTGCGATATTTTATTAGAGTTCTGTCACGTTCGCGCTTCGCGTATAAAGCGGTGGGACCATCGATGGGACAATAAGAAACAAATATATTTTAAATCGGGTCGATTAAAATAATATCGCGCATTTCGTCGCGATAGTGTTTTAATAGCCGATAGTGTGATTTATATCGTCATTTTCATGAAAAATTGTCTTTCTACTTGGCGCGGAAATATATAAACGAGGTCAATTGTTTTGCTAATATAGATATTGTTTCATAAATATGATAATAGTAGATAAAAGAATTTCAGACTACTGCTTCACGATCAAAATATGGCCACTGAATGTAAGATCATTATTTTTTAATAATAAAAAAAATGTGAATAAAAAAAAAAAGGAAATTATTAATATCCATGAGAGTTTCCTAGAATTAAAATAGCATGTAACCTTCCCTGGGCACAAAAATAATTACTTGTTAATTTTGTGTATTGCAATAATAATAATTATTATTATCACACAACTGTAATAATCCTAACGGTCACAATCACAACAGTGCGCGTTAAACGGAAGAATATTGTTATTATCGAGCTGAAATATATAGGATTCGCGCGATGATCTGAAACGGGTAGATATTAAGAGCGGCAATAATACTTCGGAAATAATATACGATTGTACAGCAAACACGATCGTAAAACGCTCAATTTAGCATTCCGGGTACGCTAACCGCGGATAACAGGCAACGCTTTGTCAGTTAATTAATAATTACACGCAGTTTGGTTAATATTAATCGCGCGCGGCTTCGATCCCGACAAAGAGGAAATATTAATTCGTCCCCTCGCCCCCTCATTCATTCTCGCAAACATATCCCGGCATCAGCGAGCTCGACCCCGCGAATATGTTTGCAGTTTTAGAAATGGTGATTTAAATGACGAAAAGATCCATTTTGGAGTTTTCAAGAGCGCACGAGAACGCTCTTCGTAAAATTTATAGCGCGATCATCACTCGTCGGAACGCCTGTCATATGAGAAGATTCCCGGATTACCGTTGTTCAAACGCGCGAAGGACCCTCGTGACAGGCCTGATCGTCCCAACCCCATCTCCCATCCTCCAAGGATCCCATCTTCACGACCTTCGTCCTGGCAACTCTTATCCGAATAGTAAAATGCCCGCGAGAGAGCTCTTCCGCGATTATATTGGTCCTTTCAAAGAGGGAAAAGAGTAAAAAAGAGAGAGTTGTCCGAATTTTCGAGTTCCGCGAGGCACACTTCATCAAAGTATGTTGCGCTATTAATGGCATTATTGTATTAGTTACGAATGCATCGCGTAAGAGAACATCGCGGCTTCGAGCGATGTCCCGGGCCCAATGTTCGCGCATATCGTGTGGCTCGTGTGTTAATTTAATTAGACCGCTACTTCGGTTTAACGCGGCATGCGATACAATGCGTTGCTCTACCGCAGCAGTATGAATTTGAAAAAGGGATTTAATTAAAACATGATGCGTAGTGTGTATGTGTTGTTACGTTTGCGCGAGATGTGCCCCGCAACATTCTTTCAATTTTAATTATGCAAGTTAAACTTTTAATTATACTCTCTTTTTTAACTGCTGTAACGTATTTTATTCAGCTTTATTAAGTCTAAATGTGCAATAGAATTATTGTTACCAATATATATATATTGGCTATACGTGTTGTAATAAACAACAAGTTACGAAAGTATATGGAAAAATTATATAAATAAAAGGTATACGTGCTAATTAATATAACATGATGGAGAATAATCGCACGAAATAAAATTAATTTTTTTCATCTTCATATTATACGATAACCTGTTGCTAATGATACTTTCAACTTCAAAAAAAAATTGAAAATAATTCGGATGCATTACGAAACGACGATTTTCACTACTGAGCTGTGAATGACCTCTTTGATCTCATAATGCAATCTGATGTTAACATTTGACAAGCTAGCAAAGCGTCTACAAATAACCGCTTTCAGCAGCATGCGAAAATACCGCCGATCGGCGTATATGGCTACTATAAAGCCTGGACGTTCAATAGCACGTTACTCGTGCCAATTTTCGCGCGAGTTCAACTGTTAATAGCAACTTGCAGGTGTAGGCACATCCACGAAACAGTTCGCAATCAGTGAAAATTGCCGTGATGCACGCCATGAGTGGAGCTAGCTGGCGCAACAACTGTCACGAGGTAATACTCGCTGTATACTTAATTCAGCTTTATTAATCAAGATAAAAGGTACTCATACTAAAATATTTTGAGAGAATGATATACGCGGAAATGAAATACATACATTCTTAAATATATCTCAGAGCACTGGCTCTCTATAATATATATATAAACAATTTTTTTTTTTTAATATAATTTACTCGACAATTTTTCTATTTTATAAGTCATATTTATATAATTTTCGTCTAAGACTTTTTCATTTTAGATGATCTATAAAATTCAAGATGAAATTTATTTATTATTTTATGTGACGTGTAATAGGAAAAAAGCACATTTAAAAAAATGTAAAATTTGAAAAAATATAAAATGTATAAAATATATAGTAATATATATATATATATTATAGAATTTATGCTATAAATTATTTATCAATATATTTAAAAAATATATTATAAGATCGTCTAACTAAAGTGGATTTAATTGTCACTCGCGATATTTCCATATCTAAAGAAACAAAGTTGCGCGCGAATGCCCTGTGAAATGCTGATATTATCATTCGTAAATTTTCGTACAAGTAATAACGTCATGTAGGATAATATACGAGTCTACGGCAAACTGCCATTTCCCTCCACGTTTGAGTAATAAAATACCACGGTGGCCCTCTTCCCTTAGTTATATCGCCCTTTACAGAGTCGTCTAAGATCTCGAATTCCTTGAAGGGCTTCGAAGATGTTCCTCAGAGGTGGTGTACGTACTAGTTTCAAAGTACTGGCGATGTAAGCTCTTGGGAAATTGCCTATTCAATTATAAGGCGCGCGCTGATACTTGCAAATTCAATTACGTAACGTAAATGTGTGTTACGTGGTATCTTGTATTTTATGGCGTCTAACTGCATCTTTCGCGTGTTTTTCTATTACCGATATGTTCTCCATAACGAATATTTTGACCAGTAAAATATTGATTTTTCATCAAAGAAAAAAATTTCAACTTTCTTTTCATACATTTTAATTCTCAATATATTATTTTTTACACTGTGTATTTTTAACCAAGTACAACATTAAAATAAAATTCATTTAAATATATTACAAAACCAGATTTCATCACTTATTGTTAGTCAAACATCTACTTTATTTCAAACCTTTTCTAACTCGAAAGCCGGCGATGTATTTCGATAGATACCTTTATCGAGGTACCACGATCGATTCCAACTTGGTCAAAAGAATCCCTACATGAAAAGAATGGCCACTGTTCTGCGACACTGTAACTATATTTACACGTACTTTTCCGTATGTGCACACAAACTGTCTGCAAACTTTAGCCAGCGTCGTTCGTGTATATCGTCCCGTCTATAGAAATCGCAAAGAACTTTGTTCGCGTCTATTTACTCGCTTTTCATGTAAATTACTCGGACATATTTTCGCATCCCTCAACGTTGTGTCCGCAAAAGTTAGGATAGGTCAGGATGCAGCCGCAAATGTGCGCTTCGATGTATATTGACGAAGGAAGGTTGTGCGCGGATCAAAGAATGCGACGTATTCGTGACGGGAAAAATTCTCGGTTAAGTGCAATTGAGCGCGTCCTTAAAAAAGCCATTCGGTTCACGAATAATTAAAGACCGACGAACAAGGGTAACGATGGCATCGCGTGGATATCCATGTCGAGAAGGTAATTTTACGGCACGCGAAAAGATGGGCTTCGCGGCGCCGACATCGAAGGTCAATAACGAATGGGATTTACGTCGATGACGTAATATAGTTTGACAAATTGCGATCCGCGTCACGACGAACAATTGCGTCGCAGGCGCGACTACGCAGATATATAATCAATAAAATCTAGCTATATAAAACAGTTACTTTATAGAATTGCAAAAAAGTATCGATGCGTCTGAGTTATTATTTAATGCCTCTTTATAGCTTTAAGTTGACAAAAATATAACTGCCTTCGCATTGTTTAGATTTAGCTATGTATCCGTATGTAAGAGAAAAATGTTCATAGCTACTAATTCTAAAAAAATCCTCCTTTACTTATAATGACATTATTGTATAAATATAGCCCAGAGTGAGTTATGATAAAGTACAAATAATGATGTCAATGCTATGACGAAACGTTGGAATAAGTGAGGTACAAGTATATTCGAGCGAACAAAGTACTTACAATATGCTTCTAGATAATATCCACGTTGCTCTCCGTAGCAAGTTGTTCTCCGCAGTACACATTGATTTCGACTTCACTTCGAGCTTACTCGTCTAAAGGTTGACGACTAACTGAATAACACTTCGAGCTTCGGGCCTTCCCGCAATGTTTGTATACATTCCCCCTTCCCACTTTGGTATTTCGCCGCATTCCAACGACCACACACTACCGAGGTATTATAAACAAATAATGTTTACATTCTGATACCTACGAAAGAATTTTGTCTTGAGAGCAAAAAAATTGGCTTTATTCAATAAATTTTTCAATAATAGGAATGTTTGATATCCATTATCTTCGTATCATAAAACATTAAATTTTTTTTGATGTTTTAATGATATCTGAGATTAAATAGAGATTTAAATAAAATCCGATCCTCTTAATTTAAAATTCTTATATTTTATTGGATTTTGTCAACGTATCTTCAACGTGTCAAACACAGTTTGTATTGACATGATTATATGAAAAATTATATTTTTTAATATTTCGTTATTATTTCCGAATAAATGATCGATACATTAAAAATTAGTTTCATTTCTCATGTATATGTCTCGTGAAAGGCGAGACTGAGCGACTAATACCTTATGCGAGAGAGACGGTATAGTTCAAAAGTTTCGCGACTGCGTCGAATAGTAAGTACGATATTACTTACGTTCCTATTTTACAACAGAGTAAAACACTCTGTTCAGAAACTACATACTGAATACAAATGCCACGCTCTTCTTTGTGTAATTCCTTTATACTTTTTTCTTCCATTTTATATTCTCTTATCTTATAGTCCATAATAGATACAAACGGGTTACCATGTATCGTAACATCATTTGCTCTATTATTACGCTGCAATATCTCTAAATAGAAATAAATTTAAAAGAAAAATTGTGAAACAATCGATGAGCTATTATTTGAAAGAAGAAACTACTTAGAAAAATGTAATATCGCATACAATACAATATTCGCAACACAATATTTGATAAAAATTAAAATTTCTCAAATAAAGTATTTTAAAATATACTTAAAGAATAACACAAATAATTATATAAATATTAATTAAAAATTTTCAAATTATAACATGTATAATAGCTTTCTATTTTTTACATTACATTGTTACAATTTATTTTGTAAATTTTATAATATAATAATAATTTAAAACAAAGTATAGAAATTTTAAATTATAATTTCTGTTAACATGTTAAAAAATGTAACAAATTTTTAAATTTATTGCAATTAATTTACCTTTCCATGATTAAGGAAAAAAAAATATATCCATATAACAAAATATAAATATTAAAATTTAAAATCAACCTTTTTAATTTATAAGTTTGTTTCTGAAAAGGATATGATGCACACAACTCTTATCTTTATTAGATTGAGTATGGCAAGGTGAAAATTATCGCAGCGGACATCGGAAGGGAATACGAAGAAATTTAAAAACGTAGAGACTTAACGGAAACAGGGTGGAAGGAGGATCTTCTTCAAGTTTCACCCTTCGGTCGCGCGCCTTTATCTCCCCTTCCCCCTCCCGCCCCTCTCTAGCCCGCGCGTAATTAGTCGCGACGCGCGTTCCAATTACGGGACGCGACATCGACCCTAATGAGGCACTTGCGAGTAAGCTGGCAAGGGCTTTGACTAATTAAGTCCTAGGGCTGGCCCCTCCCTTCCGCCGCGTCACGGCTTTTTCCCGGTCCCTCTTGGACCTCCTTGTGCACACACGTGTGCACAAACTTTCGCTCCCGTAATTTGAACAATCCGTCGGTCCGATATGTCAATTAGAGCGAGACGGAGCGAGTATTGTTTCGGCAAATAATGAACACTGATTAATAAGATACGATGTCATTGAAACGATTTCTTTTTTAGATGCGAGACTACGAGTAATACCTTTATGCACGAAATTTCTATATTTAATTATCATTTCAATTCATCGAAAAATTTAACAAATAAAATTATTGTTTTCAAATAATTTTTTTTTTATTCGACTAGTTTAAAAACTATTCGCGCATTAACGTTTTTTTTTTTTTCTGTTTAAGAAAAGTCATTGCCATTCACAAAAAATTCGTAACGCACACTCTACGTCTGTTAATTCTGTGTTATCAGAGCAACGATTTCAACTTTTCTGTTATTAATTTGTATTTTATTTTGTGCTAATCAATGCGAGTAGCGATTTCAACTTTCCAATTAATTTTTTATAGAAACTATGTTATAGAAACTAATACTACTACTAATCTCTCGCGATAATCCTCCGAATCGCAAGAACATTTTCCTCGTTCCGTACGATTCAATGCACATTATTCGCGTAATGATGATCCGAAAATCTTGCGCCTTCCTAATGAGCTTTTCCCACGAGCAATCCGCGTCCGGCGAAATTTTTATTCTCAAAGTTATCGGACTGTGCGACGCGAGATGCGTCCCCCCTGCTCGTAAACTCCATCGTAAATCCTTTTCGGCCAAAAAGTTACGTTTACGCCCGATGGGACATTAAAAGTTACTGCGGTTTTCGTTTGAGAGCTTTTGAACGTATTCCAGAAGAAAAGCGATAAATTCTATAATCTCTATCTTTATTTTTTTTAAGTCAGTTAAGATTGAATAAATGACTTTAGTGTCCATATTTAAATTCTCTTTAATAAAATTATAATAATTATAAAAAAAATTGAAAGTTGAAATATCTAATATAATATTCTTCATATTTTTAAACGTGCATTAATATAAGAAATAAATAATTTAACGTTTAAATCTTTGCCTTCTTTGCCCACAAAACAATTTTACCTATAATCTAGTATCTATAAATAATTTATATTTAAGTTTTCATTAACAAAGCTTTTACAAAAAAAAAATCTTTTGTCTTATCTATCAAAATAATAAGTGCGAAAAATTTTAAAAATGACAATTCAATCAATGGCAAGAATCATCCGTAATTTTCGATTATCTCGCGGCACACACATTTCGATACTGTTTTATTTTTTTCCTCTTTGCCATGCGAACGCGCCAACTCGCAACTCCTGACGAATGAGCCGCGAGTTTGGTCCATTTGTAAAATGAAAGCCCGACCAAACTGAGAGCACACCTGGGTTGAAGGAGATGGGAAAAGCCCTCGGGAAACGGACAGCGGAAATGTTAATTCACCTGTATTGCGTGCGCCGCCGCGTGATCGATGTGCAAATATTTGGGAAATCACGCGCGCCGCTAAACTGTTTAGCGCGGCTATTTAGACTCTCAATCGCGCATAGGCGGAAACAACGGCGGCGGTGAAATCAATTTTTTTTTTATTTATATAGGTATATAAAATGTCGCTCGCGTATATATATAAGAGCGATTTATATCGATGATGTCGTTGCAACGGTGGCGGTAGCTTTAATTTCGCCAACGCGGGCTGAAAATGATCGGGTTGTCGGCAAAAAAAAAAAATACGATAAGCGCGAGGAGCGAAGCGATATTCGATATTGTGTAATAATTCAACGAGATCCGCTCGCTGCACAAACTGTGGTTGCTAATTGTACGGAATTGAGACGTCACTATCTGAATACTGATTCTCGAGTAATTGACACAGTACACAGATAAGTTAAATTAATTCAATTTGAAAACTTGAGATATTTCCGCGTGCATTAAGCGATATACACATATTGTATATTGCATACATAGTACACATAAGCAATTTTACGAAAAGAAAACACGCATACATATATAATTAGATTAAAATAATTAAAATAAATTTGATTATCAAATATTTTTTGCTAAGACAAAATATTTGAGCTATCAATATAAAAGTTGAAAGTACATTAGTCGCATCGAATTAACGGTTAATTAAAGATAGAAATCACGCAGGTATTCGTAAAAAGAAATGCAAATACTTTGTAGAGGATATAAAACAATGAAAAAGGAAGAGTGAGAGAAAGAATAGAGATGGGAAGCCTTCCTCAAATTGCCGAGCGAGTCTCATCGTTTCTCTTTGTCTTTCTAATTTTCTTCCTCTCCCTTCTTCTTTCCTTTTTCGAAATATATGTGTGCGTGTCTTTTATTAGACAAGAGAAATTCGTAAACTACCGGAACTGAGCACTGACCAGAAAACACAACCTCTGACCCGCCATCATCTCTTCGACCATGGAAACTGCAATCATTTTCGGAGTTATTCCTATATTTTGAGAATAAATGCATGATCTGGCGTTCCTCGCTCCGTTCTAATCATTTTATTTTAGACTTATTTTGTTGGTGCATCAAGTCACTAATTATCCGATAAAATGTGATTAAAATAAAGAGATAACAAATAACTATCATTCAATTAATGTGTAGATAGAAAATTATCCATCAAAATCAGACTAAAACATCTAAAAATATCTAATACTACATTATTTTTCAAAATTATTTCGTAAAATACTAATTTTAAATAAATAACATTTTGACATTCATAAGAAGTCTGATAAATTACAACTGATTTTAAATTAAAAATATTAATAAGTACAAACTAATTTTTGATACAATACTGCTCTTTTTAAAAGCAATAATACAAACATATAAAATTAAGAATCGATTTGTTTCAACTGGAGATCAAGATTTTACTTTGTTCTAATCACGAAGTAATATCGTTCTCCGATATAGAACACGAACAGCCTCGCTGAAGATTTCAAGACCTCTGAACTCTGGTTGAGTTACATTAACGAAAACGAATCGTCCTTCCTCTTCAACGTGCATACTGTTCGACTATATACGGTAGCGAGTCGCAGACGGAAATGCAGAAATGCCAAAACACGAATTTGCTCTCAACGCTCGCGAATAACTCTGCAAGCCGTTGAAGCTTCGCGCGGACGAGGATCGATGCTAAGGTAACCGCGGCTTTCGGACGACCCAACTAATTCTCGCTCACCGATTAATCACATTTCCGGCGTTCGCTAACGGTAACTCGAATTATTACTCCGGAACAGACCGACACGTTCGTTCGTTTCTCGAACGTGTCAGAAAATCGGCATTCTAGAGGCGCATACTTTTCGTCGTTTCTACAAAAAAAAAAAGAAAAAAAAAAAAAGAAAAGAAAAAAAAAGCTCTGAGAATCATACTTTGAAGGGAAATATCGATTGGTAATCTAACTTTCGCAAACCATGCAGTTACTATTTCAACCGTTTCCAAGTGTGCGAGCTATCCTGCGTCCCTTCATATCGGAAAATGTAGGGAACACGGATTTGCTTTCGACCGGCGCGAATGCTTGCTGGCTCGAAGCGACATTCGGATGACAAAGGAAAAGTTTCTCGATAGGGAACAAGCTTCTCTCCCGCGCTATCGTTCATTGTTTTGCGGTCAAGCACGATTGTTATTATTCACCGATATTCTGATCAGCCGTAATTTCGGCAAATTCAATTTCCGACCTGCCATGGATGTAGAAAAATATACGCGAATTGTCCCAGTTTTCATTATTACGAACAAACACAGACGCTATTTTCGTTCACCTATGTCGAAATATAAAACCGAAATTGTACCGGCATCAATCTTTAATTCTGTGTCAGCTCAATTTGCAAGATCTCAAAAATATCTCGTCATTTTATATTGGCCACGCATGTATATTCAATGATTTTATTTATAATATGAAAAATCTATTTTTTTTCTCTTCGTCGATTATTATATATTATAAACTATAATAACTAAATTGTATTATATCGCACGACTGAATATAATTTGAACAATTCATTATCTCGCTTATAAATTCACACAATATCATTAGCGTCCTCTTATTTTTGTCGAAGCTATTGAATAGTTTATCAAGTTATATTTAATTGCACTCCGTAATTGTTGAATAGTTTATGTATTCATATAACATTCATATATATGCCTGTACATGTCTATAGAAATTTGACAAAATTGTTCTTTCCCTAGACATAATAAATTGTTAATAATTGTAATAAAAAACAAATAAAATTTAAGTCTTTTTTTTTAATCTTAATTACACATCGATTTATTATACAATTGATACATTCATAAAAATAAAATTAAGGATTAAAAGTATATTTTTAAACTTATTATGCATATATAGGTATATGTATAAAATTATATTTATGTTATTAATTGTACTACATTTGTATAATTATTATTTCCATTGTAGATATCTTTTGCTTCGCGTTAGCGCGTTTATTTATGCTTTCTTGAACACTCATTGCGATGTCAACTCTCGCTACATTTGTTTAGCAAATAAACAATATATAGATAAATAATATTTATGCAGAAATTTGCGCGCGCTCGTGCAACGATTTAATGCACGACGCTGATTATAATATGGACGCGCGTTAATCGCTTCGACAAACGATTAATTATTAGCAAACTGTTTATTGACATCGACAAAGGTATTTCCAGCACAACGATTCTGTCCATCGAACTGCGAACGAGACGTTTTTTTGCCCCGCCATACTCGCTTTTTCTCCTGACAACCCTTTCGTAATACCAGTGAACGTTTCGCCGACGGATCGACGTATAACACCAAGGCGCGATAATTAATTAATCGAACCCTGATTGGCATGCTGATGTTATCGACCATTTAAAAAATTAACAGTTTAACGTCTCATAATTACATCGTGCATTAATTCAGCCGCGCGGTAATCAATTCCGGCTAAGAGAGAGTCGTAATAGTTCAAGTCTATATAATTCGAATTATTCCATCGACCGTATAACAATCGCACACTGTAATGACTTACAATATAATTTTCTACGCGTCACATATTGTGGTAAGAACAAGGGTAAAATTTCGTTTCACAGAGAAATATATGATATCGGTATTTTAACTCTTCCATTATGGAGAAAGATAATAAAGTTATTCCAGAGCAATTTTTCCATCAAAGAGCAGCTTTTTCTAATTCTATCTGTTATATCCTGCTGGATGATTTTTCCAATTTCCACATTTATACATTTATTCGAAAAAAATAGAATATGAAAAAAAAAAAAAGATTTAATTTATAAATAATATTTATAAAAAGACCTATCTAAAAGTTAAACTAAAAATTAAATTAAACTAAATGAAAAATAATGTTATTTTAAATCACTAAATAAATACTTTTTAACATAGAATTTATTCAAAGATCGATATAAATGCAATTTTAAAATATAATCCATAAAATGTGTTTAGAATCATGTTTATAATTTATATAAAAAAATATATTAAAAAAGAGAAAAAGAAATGTTCTTTATATAAATTTTCTAAAAAAAAAAAAATCCTTATGATGATTTTTCTAATTGACAACGATAAAAATGTTGGTGATAAATACATAAAATATAGTAATATTAAAAAATATAAAAATAATAATGTTATGTAGCAATTCAAATAAAAAATCTATACAAGACAATGATAACGTAATCTCATAGAGTGTTCATTAGTCAAAACTTTTTTGAGTCATGCTGTAGGTGATTACGTGGGATGTGGACGCTAATCGATATCGCGTGAAACGCCACTTCTCCAATCACTCTACGATATAGGCAGAACGCGCAAAAAAAAAGAAAAAAAAAGAAAAAACAGACGGTTATCAGCGTGCACGATATCGCAATAACAAAAGCGTGTACCACGAAGTGCATCGTGTTTGCAAATGATTAGCCGACATCCGAGATATGTTGCATCGGAATTTAATGCAGGCTCGCAGCTTGTCATTCAATTACGTTCGCAATACCTAAAAAATAATAGTATCCGTCGTATCGATTATGCGCAATTCCGTTGTTTCCACGATGATGCATTACAAATTTCATGATCGCGTCCGTACTCGTCGAAAAATATATATCGCAATAAAACTAATTAGATTTTTATATCGTGGATTTCATTATTGAATTTCATCAATTTATTCAAGCGCACGAGTACAAAGAGTATCACGAAAAATATACGAGAGAAAATTAAAGAGAGACGCTTCGGGAAAAGAACGAGCTTCGAAATTACACGAATTTCTTCACGAATTTCTCAATGAAAAGTCACGTCGCGTCTTCTTCTCTTCATTTAGGTAGGATCATGTCGGGAGGTTACACAGGAGAGTGCCTAGTGTTGCATTATTTATAAATACTAATTGTAAGAGCGACACACGTAATCCAACTAACTGCTCGCATTTGACCTATTTTCATCGTAGAATTCGTAGCGGAACTGATATCTGTTGTGGTTCTCTTCAACAGCGGATTCGATTCGATACAATGCGTGCAGCGGATAACAATATCAGAGATCAGAGGTTGGCACGATGATGAGTGCAAACGCGCGTAGGATCATCAGACGAGCTCGGCAAACTATTCTCACCCGATAAATTATTTACGATGAAAAATAAAAATGAAACACGAGAGGTGAATAATAATGAAGAAAAAGTGAATTATATTAATTCTGCTGGTATGTTTGTTGGTTAAATTACATTTACATTTTATACGTCCAAATGAACATCTGTATGCTCTTGTATAATATGGTTTTAGTCAAATATATATTCGCTGAAACTTTTATATGTAACAATAGAAAATCGACCGTCTCCAAAACTTTGAAAATATACCAGCAGTTCTTTCTTCCTCTCTCTTCCTCTTTGAAGAAATTATCGTATTGAAAAAAATGGAAATGGGTGAAAGAGAGTAAAATTGAAAAGAATAAGGGGTTTAAAGCAAAGGGGAATCAAGTCCATAATGCTCGCTTTAAATGTGAGGAGAAGTTGTAGGTGAGTAAAGTAGATCATATAAATTATAGACTTAGTCAACTTTTGTTCCGACTCCATTTAATGTTCCAAGATGATCCTTCGCGAAAGATCTCTCCTTTTAAGGAATGCTTCTATAGAAATGACATTGGATGGTAATTCACACATTTTTGATGATAACGTTTAAACAATAATCTCCGATTTGTCCGAACGATTTACTCAGAGTAAGACCAAAGAACATAAATTCGTCCTAATTCTCATTCCGCGTTATTATTCGGCGACTGATAACAAGCTATTCGACGACAAATTCGCGCGTTCCTCTTTAAATCCCGTTGCTCTCTCGATAGCCGGGCGGCACTCGTTAGTTGAATCGACGCGAACGATCGCGGGCGTCACTCGAAGAACGAATATCGGCGTCCACGAGGCTTTTATAAGCGATTCGTAATTAATCACCGCCTATAGATCAACCGTCGCGCCGTCGACTCGCCGAATATTGACGCTTTGGAAAAATAGCTGCCACCATTAACGCTGAATACGTTACTAACGCTCACGACATCGTGTTACGACGAGTAATCGACAGATGCGCACACGCGCCTATTGTGTCCCGTTTTAAAGCACATCGTTACTCCAATGCATCCTATCATCGATTAAGCACTTTATATATTGTATCGGATCATAATTTTCATGTCAATGTATTTCTCAATAATTTTGTAAATTTACATCCACGCTGTTAGAAGAGAGACAAAAAGAGAGAGAGAAAGGAGAGAAAATTTTATTCATTTAAAATAAAACTGAGACATTCAAATCAAATGGATAAAAATTCCTTTAATGTATTCGGTTGTTCGCGCGCGAAGATAAACGCGCGATAAAAATGTAACTCACATTGGCTTGTATTATTAAATAGAAATAAACGATATGAATTAACTGATAAGAATTATTGACCTATATTAATCCTATATAACCTATATAATATCATCAGATATTTCGCATTAATTATTTAATTAATTATATATACAATAAAATTATGTTATATTTTATCTATTTATTGTTAGGATTACTCCAGTATATACAAGTATCTGCGGCGCCGATTTGCATCGTTCGGATCCAATTATTACGCGCGCGTCAGGATGTGCTTTTCAATGGTAAACATTCGTGTCAATTGTAACAATATTTTAACGGCATATTCCGATGCGCGCTCGTTATCGTATACGTGTCGACGTTTACAATTTAATAAACTCCCGTTTTATTTATACGACAATACGCCCATCGATTTTACTGTTGTGAGTAAAAGACAAACCTATGAACAGATCGATGCTTTGGACCTTTGATTCCCCCGCGGAGCCTCCGACAAAAAAAAAAGCATCAAAGCGACAAGAATCGCTCGTAGCGATTCATTACGTGATTCATTAAGCAAATAGTCATGAATTAAGACGGTACGGAAACAACATCAATTATGCAGAGAAAGAAAAAGAAAGAGAAAGAAGATAACGGCAGGAAGTAAGATAAGAGGATTTACATAAAGATTATAATCTCAATATCACGATATCATCGACTTAACAAGTTAAGTCAAGTTGTCTGTAATTGTTTATCATTTCGCTGCTATCATCAATTATAATAATCGTCCGGGATTACATAATCTCATGCTAATTCTCATCGCTTTGATGCTTTTAACATTATTACTCATTATTCATAATAGCTCCTATGTAGATTTTACTTTGCAGAATTTCTTGAAGCTCCAAAGAGTTAAAAGTTTTGTAACTGCAAGAGAAATATATATAAGTATGATAAATGTAAAAATAGAACGTATAACAGATATGCTAAATGAATCAGAAAAGAATTATTTTATTAGAATAATCCGAGAATGATATGATAAAAATGATTTGATAAAAATCTTTCTCCCTCTCTCTTTTAGCTGGATATATAAATCTTTACATCTTAGCGCGAAGTAATATAACGTAATCATTTTTCATGCTGCTGGTCGACAGTGTGAACCATAAAATACCTTCCCGATTAAATCTCACGATGCTCGCCCGCCGCGCGCCGGAAATACTGTTTCTCCCGCACGATGATAAAATCATTAATGGCTATGTATCTCTTGCTTTCCCTAATGAATAATAAAAACTTATAAATAAAATTGCGTGAAACCTGGCTCAGTTTAGTTCTAAATTGCGAATAATACTATGGAAAACGCATCGCGTTTCAAGATTTATATATGCAAGCTTCAATTTTCAATCTAAACTATCTCCATGCCAGATAATATACACGTGTAGATAATGCTTGTAATATATTTTTATATGAAGTTTCTCTGAGAGAAATTTTTAATTGACTTTCCTCAGCGCTTTGCTTGTTAAAATAGCCTAAGGTAAATTCTTAAACCAATTTCTTAACTGCCAAGGTTTGATGTAAAAAAATTAAAAAGATTCAGAAAACTTAAAACTTACAACATACAATTTAAAAGAAAAAAAAGGAAAAAAATCAAAAACCCAAATGCAAAAAATTAAGATAGACATTGATCATGCACATACACACGCAATATATTTATTTTATTGCATGTCCTGCTTATATTGTCAATATAAATTAACAATAGCATATCCTACAACTGTAAATACAAAGATTCTATTAAATATGATTTAACTAGAGTTTGACGTTCGATCGTTGCGTTGATTTTTTTCTCACGCTCTATCCGTTTCATTGGTCGAGTTATTAGTTCCCGAGTTTTATTCTCTCACGGAAGGGATTTAACGTTAACTTTAGCCGACACTTAGTGGCGCGACCGTTACGCGGGCACGACAGTGACCAATTATTATTGCGATTATCATAATAGCGATAATTACGTAGCTGCTGCATCCGTAATAAAGCGTCTCCCGTTAGAGAAATGTACGGGATAGGAGGATGCGCGCATACAGGTAATCTCTAATTTCTTCGGCTTCTCGTCCTCATTAATGCATCCGGAGAGACAGAGGCGAATTAATAGACAAACACGCCATGCGTTTGCTTAACATTTACTTTACGCTATTAAGTTTGTCATTTGCTGTTGCAAAACATTGTTAGATTTTTTTCCTTAAATTTAGATAATCGAAAAAATTGGCGTCAAAAAGTATATCTCAATATTTCTATTAATATTATTACAAAGAGTGAAAATATATACAATATTAAATAAAATGAAAAAAAATTACAAAATTTCTTTTTTTTTTTTTCATACAATAAACTGTGACATATGTGAATGTTATGGTATTTTATGCATTCCTATGAAGAGAGTAATTATAATATTTTTTCGTCTCTAATATTTTCAGCAAAAATATTGCCGACTTCTTTTACATTTAAAAGCTACGCAAGTCGATGGTGTCGTTTTTCATTTTGTTTGTTTTACGAGAGTTCGCCCGCGCGTCACGTATACGTTATAAATAAACGGACAGATGGACGGAAAAAAGAAAGGGGAAAAAAAAAACATCTGGCGCTGTAAACAAATCTAGTTTGGAGAGAACAACAAATTTATTAATGCTTTCTGCAAGATTACGTACCGCGCTCGACAATTTACATATAGCTCGTATGCGCTGCTATCCCGGCATGTATATACATATATATATATATATATATATATATATATATATATATATATATACATACATACATACTATTACACATATATGTATATAAATATATACGCACTTTCGCATGTTACGACGATGGTGCTTGGTTCGGCTAACGAGCATCTAGATAAAACACCAAAAACATCGTCAGGATTAATTAAACAATTAAAGCGTGTAATTATGCCGAGCCGTCGGTCCTCCTACGTGACCGTTCATACACGTAAAGAGCGAATTTTGCCATCTGCGTAAAAAACGTTTTGATAAAAAATATATATACATATATCAGAATGGAAGTACAATATATAGATATCTCAACGCGCACCGATCAGAAACGAACGCGCGGAATATAAAGCGAAATCAGATTTTATAGGCGCGAAAGGGAACGTTTCGATGAACATCGCACGGTCGAACGAATGCGTTTAATTGCTGTAATGGCTATAAACATGGAGAGGAATCTCTATACGGTAGATTGATATCGGTTCGATCAAAGCAACTCGAGATGCACGTGTCGTCATCCGTACACAGGCATTTCTCCAAACATTTGACAAAAATTAAATTTTGTTATAAATCATGTGACATCTTTTCTATGATAAATCGATACTTGATATCATTGCTATTATTATATAATCGAGGCTAATTGTGACACTTGCCGTTTTCGATCCGTCCTTTTTTCGCTCATCGAGAATTCTTATCGTGCGCTTCACGAAGCCGCATTGTGCGCCTCCCTTTCCCGATTTAAGCGCTCGATGGAATTGATATATCGTGAGGCGGATCGAGTCACGGGGCGAAGAAGGAAAACGTAGGGCAGTGCGTGCCTACATGTCACCGAATCAATCTCGCGCAACGTTTCTCTCATGGGACATCGCATCGCGGCGGCCACTCTCCCTTGAGACATTGACAATTCTCTTTGCCTCTGTTATATACATACATATATTCGCGCGCATCGCGTGTATATATATGTGTGTGTGCGCAATCACTCCAATCACAAGCTATACATTAGTTTGCGGTGGTGACGAGAATGAAAAAAAGGGGCGGACTGGAAAGAAGGATTCCCCCTCCCCAATTGTGAAAGTCCCGCGGGGATGAAAAGACGAGTAGGCCGCCGGTCCTGCTTCGCGTTAAGTGATAGATCGCGAGGACTACTCTACGTCAGTGCCTCTCTCCGCTACACCCTTCCCTCTCTTTTCACCCCTCCTGTCGGTAAGAATGATGAGAGGAAAGTTGTGTGTTGCCCGGGTGGACAGAATATATTTATTTCCGTTGAGTGGCGCGTGAATGCTGCTGCTCGTGATGTAGCCGTTTCTTTTTTTTTTTTCAGCTTGGAACATTCGTGATTAATTGCGCCTTTATAATGAATGCACTACATCACATCTCTCTCCGCGAAATGTATTCGTACCATGATTTATATTCATTTGCAGTTGTAGTTTCACGTAGTAGAAGTATCTTACGAATGATTTTGAAATTAGGATTAAAATCATATTTGTATTTATAAATCAATATTTATCTCAATATCTATAAATCAATATTTATAAATCAATATTTACAATGAAAAACAATATTTGTATTTAAAATTAAATTTAAAAAAATACGATCATTTATTCGTGCTTTTTGACGTAAAATTTATCGACGGTACAATATTCAAATTGAACAGTGATATTTTTTTTCTCTTCAGTTCTCATATCTGTAATTGGGAAAATATGTACGATGATAAGAGTATCCTTCATAATGCAATCATATATACGAGATTTTTAATATGTCTGGATATTAGACAATCTTTTTGCAGATTTTTTTTTCAGAAGGAAAAAGAGAGAGGATGTGTTAATTCTTGTTGCAACTGTATCATCTCATTACGAGTAAAATTTTCGCAAAGTTTTAATTTTGTTTCGAATATTGTGTGGATGTGAGAAACTGCGCCGGCAAAGTACATTTCAAACTTGCATCTCGCCGGATGGCCAATTAATAAGGCAGGTGGATACATTTCGCTGGGAACTCGTTACTCGTATTCCTAAGAGGAGAGCACTGTGACCCTAGTTCGATCTCGATTAACGTCAACGATGACGAGCTTGCGCGCGGGAACGCGATGCGTTTTACAGGCAAAGTGCGTTAACGCGCGCTAAGTAATGGATGATCCCCTGCCACGGTGTACGGGCGAGCCTCCCCCTCGAAACCCCCGTCGGACTGTCGGTTTATTTTCACTCTCCGGAGTTTTCCTGAATAATTCATCGTACGGCGGAGGCGTATTGCCACCTAATTGCACTGAAATATTGAATAGCAGGTCGAGTACTCGTTCGGGTGGAGCTTAACAAAATTTAACGTGAATTTAAGATCTGTGTAAGAGGTATACAGAGGGAACAAAACGAGGGGTTGAACAGTCTCTTTAAAAGACTTGAAGGATAATGACAATTTCGGCCTCTGTATAAGTTGTCAAATCTTGCAAACGAGTGAATGTATATTCTGAATAATAATTTTTTTTTTTCTTTTATCATCATTTTTAATTTAAATCTTACGTATACGATTATTTTTATTAAAAGCTCATCGGAACTTTATTATAGTATTACGTACGAAGAATTTCGAAATCCTTCGTTAAAAATCATTATAATCGGTAATAATTTTTGTATCGCTCTCTCTCTCTTTTGATCATATTATCACACCCACACAGACAGTCTCAGATATATTAAAGTACTTAAAAGAATTACATGCAATACACATTTCGTTGTTCTGCGTGATAACTAAAGTACCTGAAGAATTAAATTCATTCGCAAGCCACACGAGAGCTTGTTACAAAAACTAATCACTCGTCCACCATTTACGAGCGTTGTTGGCGCACTTGGTCAGCGGACGCAATCCATTCCGCTTGACCTCGGCAAGCTTTTCCCGATTTTCCAGCTGCGCGCATAAGCGCCATCTTCTCGGACTTTCTAACGAGATCTTGGCTGACAAGGATGTACGTGGTTTAGATTTGCGTCGTTCGTTACGGTCGAGCGCAGAGTAAAACGTGAGAGGGCGGAAATATATATGCATGCGCCGCGATCTTTACGGTACCGTACGGTGCACTCTCGCGAGATACGATTCTCGTATGCGAGCGTAATGATGCAAATAAGAGATGCATCCGGTCGACATCCTGGCCCGTGATGTCGTTACGAATAAAAGTGCGCGCTCCTGCGTTAAAAAATATTCATGTAATGTCGTGGGGAGTCACAAAGAGAAAGATAGAGAGAGTAGAAAGGCGGTACAATCTCGGTGAAAATTCAAATTTCAATTATACGGATGTTTATTCGTGATAAAGCGCAAGAAACGAGAGACGCGTTTTTCATGTACACGTGGAATGTCGTCACGCGTATTCTTTCAAATTACAAATATTGTATTTAATTGGCGTTCCCTTAACGCGAGCAGCTCTTTGTAATTCGCTAATTATTCAATCGGCGCCTTGATACATTGCGGAAAAATCGACGCTCACACACATATATGATTTGGTACCAATCGAGGCGCTTAAACTAGTGTCGGTGTATAACAATCGGTGCGTATATTTCGATGGGCGGAATTTATAAATCACGAGTATTGCGATGGCGAATTGTGCCAATACTGCAGAAAATACTACGTGAGAAACCGGCGCGCGAGGGTATTATTCAAATGCATCGAATGAACGTTCATTCACTTCGGCCAGCCGCGCCTCTGTTAGTGCAATCAAAAACTTTGGTTACAGACGATTAATTAAAAACTTTTGCTCGACAAAGGTGCGAATGTACATATCGTGCGCGCGCGTTTATTACTGCGCCGACAAGTTGTACGATTCATGTACGATGATTATCGTTTTTGCCTTTTTAATTCTCGATGAAAAAAATATTTTCCCAAAATGACAATCGGACTTTCTTCCTCTTTTTCTTCTTATATTTATTGAAAATTAAAATATGGGGGAAAATATATATATCCTGGATAAAAAAATAATCTCCTGAATAATTTTATGATCTCTTTCGTGTGGTATAAAAAAAATACATAAAAATATTAAAAAAGTACATTAATATATAATAAGTTAAAAATTGTAGATTGTTACATTTAATTTGTAAATTAAACAAATTTATGTTAAGATAGCAAGAATAGCGATAGGTAACCGACCTTGACTATTTTTGCTTGTAGTAATTGCTAAAATACAGCAGTCACGATGGTAACAGAAATATTCTCTTGTCATATTTATTTTAACGCGACAGAATTACGACACGAGCGTAAAAGCGACTCGTTTTCCGTCATAAAATACGAGAGATGTACTAGAACTTCTACGATATTTTTAACTTGTAACAACACCTTTGTACTCTCTCCCTTATTGCATTTACTTTAAGAAATTTATATCAGACGAATATAAGGATGACACAATTGTGTCACGAGCGTCCACTTTTCTCTAAATTAAAAAGACATATAAAGCCATCTTATAAATTATTTCTCAATGTAATATCTCTTACCCATTTGAGTTAGTAATTTTGATGTGAAAAATGTATCACGCGCGGATCCAAAAGAGGATCCGAGAGGTCCATCTTCATTGTGGAATAAAGATATTAGGTTCCGTTAGTTTTATCAATTTGCCAAACTATTATATTATTAAATTAATTTCTCGCTATATTCAGCAAAATGTATAAAATGTAATAAAATTTGAATCTTGATCGTTTTGCAGCATAATATATTAAAATAAACGTATAAAATTAACGTAATTAAATTATATTTTTAAATTCCACCTTGCGATATCTGTCTCATACATATTTACCTCAGAATTACAACTGTCACGGAATTGTATCGCGAATCTAAAATTATCGCAAAACGACGAAAAGCCGCGCGTGTGTAGAATAGTCCCGCATTATATTTCTAAATTCCTCCGATGTTGAGCCACTTGGCAATTTCCCCAACGAAATTACACCACGTAACGCTTCTCCAAATAAACCCAACCCGCGCGCTTAAACCGTCTCTCCCTTCCCCTTTTTGCCTCGGCTCGCACGCACGCACGCACGCACGCACACAGGATAACGAACGAGGGGGGAGGAAACGGGGTGGAGGGGGGAGGGGCGTTATATACGTAAGTGCACTCGAGCGCAGACACCCCATCCCCCTTTCCCCTTCTATCCGCGCGCGGCAGGAAATATTTTTCATTAATCTGATTATTTATCGCCCGTCGAGTTCCCGGGAGCATTTCCCGGGAGCGGCCTCGGTATCCCGTTACTCCTCCTGATGTCTCCCTTTTACACGTTGTAATCCGCGCCGAGCGACTCGTTCCACTCGTGGTTAGGCGGTAAACGGAGAAACGCTGGAAAAGGAAACGGCGGAAGGATGAAGGAAAAGGGGGGTGAGAACGGAAGGATAAAAGAGAGACGGAGCGAGGGCCGTGGGTGGTGGCGTCGTGGGGGTGAAAAGGAGAACGACGATGGCGAAATGCCCGTATTATTAAAACGAATTTCGAGAGTGTGTGTGTGTGCGCGCGCGCGCGCGCAATAATAAATTTCGACGAAAGGAGATGCGAACGATGAAATACAGTCGTGGAATGCGTAAATCATGGGACGATAATGCCGGATGTCAACCGCGCGCGCGACATCGGTGCGTTTACGAGCCGGGCACTTAAGCGACGAAAGCGACGCGGCCGCACGTTTAGCGAGGGGTTGAAATTCGAATTGCGTGAGGGAGGGGGATGAAATTTCGTCGCGCCTTGTTACGTTTCGGTTCAATTTGTCGCGGCTTAACGGAGGAATCGACTTCTATTCTCACTCGCAGAATCTTGAGTTTTATTCCTCCACAAACACATATTTTTATACGAACAAATAAAAATCGTTTTACACACAAATTTCTTCTTTTAAATAAAAGTATAAATGTATTAATTACAACATATAGTGTTGTAATTTATAATTATATGATCTGATATGATTTTCACTTTTCCACAACAATTGAGTAACACGACTGCGAATAATATTCACAAGTTTTATGTATGCTAAAATTAAACGATGTTTATTTATCGCGTGAATTGTATTTTATATATTTACTTTTGTTGTATAATAACCATGATATTGATAGTCTTCAAAACATAAACCATTTTGGCATTTGTGTCACGATATCACGTAATATCAGAATGATAAATGCTTGAGCAAGCAAAAGTCAGTCAGGAATATAGAAAAGATAAGAATTCCTGAAAGAGGAAAGAAGAAGCTTGGTAAAGAATTTGAAAAAGCGCTATCGGCGACGCAGTCACCCTTTTTTCAATCTCCGTTTTACTTCTTCCATTTCCTGATCGTTTGTTCCGATCCCAGGGACCCGCCGCTTGTGCGCGCTTGTTTAGTTCGCTAGACTTTTTTAATTTCGTCACGAGGTGTGTATCTTTTTTTCTCATTTTTATACATCCTTGCTCTTTCTGTCTTCATCAAAGTTAGCGGATTTTAATTATTTTCTTGTTATCCTATATACGCAATGAGATTACGAAATGACGAAAAGATAAAAGAGAAATGATGAGAATCGATCGTCGGAAAATCGCGGAAATTGTTTCGTACCGAATAAAATCACATATGATACTACATTACATTTGATACTAACTAACGAAAGCACTATTATTTACAAAAAAGAAAAAAAAAATAAATTTTACTTCATTTTATTTCTATATAAAAATGTGCATTTTAATCGGATGTAATTAAGACACTAGACACAAGAGATTTTCATTAGCAATGAAATTAATCCTTCTTTCAACTTTATTCATGCATAACAATGCGAAAAAAGGAAGAAAACACGCGGATGAAAGACTTCTTTCTTGAATTACAAATGTAATTCATTTACAAATGTAAATCTACGCGACTGTCGCGAGGATTAACGAGAGAGCTCGTTCAAGACTGCGCACGACCCTTCGATGCTTATTCCTTTGCCATTGTTCTTGTCACGGCGACAGGCTCTCGCGAGTAAAAGACGCCGAATCAACGTTTCCACTTGTAACACATGGTCTATTAAGACTAATAATAGTCGCCCGTAGATGCGCGCCTCTGTTCCACGGTTAAGTACGTCTTTGCTCGTCACGGTTCTGTCTGAAAAAAAGACCACCGTGAAATACAAGAGGCGGACATGGCGCCGGAGACGTCCGTTATCTCCCCGCGTGACAAAGAGAAATATACTATCTTGATTAAGCATATGTTAGGGAGGATAAATTGGATCACGTGTCGTGATAAATCGAACTATATGTCGAGAAGTAATTATACGATTTGTATTTCTACTATTTTTACACGGCATATGCGCGCATATATATCCATCTACATATGTATATAAATGGAATGTAGAATCGATAAACATGGAAATTATGAGCGAAATACGAGTTTGCTTATCGCCTCTCTTGATTGATATTTTTTCACTAAACATGATGTGCAAGCTTTGATATTACAAAACATCGATTTCTATTATATTACTTGCTACTCTATGTTTGAGAGAGCAAAGATATTAATCAACGGAATTACGTGGTGTATAATAATGGTAAATAATAATAATAATATAATAATGTAGCAAAATAATGATACGCATCATTGCGATGCTTTAGTGCGTGCAGCTGGTAATTAAAAACGAACGCCTAGTTGGAACGAATAAAAACGCGCGCGTCACATCGCAGCCGTCGCACTTGTATCTAGAAGTGTAAAAGCACAACTAACAAGACCGCCCCTTAAATACGAGACGTGAATAAAGAAGCAAAAAGAAGAGGCCGGAATCTAAAACGAGCTCCGAACGCTCGACGATGCAGCATCGTATTGTTGCTGGCCGGGAATATTGAAAAACATAACTCACGATTATTATATTCATACATATGTATATCGACATGCACATACTCCGTTCGCATTTATAGACAAAAAAAAATACTATCGCAAATAAGATAAAATATCGATATATCTTAAAGTATAAAATTAAAAACTTAATATCTTTGAAAATATTTATATACCTATTCATGACAATTTTTTATTTAAATACATTAATTATATATTTGTTTATACTAAAGATTTTTTTATATATTTCGCATCGGTGACAAATCTGACACTTTATAATATCTCGCAGGAATAAAATTTAATATTTTTCTATTTCGTTGGAATCTTCACATATGCATGCGTACATGGGAATGCAGATGGATAAATATGAACTCTATTCTCGCAATGTTCGTAATATTAGATTAATATAAGATACATGTGTTTAATAGTGAAAATATCAGGCGCCTGCTTTCTAAGCAAGAGCGGAGCAAGACGAAGAAAAAGCGAAAAGAGAAGAGAAGAGAAGAGCTCTGCAAAAAGAAAGCAGGTGAATAGACGTCTGGGAATCTAAAACGAACTGCGATGTGTCAGAGAGCAGTGCAATGTCGTTATTGTTACCGGCTGCCAAAATTACCGTGTGTCCGGATAAAACGCAATGACACAACGTTGACAACCGAGAGCCTAAAAGGAGAGGACGCGAGACGCGCCGACGATTCGTAAATTTAGCGCAGAGCATATAGAACGCGCGTCTACTCGCGGCTGAGAAAACAAATCTAATCGCACATTCTGTGCGTCTGTCTTCAAATATTCGAGACACTGCCTCGTAAAATAAAAGCATTTCTTTTTAATGCTAAATATCGTGGTTAGCTGCTCTACAGAAAGAAGGTTTTAATCACTCTCTAGTATATTTGATTATTGTACACAAAAAACCGCAACTCTGGGAATTATTTTATGCATAAAGTATCTTCGAAAGATATATACTCGCTTTTATATCGCTGTCTATATTTTCAATCAAATTTCTTGTTATCGTATGGATGATGAACGACAACCCATTTTTCGTTGGAAAAATCTTGACGTGCAGGAAGAAGACTATGGTTAAAAAAAGGGTCTCCTTGTTTCGTCGCGCTAAGCTTGCCCCCTTTTTTCCCGAGTGGTTTTCCCTTCTCCTTGTTTTTTTTTCCCTTCATCCGCGCGTCTCTTTTCCCCGTTGTCATTTATTGGCCAAGAAATTACTTTCCAGCCATCGGCCTTCGTCGAAGAAACAGCCAACTAACAAGCCACCGATCGATAGATCCAGATAATCATTTTAATGCCTTATCCATGGTAATAGACCGATAACATTGTAATGGAACGATAATCACAAAATAAAAAGATACATTGCCACATTATTATATTATAGAAGAAAATTTTCAATAAAATATACAACGCTATTGAGTGCTTCGACGTCTACATTAAATGTCATGTCAACGATTTGATATATATATATAGAAAGATATTTTGATAGAACAAATAATTCAATTCAATATACATAGATCTAATGATAAATGTAAAATTTTCAATAAAAAAAAATTACGAAAAATATCTTAATTTATCTCCAAACGTGAATTTAATAATGTAATATGTTATGTTTATATGTATTATATTAAAAAAATAATGTAACAATATATTATATTAATCTTATCGATCAAAGCCAAGATTTCTAAACAAAGGAACAATCAAAATTCAAACACCTCGTTCTAAAACAATTAGAGCTGTTCAATTATACGATAAGATATTGTTGTTTTCCTCTGGAAGATTAATTTATTAGCAGTGAGAGTTTGAAAACAAATCGCGTTTCCGATACGTTACATTTCGGCTTATTCGCTAGTGAAATGAGCTTTCCCTTGATTATTGATATTATATAACATCAATTACGTCATTCGCGGCCCGTATTCCGCGCAATATGTCATTCGCAGGCATATTAATATGTATGATAGGGTATATTCAATTCCTTGTCAGGAACATAAGCCCTAATCGAATCAATGACAATCTTGTTTGACGGATTAATGACAAGCCTTATCGATGGAACTGTTTGATTTGACAACGCATTAGCTTAATTTCTGTAGTGAAAAATAATAGTCATTGTCTTCTTATCGCGCAAATTGTATCGCTGATTAATGCACCAGTAAGATATAATCTATAATATGCACCGCTATTTATTTGACAGTTTTATCGCGAATCTTGCCGGAGAAACCTGGAACAATTTCACATACAGCATGTGCAGCAACAGCGTGTGTTAATCCTTCTAATACAATGGAGGTATAAACTCACGGGATTATTCAACAATTCGTATGAATCTGATGAAATTATGTAATGCGTTAAATTGAAGGCTATTCCATACTTTTTTTTTTTTTTTAATATTGATGTAAACACAATTGATCTTTTCATGACTTGTACGATCGCATAATTCCTTGATATATATATTTTAATAAAAGATTAATTTCAATTTCTCTTATTAATTCTACGCTCGATTAAAACAGAATCGTAGAATGATTATCAAAGTGTCGTGTAAGGATCGAATTGAGATATTCGCGCAGAAGCGACATTTTAAATAGACAATCTCGCACGTCATTTCCCGGTGGCCGGGAAATAAAGCCGATCAGAATTATTCAATTAAACATGGAGACAGGCTCGTCGGATCGTATCCATAAACGATCGCTCGGAGTAATGCTGGCCGTTGGACACGGACTCGACCTAATAAACCGGAAACCTAATGCGGTTCAACCTAATAAACCGGAATTACCGGTATTAGGTGTCGGATCGAGCGGTGTATCGCGCACCCGGCTTCTCGGCAATAATGCGAATTTGAATTGATCCTGGCCGCCGATGTGCGTGCGTTGCAGCGTGTTGCAGCGCGCACGGGAAGATCGATGCGAATTCATCGCGTCGGCCAAGAGCCGCGGGGACGCTGCGCGCGTGAATGCAGATATTACACGGCTTAAAACAATTAGAAAAGCGATAGAACCGAGAATTCGAGATTTTGATTTTCAATCAACACATTCGCGATATTTCAGTACTCTTGACTGCTTGATTCATTAGTCATTTAATTCCTTTCATCTCGATCGCTAAAAGTGTTCGTCTACATGCAATTGGTATTCTTATAAAAATTTTTGCTGCTTGTGATATAATAATCAGCCATTTGATATTTTTATACATTAACAGCACACATTTACAGAAATAATTAATAAAATTCGTTGCTCTTAAAAAATTTTAATTTTGGAGAGAATAATTTTTAATTAAATCATTCTTAATTGTGTTATTAGCAGTCTTTTAATAAATATTTTAATTTAAGTCATTGTTGTAAATTTATGTATCATGCTTTAACTATAATTTAGTTATTTTCTCAGGCGAATCGGGCTCCTGAAAATACGCGCGGAAAATTCGTGTAAATAAAATCGCTCGATCGCCAACGGATCGTTCGAAACTTAGCCGATCTGATAACCTGAAAAACAAACATATTTTGACAAAAAGGGATCGGGGTGCGATGCGGAAATTTTCGCGATCGGAACGGTGATTTTCCTCGTGGACGCGAAATAACGGAGCGACGCAACGCGACGCGTGCGACTCGATGGCGAAATAATCGAGAACCGCCTGTCGCATCGCCGGACAAAAGAGATATTTCCCCGTCCGACAAATTCTCTCGCTAAATGGGTGCGCGTTTAAAAAAAAAAAATAGCACCAGGAAGGTCGCCGCCACGGGAAAGAGAAAACAAAAAAGAGAGAGAAAGAGAGGAAAAAGGACAAGGAGCGCGAAAATAAAAAGCGCGGCCCGACCTAGCACGCGAAAGCATACGCGCATGGCTGGGCAAATTAAAAACTCGTCCCGGGACTCTGAACCGCGCGATAAATACAATAATAATTAGCGAGAGCCTGCGAGACGAATTTGCTGTCATTAATGCAGGGTAATTATCGGAAATTTTTGAATTTGCGACTAGTCGGCCTGCGTTCTTTGTATATCTATTTTCGCGTAATTAACGGTCCTCATTACAAGACTCACTCTTTCTCTCTTCTCAATGATGTTTCCTTATTTATTTATCGTTGTTATGTTAATATAAAAAATTAATATAAAAAAAATTGTAAATACTGTCGATACTGGTGTTAAGTATTTGAGAACGCAGTACCATTTTAATAAATGGCGAACGACGAAATGAACTTTCGGTAGAATAAAAAGAAGTCGTAAATCAGACAGATGGTTTGATTTGTCTTGTATTTTTGGATCGAACACCCTTCGCCGCAATATATCTTATTTTTGTAGAAAAATAGAAAGAGAAAGTAAAAAGAAAAAGAAGGCAAATGATCTCTGGCACGCTTCCAAAGAACGAAGAAAACAAGTCGACCGAAAATTCCTTCATTTGATTTTGCGCGCATTTCTGATCGCAGTTCGTTAGCTTCTTCTTTACGGGAATAGAATGATTAAAAAAAAATAGATATTCTCTAGACATTCTATTCACAGCTGATTCTTTCCAATTTGAAATTATCTAATAAATCCTCTAAATCTTTTTTTATATATTTTTACTTTTAACATATTTTTTTTTTTGTATATGTTCTCTTGTTAGTGATTTTTTTCAGTTCTCTATTTTTTTATATATTTTCAATTCTGTATACATTTTATTTTTTATCTTAAAACTTTTATTTAATGATTGACAGAGCGAGTACTTTATTACGGAATTTTAATTTCATATTTTTGAAATAGATGCTTCAATTATATAATAATAAATAAATAGAATTTTGTAATTATCGAATAGCGATTATTTTTTCAGTTTTTAGAAAGAATTATTTAAAAATTTTTATTTTTTACCTATGACCTCCGTGTTTTGTTCTCCCGGAGGAAAAATATTTCCGTCGCTTTTTAAAATCGTAGCAGTTTGTTTCTCGCGAATTTCGGAAGCGTGTATGATAAAGTCCGAGAGTTCACGATTCTTGAAACAAAGCATTCTCCAGTCAGTGTAAAGGGGAGAATTATTAACGCCGACGCATGCACTAGGAAAAAAGAATAAACACGTGCAATATAAAGAACGACCGAGTCACATGATACGAAGCAATAATCTACTGAATTTGTGCTGCACGTAAAACAAGTGGACACAGTATTTATCGCGATCTCATCGAAATCGATGAATAAAACTGGCATTTTATCGTCCTATAAAAATATCCCTATACTATTTCACATCCTGTTGAATAGTACAATAATGTGCTTTACGACTGTATGTTTCGATACGATATCGCAAACATAATAATCATATGTAATGCAGTCTCGACAACAAAAAAATATCATAAATGTTAAGATTTTTACGTTTGTGAGATTAAAATAAATAAAAACAATGAGTGATTTTAACTCTAGAAAAAATTATCCTCTATTAATCAATAAAATATTCGAGATAGTAGCATCCAATTAATGTACATTATAGAAAATTTATTTGAAAATTAATCGAGAAAAGATTTTAATAAATGTAAAAGACAATATAACTTTCCTTATTTATAAAAAAAAAGGAATACGACGTGACATTCAATACTAAAATTTGCAGTGTATTTACTGTACAGCTTAGAAGAAGCTCTCGAGACAGCTCACGCTGTTGGCTTATATTCGCATAGTTCTTGGTAAGTACGTATCCAGCGGGGCGTTTCGCTTCGGAAGTAAAAAAGAAAGAAAAAAAAAAAAAAAGTTTTCAACGAGCAAATACGGAAAGCAGGCTCGCAGCAATGTCTAGCCGAGACCGCGTCTCTCTCGAGAGGAAGGCGGGAGAAAGCCGGAAAGTGGGCAACCGTTCCCGAATTCCTACGAATGCAAACGCTCGCCGAAAGTGAGCCAACCGCCTCGCGCGATGTTACGCGTATTTGTACAGCTACGTTTGTATACGTACAATACGTTTGCGTATGTGTATTTTCCATCCACAGTCGCACAAGCGCACGTGTTCCTGTATACGGTAGTTTGTCACAGTCAAGCGCTCGCTAAGTATGCGAGATCATTTGTCTCCGATCTTCTATTCTAGCACAAGCGTCATTCTACGCTCGCCGCAAACAGAATTACATGTTTCTGGTTCGTGCGCCCTCATTCCTCCCATCTGTCCCATTCTTTATCTTACATTGAGCCGAAGGGGCGTAAAAGAAACACAAAAATTTGTGATACCCGGATTCGAAGAACACAGCTGGTTATGTGACAGCGGCGGATATAAGTGAATGATGACGAGTCTGTCGTCTGTGTTAAATTTTATCTGAAATATTTATGTCCTAAGCTCCTGTTCGTCACTCTTATCAATTTTATTTATTTATGTGTCCCGTCTTTCCACGATAACCGTAATCCACGCGTAACGCACATGTGTTCTCCTGCGATCACCGTCGGCTAACAAATTAAGCTAACATTTGAGATTGAGATTGCGTGAAGTCATCATAAAACTGAGTTACATAAATGGATCGATTATCTCTTGAAAAAATGATTTTTATAGTATTTCTTATCTTTTAGATTATAAAAAAAAAACCGAAGGAAAAACGTAATTAAATATTAAAGTTGATAATGTGCAGCCTGCAGCTATTAATAATTATATATAATATTATAAATAGTATTAATCTCTCTTCCTTTCTCTGTTGTATTAATTACAAATTTATAGAAGTAATCTGTAACTTGTAATTACTAATTTAAATGTCAATAATGCATTTCCATACATAGAATTATAAATTAATATATTAATAATTTATAATTATTCCGCGATTAATATTATGTTTCTATTAGAAGCGCATGACACGTAGCGTCTATTTTAACATCATCGTGATTAGTAAAAACCACAATAATATAAAGTATAATGCAAACGTTAGTTTGATTGGATTTATTATCATAATATTGCATTTTCTATATAATCGAAATACCATGATGTATACCACAAAATTGAATAATTAATAAATATATATTTGTTATAATATATACTTAAGAAAAAGTTGCGTGCGTGAACTTTGCTTAGTTCGATAGTTTCCCTTCCCAGGAGAAGAATCCCGGAATATTCTTCTCAACTTGAACAGCTATGATGCTCATGAGCAAAATGTGCAGTGCGTCATATCTCGCAATTTTTGATGGGGCAAGTTTCTATCGAGGATGAATAAAGAAGCGCTTGTCACGAAGACAGGCATTTATCTCGCAAGGAGATCGGAGAGAGAATCGCGTAGGCGTCGCGTGAGAAAAGCAAACAACGTCGTCCACGGGAATAAAAAATGTATCAGCCGAGGAGCAAGAAGCGACAGGGATAGGGGAGGGCGCGCGAGGCGGGTGGAAATATAATACATTTCTCTTTCTCTTGTCTTTCCTATTCTGAAATTTCGCAGCATCCATTTCTTATCGTCTCCGTGGTTACATGAAATTCTCCTCGCGCTCCTGGGACTTTGCTCGTCGGCGAATTTTATCTGACAACTACTTTGGCGGAATGGCAGAAGAGAGGGAAAGTCAGAAACGTGGAAAACTGCCAGATGGGGGAAAGAGGAAAGAATAGTCGCGAGAAGAAGAAGAAGAAGAAGCAGAAGATAAAGAAGCAGAAAAGGAGTCGCAAAAAAGAGGAGAAAACGGCAAAGTTCGAAAAATGTGACGCGAAACGTGCGACAAGCCCGACTCCGAGGGGTCGGGGGGTGTACCCTGCTTCCCGTTCACCCTTCTTTCACCTTTGTCCTTTGTTGCACCTTGAGGTGCAAGAGCTGCTCTAGCAAGCACGATCTCGTTAACGGGATATGCGCTGCACGCCGTTCGTCGCGTCGTACAACATCCCGCCTTCTGGTTCCAAGCAAGATCAAAGCAAGGTTTCTCGCGACTAACAAACAGATCCTTTCGCGCAGGAAGAGGAGCAAGAGGAGAAGGAGGAGGAGAAGGGATATTAACCTCATGATATTCGCTTAATTGTATACTCGTGCGTATCTCCATATGATGCGGAGGGCTCGCGCGTCGCCCGTGGCGCAAGCCGTTTTATCGCGAAATCGTATTCCGCAACCACGGAAACTGCCGTACATAATCGCGGCGATGACGACGATTTGGACTCACGGTGAGTTGTCACGCGGGTTGTCAACCCCGTGGTAATTATAATCCGCTTTGGCTTCGCTTCCTTATTCTTGAATCTCAAACCGACGCTTTTTACTAGACAAAATATCTTAACCTCTTGACATTATCAGATTATAAAATATAGAAAAGTCAAAGAATTTATAAGGCATTTTTATTTTAATAACAATGACAAATGGAAAAAAGTATTTCTATTAAATAATTCCAAGAATGCAGATTTCGTGAGATATAAAAAACATTTAGAATATATAAAAATTTGAAAGTAAATATTCTAAGATTTTAGATAACGTCCAAAGTCATTTCCTACAGAACTTACCCATACTTTGCATATAGATTTAAAGTAGAATTAGAAAAAAAATAATGAAATAAATAAATAAAAATTTCTAAATCTACTGAAATAAAAATGCATTGTATCCAGATAAATTCAATCAATTTATATACAATAGATTTTAACTAAATATTTAAAACAAGTATGATAGTCTGTTCTAATATTTATATTATTAATATTTTTATTTCGTCAACGGGACTTACATAATTTTTTTCACGAATTTCAAACAACATCAAGTGTCCAATTTCATCGATAGATATTCACATAAGCTATAAAACCTCCCGTGAAACGGTCTTCATGACGCTTGAAAGTAAACACTCTGAAAGATGCGTGCTCGCGAGTTTGCTTAAATTCGCTAATATTAAGATAAGGCAGCGGCGTCAGGCGATGGAGAAAAAAGCGAAATGCAAATAGCGAGGAAAGGGGGAAGGAAGGAAGGAAGCGATAGGGAAAATGTAATAAAAGGATAGGAGGCTCCGCGAAAGCACGATAGCGAGATAACTAGGACAACGTGTTTATACGCTGTAAATTCGTCGTCGCTCGAGATTGTCGTCGTCGTCGTTGCCATCGCTGTCGCCTCGTCTCGCTAAGTTGAACGGAAACACGCTCAAACACACGTTCATGTCTGTAACACACACGATCGTGTACAGAGCACGAATATTTACGAGTGCTGCGCCTCGTCGTCGGCCAGGAATCACATACACGCGAGGCATACATCGCGTTAAAATTCGATCAGATAATCTTGTTTGCGCCACGATTATACGGCGACCAAATTCCTCCTCAACCACGCGGCATTTTCTCTCTCAGCGCGACGACCACGAATTTGCCGCCGGATGTCAGCGTCCAATTCGAGGGCGTATAAATTTCCAGCTAATCAACGTCCACCCGAGAAACGTTCGGCGAGGGTGGCTTTTTGCCCTTTCGAGAGAATGGCCGCACTAGGGCTCTGACCTAAATGCGGAACCCGGGTCGGATTCAAAGTCGAACCACTCCGGAAAATCGCGTATTTGCATTCGCGAATGTGGAACAAGGGTGTGTGTATGCGCGCATAACCGGTTCGCTGATCATTGTGGGGCATGTCATCGCGATCAAGGCGGTGACAAGGACCGAGACAAAGTTGGTAAAATTCAACTGTGTTACTGCCGATATTATACATATATATATATATATATATATTCAAGACGCTTCGAAAATCTGCTTGTACGTCTGCGGTGCAGACGTTCTGTCTACGGCAATCGACATTTCCTCCTATTTCTTCAATATTGGAAATCTATTTTACTCGATATGTTCGAATATTTACTCGAATTTCGTTCTACGATGTGTATATATATATATATATATATATAAAACGGTCTCGGAAATTTACTTTCCTTAGACGATAATTTTCCTCTACGTATAATCTTCTAACGTTTCCATGGTATTGAGTTTGAATGCAATGTGTGAAGGATCTTTAATAAATTAAAAGTCCGATATAGAACGCATTTTTATGCAACGATGAATTGCGAGAAATATACTCGTTCAGACGGAATTTTGTCCGTGTCTGGCATTCGATGAAATCACACTGAATGTGTGCATCACGTAATTGAAACTTCCCGATATGTGATTCTCCATTACAATTTTCCTCTTCCTTCTATTTTAATACGGCTTACAATTTTTTAATTTCCCTTGAAATAATTATGCTTTGTATGCAAAAAAGCTCTACATTAATAATTCAAGGAAAATAGGAAATACTATTTATGTGCTTTGTATAGAAGCATTGGATTAATCGTATACATAAGTAATGAAATGACTGCGCTCCGCGATTATTTATCATGCGAGAGTCTGTATCTTCGGAAAAGGTTGGAAACCACTGATCCAGCATCGCATCGATCGAATGCATTGTCCGGATTGCGACGAAGGATTTACCGTCATTGGCGAATCGCGAGGATCGTAGGACAATTTGTCCAGCTTTCGCTCGTATCTTCTAGTACGCCAAGTTTCTCTCGAATGCAACGGACCTTCGCGCATAATAGTTTTCCAGGAACGTATATATACCGGAAGTTCGCCATCTGTGAGACTACACAGAGCTCCTCTTTCTCCTTCTGTGTACCTCTATCCCCCCCCCTCTCTCTCTCTCTCTCTCTCTCTCTCTCTGTCGTTCCTCTAACAACTATTTGCTTTTCAGGTGACCTTAATCTAGGAAATGGTCACTAAGAGGTATTCTCTCGACAATGCAAGCAGATGGCTAAAACGAAAGCGATAGAAAGAGAGAAAGAGAGAGAGAGAGCAACAAAGAGAGAGAAAAAAGGGGGAGAGGGATAAAAGAAATAGATGATATTAATGGATGAAAATATTGAGAGATACAGAAATATTTTGCTTATATTGTTGGCCTCTCGATATTTATTCGGAAATAAGTAATTGTGAATACGATTCTCGAAATAAATCCACATATATGTGCAAAGTTATAGAATAGCTAAAAGATCGGAAATGTTTCGTCTTTCTGCTCTGAAATATGTGGCTTGTGAAATATACTCCCTGCTGCAATTCGTTACATAGCGCACTCATTATTTTATCAGAAGAACCTGCGAGTTTTTAGAAAAATATATAGAAGCTCCACGATTTCATTCACACGCATGTATAAAGAGATATCTTTTCTCTTTTCAAACGGTCTCTTTTTTCTTATTTCTGTTCGGTATAATTGATTAATTTATCTTATTAAAACATTTTTGTATGGAAAATATGCAACGCAAATTCTCCCCAGTCTGGTTGACAAGGAAACGTGCGTGAAATAAACGAAGGAATAACGCGGCGATAACGTATTTTCACGCTTGTCGGCGAATGTGCAAATAGCGTGAAATTGACAGGCGGATGCTGTGCAGAGACGGAAATGCGCGCTATCTCAAAACTTGAAGATACAACGCAACATCTAGCGACGAATTTCGCGACGAGAAAGGGGAGAGAAAGTATAAGACCGCGACTATTCTCGTAGAAATTCGTCGTAGCCACGAAAAGGCGGAATTCGTAACGACTATCGTCACCGCCGTCTCATCATCGTCTTCGTTCGTGTCATCGTCATTGTCTCCCCGCCGGGCACAAAACGTCGTTCAAGAAACGAAGGTTTCTTACCTCCTTGCCGGGAGCTGAAGGCGCCGGTGCTTCCTGCGATGATTAGAAGCAGCAGCGGGCTTAATAAGACTCTCAAGGAAAGCGGCATCTTTCCTATACTCCTCTACCGGCGCTTGCGCGACACGGGCTCTTCTTAGCCGACTTCCCTCATCACAGCCTCCCTGTAAGAATAAGAGATAAGACATGAGACTCGGTTTCGTTTATGAAAATGAATCTCGCAAAGAGTCTCGTAAGACATGATGGCTATCATCGAGCCACAGCAGACACACATTTGCCGGATAATTCAAGAATATTTATTATACTATGACAAAGATCTAGAAACTGAAACCAGTATCGTCAGTAAATTAACATTAATAATAAAAAAGAAAAAAAAAAAATAAACTGAATGTGTGTCGTTCTTTTATATCCATACAGTTTGATAACAATTAATTAGAAACATTCTTTTCTGAAATGTTAAAGACGAATCTATCTTTCATTATTGCAAATGTTATAATCACATTTCGAATAAAAATCCACAACCGATGTTACGCTCGCACATTTGAGAAGCGATTACTCGTCCTCTCATTCGAGATGACCGTACCGTGACGTTGAATGGTATGACGACAGAATAGCGGGTTATCTTTCTCGCCATGTTTTCTCTCGGCTTACTTATTCTCGCCCATTCTTACGTCGTGCAAGCACATAGCGGGAGAGAGAATACGAGAACGAAGTAGATTCAGAAGGCGAGATGGGATGCCCGGAGGAGGTGAGGGGGGAGAGAGAGAGAGGGGGGGGGACGCGGATGGCCCCCGGGGCGCGTTGGGTTTCCATTATGCTAAACCGCAAATGGAGTCCTGCGATCGAGTGTCTCTTCGCGGCCGATCCCCGAAGGCGCACACAATGGCGCCGCTGGCAAGGCTCCTAAGGTGTAATGTTACGTAGAAATTAAATTCGCCCATATCCTCTCTCGCTGGTTGCACGCGACGCGTCTTTTCGTTCGCGGACGACGATGCTTCGCGTATCCCGACCATGTCATCCCGAATTCGTCACCGTCGCCCCTCGAGACGAAAAGCATCAGCCCCGGCGTGACACTCGAGCTTTTTACGAAAACACATTTGCGACGATGATTTCTATGGTTTTCGCGTGAAAAATGACTCTCGCGCGCCAAGTCGAATTTCACCGGGGATATTAATAAATCGGCATATATTCAGATTTTACGTGTGAGAATTTTTACGATTCAATTTTTTATCCTTCAACAAATTTGACATGGAAACTTTCTTGTTTATGTTATAGTGGCATTACAAAAGTGATTTAATATATAAAAATTAAACTTTTTAATTCTAATAGAAATCGTAGTCCAAAAGTATTAATCAGAAATTAAATTTAAATAAGAAAATTTTTAATGATCCATCCGATATATCAAATTTTTTTTCCTGCGTTATTTCGAAGATTTGCTATGCAGACAGTTTCGTAAAGGAAACGCGACGTATGCACAATCGACAAATATCGGTGTTCGGGATTTTCCACAACGCAGCTTTTCCTCTCAAGGACTCGATTACAGGCGAGCAATTTTATTTGCGTACCGCGAACTTTTTCATATGAAATTGTTTTTTGACATGGCTAGCAACGAAAACTTGTTATATGGTGCGGCGCTTTTGCAACACACGTGCAATGCTTCCCCGCACATTTTCAATATCTTTTTAGTTCTCCTCGCGTGCGCAGTTTATAAGCGTTTGATCGATTCTAAGTAGATGTTAGATTCACGGCTTTGATACAGGGCGATATCAACATATGTATATATATTCCTCGCTTTGAAGCAAGTAAATATTCAATACGAGTAACATCAAGCGAGAATCTTCCGATAATTAAATTATTATATAAATATTACAAGATAGAACGAAATAGAGCGAGAAAAATATATATAAATAAATGCTAAACATGTATCAAGAAAAAAAATTTAGTTTAACTTATTTATTATTGTATTTATCAATGCATTTTCTTTGCGTGCTCAAAACATGAAAATTAAAAATATAATTGGTAAAATATATATGCAGAGAACAGTCAAAGAAAATCTGAATAACATTTAAAACCAAATAGAAATTATTTCCTCGAATAACTAATTGCGACATTCGATGCGCAATAAAAATAATTTTCCTTCCAACTAATGTAGCGAATAATTAAGATAATAAAGTTAAATTAAAAATCTGAAAGAGAGAGAGAGAGATAGAGAGATTGTATCTGTAGGATTGTATCCAGGATTATAAGAAGCGGGAAACAAAGATAGAACTTGGAAATGAAAAGCTAATTTCATTTCAGAGAGAGTTGATTTCGCTGTCGCAATATTTGCGCGGAAAAATTTTTATGGCTTTCATAGTACAACGAGTTTAAATCGCAACTTGTGGTAAGTCATTACTATCACCATCTCTGCTTTTTCCTCGACATTATGCATCATAAATGAACATAAAGATTAAGATGAGTCTTTCATCGCGACAGCATGGCATGGATCAAATTAAAGAAATATTATCTCTACTTGATCAAGATGAAAAAAAAAACAAAAAAAAAAACAAAATGTGTAGCATAATGCAGCATAAATAGAAACATATATGTAAAAGTTCTTATTTTTTTTGTAATATTTAAATATGTAAAATTTCTTATGTTGTATAACGTTCAATAAAAATATCTAATAAATTTATATTTTATTAATATCCAGTTATATTTGTACCTCATTAAAAATGAAAAGTCATAGAATAAAAGATATTGTGCTGTGCGCAAAAGATTTGAGCTTATTTGATAGAGAAACGTATATATTGGAGAAAGAAAATTGCAATAAAATTTCATTTATTGCGCCAGATATTTCAATAGTTCGATACAACCGACGTTTTAAACATCCTTTTCCTCCCGTTTTACGTGACAATACAGGTGGATTCTAGGATCTAGTCGGCTTCCAAACAATGCCGGAAATTTACAATGTTGGTTGAACGTTTACCTGCTGCGTCGTATGTTTAGAAGACAAAGAATAACAGGCCGGGAAGGAAGAAAGAGAGACGAGGAAGACAGGAAAGCAAGAGATAAGACCGTCCAACAACATTGTTTCTTCCCTAGGAACATCCTTGTCGTTTTAAAGCCAGCTTCGCGCGCGGTACCGCAGGGAAGCTTCCGCTTTGACGGTTTTCCTATTGATCGCGCAAATTGTATTCCTTGAACGAACCTGAAGGATTGCAATATTGGCGCGACACGATTGCAATGATATTATCAAAAGCGATGCGACAAATTGAAAACCAAGAATTGATGGAATCCCTTCTCGAGAAGAATCCAAACAAGCTCATTGAAACGCGTACTTCGACAAATAATAATCTACGTAACTGATTGATTTCTTTACGCAACAAAATAAAATATATTATTTGCAATATTATAATGACATATACCGTGCGAGTGTATTACTCTAGTTAAATAAAGCGCGTATAGAATAAAGAAATTATTAATTTATAATATGTTTCAGAAATCGTTAAATTTAACTCTCCAAAACTTTGGAATTTTTTCTTTCAAAGATTGCCTAATATGACGTTCTCAAAGAACTTCAATTTACTCGCTGCGAATCTCTTCTGCGAGAAAGTCGCGGTATGAAATAGCTCGCTGGAATCTTAAAGACCGAAGAAAATATTATACTTCACGGGCAATCGATACGCCGTCACGCTCAGCGGCTTGCGAGATGCAAATGGACCACTTTCACGTGTCATCGCTTATAAATCTCTCTTTTTCGCGTAGACGTTCGCCGAAACGCGAAACGGATAGTAACTGATAGAAACGTTGTCGAACGCATTTGGAGGGAGAACGGGGCAATGTGTGGGGAAAAAAAAGAAAAAGAAAAACAACGCCAAGTTGCGCGCCGGCAAACAATGTGGTCTTATCTAACGGAAAATTTCCGCGGCCTTATAGCTACAGACATATATGGAAGGAAGGACTTCTTCTTCTTCTTCTTCTTCTTCTTCTTCTTCTTCTTCTTCTTTTGTCCCGTCTGGCGAACATAGCTTCGAGATCGGCCATTTGCCAAACGAGATTGAAGATTTGCACCGCTGGTTCGCCGGTTATTATCGCCGAAGCGTATAAATGGAAGGAAAAAAGGATGACGGTGCGAGAGCGGGGGAATAAAAACGAACGGTGGCGGAGAAATTGGGATAAGAGAGAAAAGAAGTTTAGCGGTGATATGGAAAGGAAGAAAGAGACGGGGAGAAAGAGAATAGAATCGCACTGGTTTATCGTAGTAGATTCTGGACGATTCTTTTCCTCATCGAAAAAGGAAGAACCGAGAAGGCGGAATCGAGAAGAAGAACGACAATGTTGTGACGCGGGACGCAAACTTGGTCGGAACTTTGATGGACGATCCGACGACGACGACGACGACGACGATGAAGCTGGACCACTGGTACTTTGATGAACTGGAAGAAGATACGATCGCGAAGCTTCGTACGAGAAGTCCTTTAGAACTGACCGAGTCGCGTTAACTTATATTCGAAGAGTATGTGTTCAAGTGACATTATTTAGTTTCCGTTCGTCTCGTTTTCTATCGTGCTTCGTGGAAATTGTGCTTTTTTTGTGGAAGATAAACGCAGAAAATTGAGAATCGATATAAAGCTGCATATTTAAATCGTATTAAATGTAATATAAAAATAAAAATGTTTCTACTAATTAATAAAAGTAAATATGAACATTTAGAAATATAAAAAAAAAAATTTCTTTCCTTAATTCTCGGAAACTGACATATAATATATAATATCATAATTATTTAATCTTCTACAATAAAACACTTTGTGTTTACACTTGATTAGTATAAAAATTTGGATCAAATCGCACGTGTCGCAAAAAATTACAATGACGATCTCGTAATTCAGAGATATTTAAAGCGATGCGTGACGCGCGCGTAAAGCTTCGGGAATGAGGCGAGTTAAAATTGTCATGGTTCGCGATCATCTCGAATCGCGATTTCTCGCCTTCCAATCGTTAACACGCGCATTCCCATTCTCCGTAATTACCCATCCCCCTTTGCCTCTCTCGTTCCCGTTCTCGCATGTATCGCTCGAATCCCACGCAAATGAACGTACAATTTACCGCACGCGTTTCTGCAACCCTTCCCTCCCCCCCCTCCCCCTCTCTCTCTCTCTCTCGTCATTTCGTACCATGCGAATTCCTCGGCATCGACGTCGACGAGGACGAATCCGCCGCATCTCGTCGTCTTCCCCCTCAACCCGAGTCCTATCCCTCCGTACTCTCGTCGACGACGCGAGGTATGCGATTCTCCGTGTGGAGCCGCGTGGAGCCAATTACATCGTAAGAAACGTTAACTTAGTTTGTCGAGCAGTTAGCGCGAGAGAGGTAGTCTTACCTCCCTCGATACTACGTGTACATCCCTGGCGATAACGGCGCCGCGGGACGAAGAGATATCAAGTTGTATAGTTGGGAGCATCCGCTTTGCTCGCGCTCTATCCGTTCTATTCACTAATACTAGAAGCATACGTATATATAAAGGTACGGCTCCACAGAGAGAGCGGCGCGAGGCTAGAAATTCCAGGCTCGCAAATTGCGAGAGTCCGATGAGACGCTAACTCTCCTTCACTTAATCTCTAATCCTTAGCCGCGATAGTAATTTTCAAGCCGAAAATCTTAAGCGGCAAGAGAGAGAGAGAGAGAGACGCGTAATAATAATAATAATTTTATAAAATTAATGGAATGGAAACATTAATAGCATTGTCGAATATTCTTCGCCTTTTTATTAATATTACGCAGAAACCGTGATATAGAAAAACAGTGCTGGTTTCGCGAGATTATATCGATAATCGATAAGAGATAATAAATAGATTTCAAATAAATTTCAAATATGGAGCGATCAATGCGATCAATCCGTCACAAATGTACGTGCTAGAAAATATTTACCTCTCGTAGCAATTATATCTTTCCAGTAGCAGATCGTCTTCCGTAGCGGTTTCCATCCTTTTCACAATCAGTCAAAGATTGACAATTAACTGACTAAACCATCGTATCTTCTCGCAGCGATCTTACTGATACCGCGCGCGAGTTGTAAACAAATGATATTTACATTTGGCTCTGTTAACGTTTATTTACGAAAGTCTGCTTTGTATTCCGCGAGAATAAATTCAACAAACTTTCTCAACAATAAAACGTGATTCAGAATCTCTCTCTCCATATAAATTGAATTAAATTAAATTTTGATTATTTTATTATATATTTTATAATATTTATACTTAATTTTATTTATATTTTACATTTATATTTAATTTTATTTATATTTTATATTATATTTATATTTAATATTTTTAAAATTTATATTAAATATTTTTTAATTCATTTTATAATTAATTACGAAATCTATTACATAATATTTATCGTCAATATATTTTTTTGTGCATAATAATAGATTTTTTTTATAAAATTTGGAGTGAGAACGTTTTATATATTTTTGAAAGTTGTATTTATGTAATTATTTTTCTATAAAAAGATGTTGGTAATTGTCATTACTTAACATTTCCTTTGAGAGTTGACTCGTTTGTCCCGTTTTATTGGTTACTTGACGAGCATTTACAACACGTTAAAGACGCAATCGGATTATACTTATGCGGGTAATCGCCATTAAAGCTTCACGCCAAACACATCCCTCGGCTTCGAGATTACTTCGAACGGGGAATTAACAGGCGTATATCGAAAATCAGGTCATGTCCGTCGTGGATAGGGAAGATCTGTAAAGTTCTTCCCCGGTACGAAACCAATTTCGCGCGGCAACCAATTATGTCGTGAGAAACAGCGTTCTCGAACGAGTTATGGCAATGTCTCTCTCGCGAGGTATATGGGGACTCCCGAAGGTTCGATTGCAAACTTATTCTAGTTATAAAGGGGATTATTGATCGGAGCGGCGACTGCTACTATGCGAAAGGGACGATACGGTAAGTCAAGATGAAAGACAAGTCAAGTTTTTGCTAGTCGAGAATGAGAAAAAATAATAAATTTTTATAATTTAATAACTTGTAGAACAATCGTTACATTCGATATATTTTTAATGTAATTTTTTTTTTCTTTTTAAATAAAAAGAAATATTTCTGACTGATTTTACACACAAAATCTATCGATCGCGCGACAAATTGTCGACAAACGAATGAATTTCTTGGATCGTTAGTTATTCTTGCCACGTGAATCATCGATTCTTTTTTTCAATGTCGAACGGCAAACACTATGCAATAAAAAACGATGCATGACTGTGCACTTTGCCTCTTGGACGAGAAGCAGACGTCGAGCCGCAAAAAGTTCGATCGTGTCGAAAAACGAAGCTGCCGGAAAACGAAACGGCTAACCGGATACAGCGTGCAGTTAAGCGGAAGTGCGTAAAAATCCGTACTTCCCTCGTATACGTTTTCTGTCGACGTCAGGAGAGAAGGGAACGCGCGACCGAGAGGGAATAGTTTCGACTTGGCTAAGGAGAGTTTCTCGAGGGCGGCCACGAGGGTGGTGTTAGAGCGGCAACGGTGTGGTGAGGGCGAGTCGAACGAAGTCGTGCTAAGCAACTTAGATTAGTTGAATCGACTGGTCTCGCGGCTGGCGAACCGCCAGGCCAAATTGTCAAGAGAATTGCTCTCCCCCTCCTCTCTCTCTCTCTCTCTCTCTCTCTCTCTCTTTCTCTCTTCCTCTTGCTCTTTCGAAGTCTCACCGCACCGTATCAAGGATCCGCGCACTCGCCGTTTCCTCTTCTACCTCTCACCGACGTGTTCTTTCACGCGCGGCGAAACAAAGGGAACCGTTGACGTAGACGGAAATCTAATTCACGAGAATGCACGTCATTGATTGTATTCCTGCGGCTTGCAAGACTAGCTCGCGCATACTCCACGATCGCGCGGGACAAAGATCTCGGTGGATCGCGAAGAAATTCTCGGCAATCTCGTACGTGCTCACTGTCGTCGTGAAATTCGAGAGAATACGCGATACATTCTTCGTGCGCGAGAAATTATTCGGTTTTATCGACACGCGCGTATCAGTATAAAGCGAGAAAGCGCACAAAAAAATAAAACTGCAAGGTATTATAAATTCACAAAATAACAGCAAATTAATTTTCGTGCAGTTACCTACAATTTTTATTTCTTCTATTTATAATTATCGCATGAAATATTATAATGCATTATATGTGTAATGCACAACATTACTGGCTTCACAATGAGAAAATGATTACTAAAATTAATGTGGAATCAAAATACATTTATTACGCTGCTATTACTAAAACTATTATCATTCGTATACATGGACTATTAAAATAAAATATTTCTTATTTTAAATAAAAAGTTAAACATATTTTTAAGTTATGAAAGATATATTTGTATAAAATATTTGTTTTCTGTGAACTTAATTTATGTATTATAGCATTTAATGTCCCGTATTATCTGCCAAATAGCAATGCTAAAAAAATGTAGCCACGGGCTACAAAATCGCCTAATAAAATTGAAATTAAGTGATTTCTGGTGCGAATATATTGAAAGCGGAAAAGAGCTTAAGCCGGCAAGTCGTCGACGGATATGACCGGTGATAAAAATGATAGTCAGTCATCTCGAGAGGCAGAAGGCTGGCCGATTCGCGCGCGCTCAGCTTACCGCGCCCGTCAAACGTGCTTTTATCCCGATCCTTTATTTCCGTCCCGATGGCGAAGTTGTATGGGTACGGCACCATTCGTTTTATTGGATTCCGCGTAAGGGCGGCGGCGCCGCCGCCGCCGCGCGTTTTTCCGAGTTACCGGGCGGGCGAAGAAACCCGGCAGGCGCGTCCTCATCCATCATCCGTCTACGCGGAGCGCCGAGTCATTTAACAAACGTCTCTTCGAGATCCCATATTGCGGCGTTCGCTACTAGCACGTCGCCCTCGCGAGAGATTTGACCGCGCCATGCTCGTAGCGAACGGTTAGTTTAACCGTGAAAAGCGCACTCACCATTCTAAAATTCACGAGGTTTTTTATATACGTAACTCGGAATGAAAATAAATCGAAACTATAGAAATTTTTCCGTTTAAGAATTGATGTAAAGATTTTAAAGATTTTGTTATATCTTTTCTTCTTTCTCTTTCACTTAAATAATAATATAATTGCCAAATATCAAAATTTAGTATCTTTGTTAATATATTGAATATATAATTATTGTTTGTATAATTAGAAATTTTTTATAAAACATATTTTTGATATTATCTAAACCAGTTGTCATTCTTGGGATATATTATAAAAGTTGAATTATTAGATATAAAATATTAGCATTGATTGTCATCTCTTCTCCTGTGGATATAATAAATCTTTTTTCTGGTAGATAAAAAATTCATTATATATATATTATATATTTTAAGTTTCGAGAATAATTACCATCTTTTTATTTTCTAACTACATATGTACATAAATGTTATGCTATTATATTTTGTATTTCACGCAGCAAAAGATATTCTTGCAAGCAATACTTTTTCAAACTTGATAAAACTTAATAAAATTTATGAAATAAAGAGATGTGTTGTCGTCATAACTATATTTAACTGTGAGACAAATAAACTGGCCAATTCGGTCGCTGCAGTCAAGCGTCTTTATTTGCCCCCGCATTTGCAAAATTAATAATAAAATAACACGACGGTCGTCAGTTTGTCAGTGGAAGCGAGAAAGAGGAACGTTTCATATTGATTAAATGCTGTGCTAGTTTTCGCGCGCGATCGATAGCGAAAGCTATTCCGTCGGATTCCTCTGGCCGGAACACGGTCCTCGTATCTCTCAGCCCGTTAACAAATCACGAGCCGCTTTGGTCCATATTGCGCCGCCGCGTTACAGTCGCTGTCGTTGTTCCGCTACTCGTCGTCTACAATGTTGATATTGTCCCGGGGACCCCTAAAGCCGACAGAGAAGCGCAAGTGCCATTGCATCGTTGGCTTTGTCGTGAAACTCGCATCCTTACGTTAATTGGAAGACGCAAGTTTCATAAGCGATCGACGAAAGCTTCTCCGCGTGCGACAAACTTTCTTCTCCCCTTCTCGAAAGCCACTTATAATTCTAAGACCTAATACGAATTTACAATTACGTGAATTTTACATGGACATTCACGGCACGGACCGCCCCTTTCTCCCGTGAAATTAGAATGTTGTACGAGAGCGGCAAGATTAATTGCGGCAACGTCTTAACGGTCGTTACCGTCCAATCGAGGAGGTTAAAAAAGAAAAGTTGATCCCTCGACTTATCGCGTACCGCATCTAATGTTATTAATGACCCTGCGATCGATCGACGTCGTCGATAATTAAGAAGGTTTAATCTGGACATTTTCGAGGAAGTAGCGTTCGATGTATATTCCGGATATTGAAGACTGACTGGAGGATTTTATCGATCGCCGCATTTTTTCCTTAATAAAAAGTCTCAGAAACGAGACTTCGAGCTTTTTGCGCCGAGAAAAATAAGAGAATCAATTAAAAATTCATACAATAATTCATTCTATTACGTCAACTTCTTGATTCAAAAATATTTAGAGAAAGGATATCTTAATGGACACGAGAAAAATATCGCTATTAATATCTCAATAAGAAATATCGATGAAATTAAAAAAAATAAATTGTTAACAGCACGTATTACATAGTAAAAATTTAAATAAGCAGAAACACATCGTCACACGCGCATGTGTCGCGCAGTTGCAAATGTCAGTGCGTATAATATTTATACAACATGCTTGCACGATGCGAGATGAAGAATTCACGCGATCGACGTACTTCCTCTCGTGTCACGCTACAAGCATATTATTATTCGGCCGCGCATCTGCGTCGCCGGATGTTCAAACTTCTTCCCGACGGCGATCCGGCTGACGTGATAACCAAAGATCGATCGCACGAATACGACTTTACTCGGGTTCGTTTGCGAGTCCCATTAATTCTCGCCGCCTACGACGGCGTATCGGCGTCTCCGCCAATTATCTTACAGTCTGACTTCCATCATTAACGACCCCCGATTTCTTGCCGCCGTCTTGCGCGGTCATCAACTACCACGATTTCACGACTTCACGGAGATGGTACGGAGCACCGTACGGTCTTGGAAACTGATACCGGGTTGTCCAAGACGGATGGACGTTGGCGTGGAGGGTAGCTTTATCAGCCGTCTCGAAATCCTTATCTGTCCGGAGGGTTAATCTCGGCGGATCCCTTTCGCGCGCGGCGAAATCTCCTTTGAGTCTAGATCTTATATAACATTTCCAACGAGTTGACGTTAACGTCGGCTACAATGACGGCAACAATAACGACGATGACATCGGCACCGTTATTTGTCGCCGATAGCTCTTCAATTTCTCAATAAATCTCCATGTTACTATATTTTCATTCGTTTTCTCTTTCTCATTTCCCAAAATGTCCAAGGCTGTCCTTTTCTAAATATATATTTCTTTCCTTCCTTCTGTCTCTTCATCTTCTATTATTTTTTTTCTCTTTATTTTTCTTTTCTATATTTTCTTCCTTATATTTTTCTGTTCTCTATTTCATATTTTTTTTTTTTTAATTTAGATAAATTAAAAACACAGATATAATAATAGCTTAAGGGATGCTAACTAATTCGTGCCTTGATATTGATTTAGTTTAGAGTCTATCGCAAACTACCGGTTTAGGAAACAGCAATTGGCGCGATCGATGCCAATGCGGAGATCGTTCTCGGAAACTCAAACTCTAGCTTTTCGTCTTGCAGCTTCCTGCTAGTTTCCACGCGAACGCCTGTTATGCCAGAATTGCTTTCCATCGCGGCGATAACTATCAAAACTCCGCAAAGCGTTCGTTGAACTGGATTTTTAGAAACTGCGGCACGGGAATTGTGAGAGCTCAGATTTCACGTTATGAGCGTTAGATGCCAATAGAAACTGGAAATAAAACCAGCTCCATAAATCGTCTTAAGCCAGGTATATTCAAGTGTAGCCCGAAAAAAAAAAAATGAGAGAAGAGAGCAACGCGGATCAGATAACAGATGGCAGCTATTTTAAACTATCGCTCGAAATACTACGTACTTCTTCGTAATGTTCCGAGATTCTCTTTCGAAATCGTAGTTTCCGAAAGCCTCGCGTACAGACACGATCCTCGAGCGTCCTGTCGACGACAGGAATTAAAGCTCCCGGTACCGCGAAAATACGAGGGAAAAGGTCGCAAAATATCCTCGAAGAGCCCCCGCTGTAAATTGGTACATCGTGTACTCTTTCGCCAGGCCAAAGCCCGATTTGCTGGCGTAGGCGTAAGCTGATTTCGGCGTCTGGCTCGACGCCGAAACAGCTCTCACCGTTCTTGCTCTCGCGTACATATAGCTCGTTTTGCGGATTGGAATGGACGCTCCGGGCTGATACGACGTCCGATTCGCATTACGATCCGCGACCGTGCAAACGCCGGCTGCTCTCCGGAGCGAGAGCGAACGAACCTCCGATATTCTCGCCCTCCACCGTAAAATCATATCTCACGATCGATTCCCGCAGCCTTGCATCCACCGCACCGCATATTCGGTGGATCGCTATAGTTGCGGAGAAGGGTAACGCTTCGCTTCGGAGGAAAAAAAGAGCCCCGGAATCGATAGCGAGAGTTATTAATATCAGAGAAACATCGTCCTCGCTAGACATTTATCGCTAGAAGCTTATTTATAAATCTAATAAGAGATTTTTTTTTTTATACACATTACATCGATTTGTTTTTGCATTATATTGAAAGAATCGAGCTGTAGCGCCGTTCCGTTAAAGCAAATGTAAAAAAACTTAAAAAATTTTAATTATCGCGAACAGTTTATAAAACATCTAAAATATATTTAATATCAATTAAAATGTGCGTTTATGTTGTAAAAAGGAGGAAATTATACGTAAATAATTCAGAGTTTATATAAAGATCTCAAGACTGACATTAGAAAAAATGCAGATTCTAATTAAAACTTTCTAATATGCAACAAAGTTGCAAAATAATAATGTTGCGAAGCGCGGCTTAAAACATGTGCGAGGGCTACAGAGAGCGATTAGTGGCGAGATAAGAGCACAACCAACATACAGCTTGCCTGCTATCGGATTTACGGCTTAATATATTGTTAAGGAAGGATAAAAACTTTAGGGAGGAAACGTACTAGCTCTACACAGGACGGCGCAAATGTGCATCAAACTGCGAGAATTATGTAACTATCTATGTAGAAATAGCGCAAAACATTCCAGAAACTTTCAAAGTTTCCAACAACATTCGTGTTACTAGCCCGGCACTTGGTGTCAGTAAATGTAACGAGTTCTGCAGTTTCTCTCCGTTCAATTTTCCATCTCTCTCTCTCTCTCTCTCTCTCTCTCTCTCTCTCTCTCCTTCTTTCCATTTTCCATTTTCCCGTCTCCCCCTCCTATCGCCATTAACTCGAAAAAAAGTCAAGAGAAATGACGCACTGGCTTAATAAGATGTCAAAATAAAGATAAGGGATATATATCGGATCGCCATATATAAAACTGCTAAGTATAAAAATACAATTTACGTATTGTTTTATTGGTTTTATCGAGTTTAAATCAAAATAAGTTACGATATTTATATAGATTAAGAAAAGCTAATCTGATTTACACACGTTATTTTCTATAATTATATTATTTATATGATAAAATTGGAAATGTCAAGTATACTAGATAGCGATTTTCTGATTCGAAATAAGAATTGTTTTTTCATAATTGTCAAATATGTCAAATATGTCCTTTGGAATATTGCAAAAAAATCTCGGTTGAAAATTTCCACGTGTATTTAAAATAATACGCATCATACATATATGTTTCATCTCATCTTATATTCGTTAATATTTGATCTTACATTATCCGATATTATCAGCTGACATCATAATAGATTATAAAAGTCACATTCGTGCGACGTGTAAGAAAAGTGTCCTGAAAATGTCACACACTCGCCGAAACTCGGTCAGTACTCGGGCAGTGAATGTAATGAGTTTTATACTTCTCTCCTCCGTCCACTTTTTCCATCTCTCTCTTTCGATCCTTTCCCGCGGGGCTTTTCGCCGCCGCCGCCTCGAGGCTCGAAAGAGAATGAGCGCGCTGACTTAATTAGGCGTCGAAGTGGAATTAGGAGTCAACAATGAGGGTCCAATGCCTCTCTCCGCCGTCTTTGTCTTTCTCTTTCTATCTGCCTCGCTTTTCCAGCTTTTTCCGTGACAAACTTCCCTCTTCGCTATCTCGTCGATTCTATCCTACCGCAGGAATCGGACACACGTACACGTAACACATACAACATTCCCTTTCTCTCCTCTCGCAGGTTCATCCCGTCCCGCAAACCAGACCACGCTCCGTGAATCCTTTTCGCCTCGTCCTTAGTCCTGCGCTCTTACTCGCGGTCGAAATTGCGGTTACCAACCACGCTTGAGGTATCCAGGAAATCAGGAAGAGAGCTTTACCTTTCGCTCGTTCAACACAGAGAAAGAGAATCGAAGGAAGAACATGTAAGCCGATTTCCAGCTGGCGCTCGATACTCGGATTGCCTTACGCTACCGTAGTGAAACAAAGCGAACGCGAACAGATACCGGGATCTCGTTGCATCTTTCACTTTATCTGATGATTTATTTACCGATTGCGCGCGTTGCACGCGTTGCGATAAATTATCTACGATTTGCCGGAATACGGTTCAGAAACTGTAGCCAATCTAAGTTGTCAAAGATTCATAGCAACGCGATTTCTAATATCAACGCAACTTTCTTTCAAATTTTTATCGTTTACACAAAAGATTGAAGATATCAATGTGATATCTCGTGGCTGGAAATGACAGGATGAGATCCTCCTTAAAATCGAAAATTATTAAATCAGATTACGATTTGACATCATTAGCAGCTTGGTAAATTTTTTTTTGATCGCATCGCGCGATGCTATTTTATAAAATATTTAGACTTTGACTTAAATCCGTACACAAAGACGTTCGACGCGGTTGCTAGAGATGGAGAAAAGAGCCAGGGGCGAGTTGTATCGGAATAAGCCGATTTTAGATACCCACTTCTCGTTTTCGGACGGTATCGAACGACCTGCTGACTACGTGGAAAAGTGACTATCTCCCGTCCAATGGTGGCCGAAGACGTGCGAACTTATACGTCGCGAACCTCGACATTTTCGTTCCCGTCAGGTTCATACATACGAAAAAGATGTGTTATTTTTATGAAAGGCCGATTCTCTGTCACTTTTATTGCCACCGACTTTCCACTGTCGTATTGACAGTTTAACTAAATAAAAGAAACATTGTAGTATCAAAAATTTTTAAGTTTTTAATATTGCTCGTATCATCTTCTATAAAATTTTAGTGCAATTTTATTTAAACACTATCGCTTTAATTATCAGCTAAATCGTTGTTTAAGAACACAAAACTTAATCGCATTTTGCCTGCGTAATTATCTTATAATATTAAATTATAATAATTGTCAATAATGTATAATATTGTAAATTATTTTGTGTATCATGTACACGTGATATTATTTTTCAAGCGACGAAATATTGAGGCTAACGGGAGAAAATTTATCCAACCCGATAGTCACAACTCAACATGCTTCTTCTGCATGAACTAGTTTTAAGTTTCTAAGGTAAGTAATGCTCGTAAAGGGAAGTTTCGAACCTATTTTACCTAAAGAAGATTTTATGAAGTTATCTGTAATGTAGAGTTAGTTGATATAAGCGCAGTGTGTTTTCTTTTAATTCATTACAATTAACCACACTTTCTGCGTCTGCATGCATTTTGCTTGCTTAAAGCGTAAAATATAAAGTTATATTAAATTTCTTCATTATTATTGTTTCATTTATGTTCTTATGAAACTGTGTATGTATTGCAAAAGAATCGATTATTTTCAATCGTGTTAAATTATGGATTCGAAATGATTCTCAATTACTAGAAAAGTAAATAAATGTTACAGATAATTAACAGCATTTGAAAATAATTTCGCTCAGCACGATTTTAAAAATAAGTCGTCAATGAAACCATCGAATAACATCCAATTCAAAGGCATGCTGCTGATCGCATAGCGCTCTAGGAATTTTATTCACTAAATCGCTCGGCTGAATGGATTCATTACAAAAAATCGGATTTCGAATCGAATTCATTGGAAGCGGCCGGATCATAGATATCGCGAAAGCTTATATATATGTATATATGTATATATATATATATATATATATATATATATATAGAGAGAGAGAGAGAGAGAGAACGTAAAGATTCACTGAATTTCATGGTTTGAGTAATTTCACGCGATCGCGATCTCAATTAAAGCAATATTCCAGCTCAAAAAATCGCGTTTCCATCCAATCGATGCGACGACGAAAGTACGATGATCTAAATTGCTGAGCTGAGTGTTATCAAAATTCTATGCTCTAGTCGCGTACAATCATTGCAAAAATTTCTCGCGCAGCACTCATCAGATCGTTTAAGTATGCAGAAATTCTTCACAAATCCAAGATAAAGATAAGGTTAATTATAATTGAAGAAATTAAGAAAAAATAGATATTTTTATACATAAAAATTTCGCTCTAAAAATGTATGAGATTTGCAAAATATTTAAAAAAAAAAAACAAGGATATCGTATCGTGGACGAACGTGGCAAATCGAGCGATACAAGGTGGCGGCGGGCAAACTTGTCGTCGAAACTCGTGTTAGTCGAGCGTCGTAATCCGACCTATAACTCCGTTCAATTGCAAGAAGGTAAACTTTGTGTGGCGGAGACACAAATACATATATGGTGCCCGCAGGCACCTGCGAGCATGGATTACACAGATGGTACCGTGTCCGGCGTAATCGACAATGAAAAATCAAAATCACGGGTAAAATTACTGGCATCGCGCTGGCCCGATTCGACGCATTCCAAGAAAAAAACATTCAATCTGATCAATGCGAATCTCGATGCGGGATGCAACTGCGCAGGTGGAAGCGACTGTAAACAATGATATTGCTCGTCTGATGAAATTCAAAGTCTACAGACGCGGCGGATGTCACGGATACACATTCAGAATTGACCATCTTAGAAAAATTAAAGTAAGAAAAATTTCAAATGATAGATATTAAATATTGTAAAATATCGATAACTTTCACAAAAGCAATTTAAACATCGAGAAAAATGCTTTAAAAAACATAATTTTAATATTTTATATTATAACGCGCGCCACACCGAAAGGTACATTGTTAACATTTAAATTTAAAATGGTCGCGATGCGACCAGGCAGAAGAGAAAAAGTTTAATTAAAATTTAATTAAATCTGATTTATTCAGTAAAACCGGGTCGAGATATTTTTCCAAGATATGAAGAGAGATATGCGCGTTGCCATAAAATTTGGCAATGTAATAATACTACATATGTAATAAAAATGTATGTAGATATAACATTAGAGCAATATACTGATGTAATTTTACATAATTTAATGAATAATATAATTTGACGTATAATATTTACAATATATAAAATTATTCGAAAAATTCCAAGAAAATCTCTTTCTGTCGGATAATGTTACCGAGGATGGAAGGCGGAGGTAGGTACTTAAAGAAGATCGAGGCATCACAGGGCGGCGCGCATTGCGTTAGTAACGTTTCGCTTCGCGCAATCGACAAAGTTTGATACCGCGAGCGTAAGGGAACATCCCAAAAACTTCGATAATGGAAGTAATTGAATTTCAGCCGAGACCGGGCCGCGGAGGTAACGGCACGTACCTAACGAAATTTAATGACGATCGAATTTAATTGGATGAGGAAATTTAACGGACGGATGGTTGGGCAGTCACGTAAAAAAGTCTTCGTACGTGAATCACGGGAGGATACCGACGATTCGACTGGATGTGGCGGGAAAGGATATGGAGGGCGGAGAACGAGAGGAAAGTGAGAGAGAGAGAGAGAGAGAGAAAAGACCGTGAGACTTTGAGAAAGCCGTGACGAAGTACTCGTCGACTCCCGAGAAATGGATCCGACGATTACTCCGGATCCACGAGACGGAGTCGTAAATCGTACCGAGCGTTCGCTAAGCGAAATGAGTTTTGGAATAAGATCGAATTCCCGTCGACTTTCGGCCGATCGAGCCGCCGCGCCCGGAACGATCTTCGTAAATCAAAGTGACCGTTATACAGAACGAAATTACCTCAGTTCACCGAAATCACCGTCGTTTCATAACTATGTAAGTACGAGTCTCGGCGAGTTTCGGGTCGGCTTTTGCGGTACGAACGACGGCTCTTCTTTCTCGAGCGATCGACGTCGATTTGGAAAGGGAGAAAGTAATTGATATACAACACTTTTCGTGAAAAGAAAAATTCTGGCCGCTTTAGTCATCGTTATACCAATCTCTCGGGAAGCTAATATCGACAACATGAAACAAATTTAGTTTTTTATATTTTATGCCGTTAAAGATTCTTACGTTTTCGTATATCACGTTATGAATTTAAAAACGAATATAAGAAGAAATGGACTCAAAATCAAATCAGCTGTTTTTAGATTTCTGGAGCAATATCTCCATTGTTCTATTTCTAAGCTACAATTTTCCCACACTTAGTACAATCTCTGGAATATTTCAAGACAAGATATTTCCCAAATTATTGTAAAACGTACAGAAAATATATTCTCGTGAATTTTCCATTTTATAGATATTTCCAGATAATAGAAGTATAATTTTAAGCATGCACAGACAAGAGTAATGCTTTATATTTGATGTTCAACGCTGTTACAATAGAGATGCTTATAGAAATTTGAGCACGACTAAAAGTATTCACACTTAATCATTCACGAGAGTTTTAAACCAAATGCTGCGATGATTGGATGCGATGACTGGATGCGATGACTTTTTTATGTTTTTTTCATCAAACTCGTTTTTCGATAACTGCAAAGTCCGTTCTATTCTAAAAGTATTCTTGATTTGCGCGCGGTGTGACTGTGTGTGTGTGTGTGTGTGTGTTATATATATCTCGTTTCATCCTGAAACGTCCATTCCCTAAATCTTTAGCTTCCAGATTTTGGCACGAGATACAGAGTCATCTTGCCACAACCGCGCCTGGCACTCGTGTATAATTGCAGCGAATTAAATTCGTCTCTCGTGTGATCTCCCGCGGAAATCACTTCCCCACCCCGTTCGCGCGTCATTATTTTCTGCAGCGACTTACACGGAGTTTACGTACCTGTCCCACCGTATTCGTTAACGAAGTTCCCGAGAAGAGGACTCTCATCCGCTTTTCGTTAACGACTTCGCAAGGATGGAGTCGTTTTCGGACGGAAACTTTTTACCGACCGTCCATTATCTCGAACAAACCCGCCGAGAAGTCGAATTTTCGGCCGAACGTGACGCGAATGATCGCCTTTTCGTCGTGACTACGCAATGCATGTCCGCGTTTTGTCGCGTATGACAAACGTATCACGTGACTAGAGGAATATTAAATTGTTTTGTTTTGCGACAGAAGAATTAAGACGTGTGTATATAACATAACAAAGACAATATGTATTCGTTGTGTTTTCAATAAATATAAAAAAAATTATATTTATCTCACAATAAATATTAGAAATTGCGAGATTTAATTATTTATGTCAATCTCTATTAATTGCACAATGCAAAAATTTAGAAATGTTATTATTGTAATTTCTTAGAACGCTATTCTTGGGTAGCTATATCGTACATTGGCTAAATAAAGCTTTTTTATAAAATCATAGATGAATAGAAATATTTTCGGAGCTTGTAGCAAAGACTAATAATAATTTACAATCCTATTTTTTTCTCCATTTTGCGAGTGTGTAAATTAAACAAAAGCTGTCGCAAATAGGTAATAACAGTTAAATTATTCGAAAACTATAGGCGAATCATCCGAAATACATTGCTACAGATTGAAATAAAAATAATCCCTTCTCTGTGTAGGCTTATGTTTTCAAAACATGAAAAACATTTCCAACGAACGAGCTTTCATACCATCGAATCTCTCGTGTTTCATCGCTATTTGAAAACCTGCAAGCGTCGCGTTGAAAAATGAATTAGTTTGTTCTTTGTGTAGCGTGTAACTTTCAATGCGGGGACAACGGCGAAGATAGACACGTAACGAAAATCAATTTTGGAGGAAAATTTTTCCTAACGGCAGCAACATCAGCACTGCGACATTTCGATCAGAGCAATGGAAAAATAATGACAATAAAATTTTTTTAAATCGTCGCGCCAACAACGTTCGGCGACAACGCCGGCCGGTGAACAATTTTGCTCTCCGAGCAACAAAATTGTCCGTAGTTTTTTTCTGATCTGTTTTTTTTTTTTATTATTATGTTTTTGCGAGTCAGAACGACCGTGCGGCCCGCACGGTCGAGATTTGGACAGCGACGGGGAGAGAGAGAGAGAGAGAGAGAGGGGGATGCCTAACAAGGGATAACTTCATTAAGGAGCGCGGACCCAGCTTGTGTGTTTTACAAGTTACAAATTAAGCTGATTAGCAGCAAGTCGAAGCTCGAACTACTGTACCGGCCAAATCTCCGCTCGTCGCATGCGACAACGTAAACGTTGAATCGTGCTCCCGTTTGTTGACATACTGCATGTTCGAACGGCGAGAGTTGATAGCGCTCGTGAGAAACTGCAACAAATGAATTATCAGACACACACACACACACACACACACACACACACACACACACACACACATACACATTTGTGCGTGTGTATGTTGATATTTTCTACGCTATATGTATCTGCAAATGTCTTGAGAATTATATTTCCGAACGATTGCGAGAGCATCTCTAGTTGTATGTAAAAATTTTACCGTGTACATGAAGTAAAATTAATGTTAATAATCTTTCTCTATCTCTCTTTCTTTCTCTCATAATATATAACGATTAATTTTAGCGATTATTTTTTTTTTCTCGGTGTGGCATACAAGAGATTATCTTAATTTTTTGAAAACTGAAAAATGTGCGAGCGTGCTAACGAACGCGACTCTCTCCCATATATATAATGGGGAGAAAGGGGTGGGGAGGGGAGGGGAGGGGAGGGAAGAGTTTGTCTGAAACATGGGAGGCATTCGTCGTGCGATGCAAGCACTACTGTTTCTCTTTCCATGCCTCGCGCGACAAGATAACGTGCCTGAAAAATGGAAACAGAGAAAGGAACAAGCGACGTCGTCGATCTTAGAGATTGTTTCTTTTCCTCTCTCTCGCGCCTCTTCAGCATATAATTACGTCGTGTCTTTTGACAGCTATCATGCAGATTCGGTATGCTCTCTCGCACCAGAATAAAATATATATATATATATATATATATATATATATATATATATATACACACTCTGCGATATAATTATTTTACATATGTTACGAGATGAAAACTTTATCGAATTTGGAAATTCGCGACAAAATTTAAATGCAAACTAACTTTAAACGATAAATTACGTATGCATAACGTGGCGTGCAATAATAAATGTTATGCGTGCATATATTATAGTTTGATCTCATTTTCTACTCGAATTTTTCCTATTTTGTTGAACGTTTCCTCCTTCACTTTGCCGGAGTAATTGCATTCCAACGATCCATGTGTTCCTAAATGATCCAATCCGGTCGAATTACAAGCCTTGCGAATCATGTCTGATTTACGAGCCTCATTAATTTAAATGAGCCTTGGCAATAAACATAGCTCGACGCGGACAACTTCAAAATTCTCTTACCAACTCAACCGCAAAAAGAAACGATAATAAAAATAATATTTTATCAAATTCTCTAATTTTACGTGCTGCACACATACCCTTACAGTAAGCTGTTAGTAAGAACGATAAATATTGTGCGACGACGTAAAATGTAATTTTCGCATCTCTAAAGTAACTTCGCTATTATCCTATTACTAACTTTACTGTTATGCTATTAAGTATGAAACTCTATGGTTCATGCATAATTTATGTGCATGCCTCATTGACTTTTTAATTCTTCCTAAAATCAGGTTGAAACTTTGTGGTTTGTTTTCTGAGGCCAGCGGATGTACAATATTTAATAAATATCGGTCCCGCAATGCTCGCTTCGCGATCATCATACTTTTCAAGCTATCATTAAAATATTTAAAACTTGCATAATTATGTAAATTAATTTTAGCTTTTTAACAGAGAGCCTTGCCATTAATATATAAAATACGTCTTTAAAAATTTTTTTTTTTTTTAATTGTATTCACACACACATACGCAATATAACGTCATTGATCTTGTCCTAAATTGTTGCCGTGCATCTGCAAGCTCGCTTGTTCAACGCTCGCGCTCAAGTATCGCGCGTCTGATTCACGAGAACCATTAATTTAAGGGACACGAAGCTCGTCGAGTTAAAAGAAAGAGGTACTACACGAGGATGTGCACACTCGAGCGCTTAATAAGCTCGTTGGTTTCCCCAGGAATTACCGCGGGTTAAGGAAAAAAAAGAAAAGGAAATAAAGCGAGCTCATAACCATCGGCGCGCGTGCATGTCGCGATTGTAGGTCCAAGGAATCGTCGTTTCCACGGTAAGAAAATGCGGGACGAGAGAGAAAGAGAGAGGAGAGAGAGAGGAGATGCGGAAAGGAATGGAAGGGGGAGGCGTGAAGTCGGTAGACAGGAAATTACACGTCCTACAGAGCCATAAGTTTTCGGTGAGCATGAAGTTCCCCGTCGCTCGTCGCCATGCTACGTTTAGGCTCGCAACGACCTTTCGTCGCGACAAGCGCTCGTTATTAATTACGCCTCGCGTCCTCGATGCACGATTAATTGCTGGAATTACTGGAATTAATGCGCGCGTCCGCTGGCAGACGCGTGGAATGTTTGTTTTGCGGAACAAACGCACGAGCGTGTTGTACGCGCGCGGGAGACGGGGTAGATTCGGCTGGTTATTAATTTTGACAACGACCAAGTTTCATTATGTAGGTAGATGATTAGCGAGCGCGGAGCTGTACTTTTTTTCCCCATTTCTCAAAGCAATCAAAACATTTTTAATAATCAAAATTAAGATAAATGGAATCATAATACATATTTTGCTGTTTATTACATAAAATAAAAAAATAATCTCAACCTTTTATTAGAGAAAAAAATAAATTTATTCTATCTTATATTCGGTAATAAAGCGCATTAATTTGATTTAATTGATCTCGCTTTCACAAAAATTATTTTTTAGAAATATTTTATGCGGATAAATCAAAGAAAGAAAAATTTCAAAAGAATCTAATCGATGATAAACGTTAATTATAAGATGCGTATTTTATTCCGGTCAAATAAATAACGCAGAATATAATAATAAGGATAATTCGAGGATATTTGAATTTTGCGGATATACTAATGCAGTCGGTCGTTCTAGAAGAAACAACTAACTGCACTCTCGGTGACATCGAGAGACGTCGGAGGAAGTTACTCGGGAGAGATTCGGAAGTGCTCTCCGTTGACACTCGTCGAGATTAATTATTCCGGAAACAAAGACTCACGCCCTTCTCGCGTCATTGCACGCCGCCAAGTTGTGCGGACAGGCTGCAGGTGCGGGCGTGCAATAACCTCGGCGTTTGATAACTATTCCCAGCGTTGTGCGAATCCACCGCAAATACGTAAACTTAGGCACTTTGCCGATCGAGTTTGGAATACTGCTAACAATGTCTCGCGTAAATTATTCTTCTTTTCCCAGGTCTTGATAAATACGCGCGTAATGTAGAAGCGTAGTTTGCCTGGGGTTTAAACGCGCACGTGTGTTTTATGGATACAAAACGACCCGCAGTAGTAATCTTATATATGTATAAAAAGAAATGATATTTTGATACATATCAAATAAAAATACGTTTCAATAAATATTTCAGTAATATTTCTATCAAACTCTAACGATTTTCCAATATTTTTTATATTCTTTGTCTTATTTATATGCGTAATACATTAAATTTCTTGAACATTTTTTTATAAAACTTTTTTATTGTGTTTCGACACGATTTATTTTCTAAAATGTTATAAATCGATATATTTTGCCACGAGATATTTGTGACCACAAGTGCCGTACCAAAAAATAATAATGCAAGTTATGCTAGCGGACTTTAATAGCTCAATATCTATAAAATATGTGTCTTTCAACTGTTTTTATAGTAATGTAATGTAAACTATATGCAATCAGTTTTTGCCGTTGATTTTTTTCACTTAAAAAGTTGCTATTTTCAAACTTAACAAATAATTAAAATAATAAATGTTTGGAATATTGATATGATAATTTTATATTAAATGTAATAAATAGATGCACGTATAATTATTAAAAGAAATAAAGATAAATGTATGTGAAACTATAAAATAATTAATCTTTTTCAAAAAGTATAAATCTGCTTTTGGTAGAAATACTCTTTCGCGACGTATTTGACACTTCGGGGTGTATTATCGTTTGCACCTTCCATTCGCGTCCATCAACGCCAGGCATAACGTCGGAGAGTATAATGGCGAAAGTTCACAATTAAACTAGTCTAAGATCGGCTTAAGCCCGAATCGCGGGAATACGAGTCAAAGACCGCTTAATTAAACTGTCGAAGTTGAGCGTGCTAATTGCAACCGACTCGCGACAGAGCCGAGATAGAAATGAGGGGAGAGTCGCAGGGGATTAATAATCGAGATGCACAGGCGATGATTGACCGATATTAGACAAATTTGCAAGAGATTGATTATGGCATATCGCATAATAGATATCAAATGGATATCGCGAATTTGGAAAATTTTACCTCTCGCAAATCGCATCAAATTATCGACGCAACGTTAATCTCAGCGTGCTATTGTTATGACAGTGAACATTGCACCGGCGTTGGCCCAAATTTCGAATCATTGATTTTCTATAACAGCACAATGTCAAAAGCAGAAATTAGGCTGTCCATTACATGATTGAAGTTAATTTACGTGTGCATCGCTTTTGATTAAATAATACAATCTAAAAGCAAAAAAAATATTCTTTATATAAATTTCGCAAAAAATTTTACAACTTCTTATTTATAGAATAATAATCTGTAAGAATTAAAGAAAGGCATAATTTCTAGATTGTACTTTTTTCTTCATAAAGAATTACATTATAAGAATAAGAGAAATTAGAAAATTAAAAGATTCTTTAAGAAATTTTTGACGCAATTATTATTAACGAGAAAAAACGCACCGTCGTTTCATGCGTCACATGCGACAGAGTGTAAAAGTGCGTGCGAAGATCGCTCGCATTTGCCAGCTGCCGCCTGTATAATAAACCAATCATTATCATCGGCTAGCCATCGGAAAGCGATAAATCATCCGAGCCACGAGTTCAACCGCGCCTCGATAATTTTTACGAGTGTCGAATGCTCGTGCGAGATATAACGAGACGTGTGAGTACAGCCGATCGAAGCTAAAATGTCAATAGCAGAGATAGACCGTCTCACCTTCCTCGCGTGCAAACCGCAGAAACATAATTGAATATCGGGAACCGTCGTTCTCTTTCGAGCCTTCGGTTATTAGCGCTAATGATTTTACAGCCCCCCCCCCGCGGGCTAATTTAGTGCCATTTCATGTTTCCCCTTTCTTTCACCCTCCCTCCCCAATCTTCGCCCCGCGCTTTTCCCCGTTTCACCAGTTACCGTTTCATTCTCTCATGCTGCACTTTCTTTTCTTCTTTTTTCATTTTTCTATTCTGTGCATCTGTCATTTCTAAAGCATTTTTCTTTATTTATAATTTGTAAACATTTATTTATAACTTTTGGAATTGTCAAAAAGCTTGTCCGCGATTTCGGAGCATTTAAATCATTCAAAAAAATTTAAACCATTGTCGAAAAATATATTAATAATTAATCAAATAATTATAAAAATAAATTCAAATAAAATATAAAATACACGATAAAGAGACATAATATTTTTTGCGGAAAAATATTCTTTAAAATAAAATGGACATTCTAAATCGCATTGTATAATTGCGGTACAAATTGCTAATCGCGTTGAATTCTCGCTTAAATTAGCGCGCTAATTCACGGACATCTCCCGAGTTGAACGCGCTGCGTGAAATTCAACGTATGCTGAATGTGTTTGCAATTAGGGCGCAATTATGAATAACTTAATAGGTGAACCGCAATGTGTCCCCGGGGGTACAGTGCGGAGCCCGCCGCCGCAAATTTGGAGTTTTATTCCGACCGTGGAATTTCATTCGTCAAGCAAGGACCGAGTAGTACAACGAATCGCAATTATTCCCAGCCTTATGTCCATGATGTTCGCCGTCCGGACGTTCATACGATTACCAGCCACCGGCAGAATTCCATTTTTGCGAATTATTCTGCCACTTTCTCTCATCTGCCATTGTTTCGGATGGGCCACATTGTATCCCGGAACATAATGAATTATTTCGCTCGACGATTGCACTCTCGCTGTTTCTCTTTCTTCCCCTCTCTCTCTCTCTCTCACTCGCTCTTCCTCACACGTTTCTCTTTCCTTCTTCTCGGTCTCTTTTCCCGACTCCGGCAGGTGTATACGTAGATTTATACAGCACGGCACGACCAATTAATATTTCAGCCCGAACTTTCGCGTGCAAGTCGCACCGACGAGGCGAGAACGACGATGCAAGCAGAAACGCGTCTGCGCAGCACACGAACGCATATATATGTACAGAGTAAAAAATACACACCATGGATATTTATTTCTGCGAAGTTGAAACTCAATTTTTTTGTTCTTTTCATAAAAGAAGATTATTATAAAAGATGAATATTTATCGTCCGACATTTTCTCATTTTTCCAACATTAAATGCTTTTCCGATCTCGACATGATTCGAATATGTAAATGAAACTCGTCATCGTCTATTATAAAAACAATTCTTTAATATGTCGAACTTTCTTTCTTTGAATCCACAAGTTAGATTAAAGAAATTGATTAACTTATGGTTAAATTTATTTAAAATAATTCTTTTTCGTAAAACTGTTTTGTTCATTTTTCGTTCTCATCAGACATTTCTTCTCACAGTCGCTCGCCTTTTGCAAAGAAAAAGTTCGAGGCAATAATAGATCTTCGCGATCGGTTAACATTGTAAAATAATTTTGTCTCCTTTTTATTAACGATCGTCTCTTCAACAACTTCGAATTATTTAATCACATTGTGAATATCTTCGAAATATTCTTATCGAGATTTTCATTACAAAACCATCTCGCATCTACCATTTCTATAAACGGATACAATTTTTTATCGTATGACACAAATTTTGAAGAAGAGAAAATATTTGATATTCAATTCGAGGGTAACCAAGAATAATATCAGTATGTGTATGTTGATAAAATATCGTATTGCTTACACAAACTTGCCGTACGGTTATTTTATGCGAGTCGCTAATAGCGAATTGCTTGTCTCGACGAGACTGATCGTCGACTAACACAAGGGTAAAGTATCGCGATAAATGCTCGTAAAATCATTTATCGGCGATAACACGGTGTGTACAGGCGCCAATAAATGGCAGTCGGTCTGCCTGCGACTCTATGGTTTTTATGACTCACGTACGATTCCTTTTTATCGATCGTCGTAGAAAAGATGAGAAAGAAAACGTTTCCGCGATAGTTTCCAGATAATTGTTATAACAATTCCCTCGAAACAAACACTTAGTCTGTTGAGTTACATGAAAAACAAAATCAAGGCTGGAAATATTTGCAAATATAGGACGATATGCATTAAGAAATTATTTTATATTTAACGTGTTATTATCTTATTACAATATAGAGCATATATTGCAATAATTTAAATATATTTAATTTTACAAGATAATTGACAAATACGTGAAACTTTAAAGGCAAATTTCATATTTACAGCTCAAAGAAAAGTTGAATTTTTTCTTCTTCTTTCAGAAGAATAATTATTAAAAAAAATTATTTATTATAAATATTTTAATCCTTGAAACTCTACAAGTTATTCTGAGTTTCAAAGTGCAAGTGTATTTGCTTACAGTCAATGTTTGCAAATCGCAGCCGTGGCAAAGTGAAGTTGCATCTCGCAACACTCCCGACCACCAGAGAGTTTATTCGTCGCGGCACATTGTGCTCGACATCCATTGACTAAAATCCATCCCGGAGTGCAATTGTCACTCCATTACGGCGCCGGTTGTCGTTGTCGCTGCTGACGGAAAAAGAAAGCGTTCGCTGAAGAGCTTTCGAGTTCGCGTCGTTCGCCGTGTCGTCGTCGGGGAAAGCGAGTCCTCGTTCTCGGTTGAGTACTCGTCTCGAGTACATCCACGTGGATGCGTAAAATCGCTGTCGCGACTTGCGAATGCATGTAACGCACGTACGTTGAATTTACGAGGCTAGGCGAGATAACGAGCGACGACCCTGAACAAAATCGCTCGAAAACACTAGAGATTTGTAATTATTCCCGTAATGGTTGCGTACATGCTGGTTTGCAACGATTTTTATTGCGTTTGCCGCGCAAGCCTCTCGGCGGGGAAACGAAATCCCATGTCGGGGAAAACAGCTATTTCTAATCGATAAACATATAACTCACAGATCGTTCGTATATATGATCAATTACCTTCTGTCATTTCTAAATCGATGGAAGCATATTTATAAGATGAAATATGTATTCGTACGATACGTGATATCTCATATCAACGCTGAAATACTGATCTGATTGAATTTAACTTGGCTAATAAATCTATATGTGTTCAAAATTATATAAAAAACTCTAAATATTGAATATAAATGTTCGTTATAATTTGTAACTAATTCAACATCTTTACATTTTCAAATGATTACTATAAGTATAATGCACCGTAGAGAATTTTTTTTCTAGCATATTAGTTCGAAAACGAAGACCTCTGATTGATGTCCACCACGAAGAGGATAATTGCTTAAAATCCGACCGTGAAAGACCGCAAACAATCTTCCCCGAAGAGAAGGATAAAATTCATTATCATCCCGGTAATTATCGTCACATTAAGTGCATCCGCATCATTATCCGACACGCCGCGTCTCGTTTGGAAGGTTTCGATGCGAATTCGAGAGCATTAAGAAGAAGGGCGCGGTAGGGAGATGAAAAGCGGAAGAGAGAGAGAGAGAGAGAGAAAGAGAGAGAAAGGAGGTGCGAGAAAGGCATCGAGGAGGCACGAAGTCGAGGTGGGCGAGCGGGCGGGAGGCGGCAAATAGACTCGTCGTCTCTGACGAGACTGTGCATCGAGGTCGTGGAATTATTAATTTTAATTACACAACTCTCTCTCGTGCGCGCGGAGAACGGGCGGCCCCGGCTCTCTGCGTTTGCCGCGTCGAGTAGACCTGCCTTACGTAATAAACTTACAGCAACACCATCGCTAGCAACCACTACCGGCACCACCATCACTACCTACTACTACTCCCGCTTCCCCACAACCATTCACCACTCTCGTCACTACCACTATCGGCAACCTCCACCGCCGCCACCGCTGCCGCCACCACCATCACCACCACCACCATCGCCATCATCCATCCGCAGCATTACGTGGGTATTGATTAAACGCAACACGTCGTCCCCTCCTCCGCTTCAACCGTCCCTTTCGACCGTGGGAGGTGGTGGTTTCGGCCCGGGGTTGCCCGGCAATTAATATTATTTATCGACGTCTTAATCGGCCAGTCGCATCTAACCGCCATCTCGAAACCTCCTGAATCTTGTGCCCGGTCAGGTCGAAAAGCCAGGTGGCGGCTTTTAAGAAAACGAACTAAGTCCTAGACGTTAGAAAAGTTCGCGATTTCGAGCGAGAGAATTGTACTCGCTTCCGTTTTTCTATGCCATGTTTATCCGTGAATAAACTATCTTCTACTATCGTTGCTTCTCGACGGAAAGTATATTACTTGTAATAAATAATCAGTTGTATAATGAATCATCGCGGTGAGATAAAAGAAATTTTATCATGAGCTAAAAGCGAAAAATATGAAAAATAATAATGAAGATACAAATAAATATAACTACACTATTTCAGATAAATTATTTCGGAATTTATTTCTATAAATACAATCCATTCGATTTCTAATAATTAGTCAAACAATCGTGGAAAAATCTTTCAATTATATTTATTATAAATATCTTTAACTATATTTAAAAAATATATTTTATATATAACTACTTTAAAAATATCTAGTATATTTTTAAAAATATCTAACATATTTAATATATTTAACATATTTATAATATAAATATGTAGAAATATTTAATATATTTTTAAACTGAGATAGAAAATGGAAAACAAATAAATTTTTATTTAAAAAAATTAATAAAATAGGCAAACTCAAAAAACGAAATTTTGATAATTATTCTCGCATTTCGTGATATATATTTCGTATAGTTCAGCATCTATTACTTTTCGTAACTTCATTCCTTCGAGTCGTGTTTCTCACTTGGCTTTGAAAGTTATCTCTTTTGACGGAAATTTTTCTCGCGCTTAACTTTCTCGATAAAAATCTGTTTCTCGACGAGTTTGGATGTTTTAGAACACTCTCACAAATAAAAGTTTATCTTGCAAAGAAGAAATGACGAAGGAAAATGTCTACATCGAAAAAAAAAATATCGTTGAAAGGAATCGAGTTAATTAAATATAAAATTTCCTACGGCTCGCGAAAATAGAGCTAATTGTAAGAGAAAAAAGTAACAAAAAAAAAAAGTGAAAAAAGATCGATATGACATAAAATAAAGAGAGTAAGCGAGGAGACTTATGATTATAACGACAGAAGAAAAGAAGACATTTTTTATACGGTCCTTTGCTGGTTCGCATAAACGATCTTCACTAGCTCTCGCCGCCTTCTTCCTTCGTTTCTCCCCGCCGACGGTTTTCTTTTTTCCTTCCTCCATTTTTTCCTTTAGGACATTATTTATGGAACTTTGCTGGAATACGATTCTTCAGCGTCGTGAAAGTTGGACACTGAATTGGCTGACGGTGTTTTGCCAGTAACGACGAGAAAGGCCAAAAAAGAAAAAAAAAAAAAAAGGAAAAAAGAAATGACAGCGAGGAGAAGAAGTATCGTGTGACTCCGGCATATTTATCGTTCGTGCTTATATTTCCATGCGCTCGCGCTTCATCTACCCGCTTTAGTTTTATCCGCCTAGAACTCTTCATCGCTTTAAAAATAACATCATCTCGATAAGTTATTCCTCCAATACGAGTACGCTATACCGTACTCGCTCGCAAGTTCGTTAGGAAGCCAAAACTAAATGTGCAAAAAACGACGTAATAAAGAAGAGGTAGGCATGAGAAAGAGAGAAAATGCAATGGATCAAATTGTCCGTTTGTTTAACGCGGTCCGCCATCAACTTATTACGTGCGCTCTCTCGCGCGGACGGCACGTTTTTATTCTCTTCTTCCTGTGAGAATTAAATTACGGCGCGCATCTGATTACGAAAACTTCGAAGCAGCTGATGGTGGAAAGAGCGAATAAAAGGACGAACGGCGGCGAGAGAGAGAGAGAGAGAGAGAGAGAAGTGGTCCAGCGAGCGGCTGGATGAAGAAAATAGCGGACGGTCACGAGAGACAACGACCTGGAGCGCGGTAGAAATTTTTATAGAAGTACCCTCCCAGCCCGTCCCCCTCCCTCACCCCGGTCACGCACTTTCAGCGCGAGGGTCGAGGGTTCGCGTGACTTCGTCTATCCACTTCTATGACCGTGCTCTTTATTCAGTGGCGTTTGTCGTCTTTTCTTCCATTACAATGAGCCATTTGCGAGACGTCGTCGCTGCGACGCAGTTATGCAAGGCGCGACGTCTATTATGGCGAACGGACACTCGGCCTGGTCGGAATTTCGCGGCAGGTGGAGCGTAAAAAGAGAAAAAAATGAGAGAGAGAGAGAGAAAGAAACGATGAAAGCGGGGCCCGGGATATAGAGAGCGAGGGGCAGTGGGAGTTTCATTTTTTATTCGTTGCGCGCGAATATTTTCAGGCGGACATAATAAAACGCAAGTGCGTGCTCGGGAACTCGGGTTCTTTTTCATCCTTTAAAAAAATGAAATACTCGATGAACTTGAAGGTCATCGCTCTATTCGCGTCATTCTACCCGCGCTCGTTTAAGAACGAAATAGCCGAACTAATGTAGCGAGAGATCCTACGAAAACTCATTCATCTTGGCGCGGCTTCTAATGCTATTACTCTATCTTTATTTAGTCTATTAATCTGAATTTACGTCTTTCTTGAAGAAACTTTTCGAAAAAGAGACTCGTAAAGAAAATATATCGTATATTACTTTGATACTTTGATAGTTGCAATATATTCCTGATTTTTCTATGCATATAAATCTAAGACAACAAGTTTTTTCACGTTTCTCTTCATGTTAATCTCATATAATTTACATTTGCATGTCAAATAAATTTTCATCAATATAATTAAAATTTTATTATAAACATACTTAATGTTGCAGCGAGCGACATGAAATATATTTGTATACATAAATATCTATGTACAGATAAATATCTTTTTATCAACATTTTGCAATCTGGCAATGCGAACCGATATAATTCGCACAATTTTATACGCCGACATTCGATCTTAATGGATCCGTGCAGGCGCCGAGAGAGAATTCACGGTTCTCCAGAATTACAAACTCACCGTTCCCACGATCCTGCCGCCGGAAGGGTAACGGCACCGCTCTCGCTGAGAAACGTACAATTAACGTAACCAGCTGATCGATATTACTCGTCAACTCGTTAAACTCGACGTCAGGTGGATGGCGAGGGCGTTCAGCGTATGCCGATTGAATCCCGGCCCGGCGTGCCGAAAGCGGCAAACTCCGATGCCCGTGTTCCCCGATCTCCCTGACGTTCCCTCCCGGTTCTATACCCTTCCCCACTCTTCCTCTCCCTCTCCCCCCCTCTCTCTCTCTCTCTCTCTCTCTTTCTCCGATAACAAATGACCGTGCCGCCCCTGAAGGACAACGGCAGAGCTGCCGCCTGCGCCGCACTAGTTCGGCCGTAATTCCGCGCCCGGTCGACAGGCCCGTAAGTCACGGGCTCAAACGAAGCGTCGAGGTATTAATTAGAGTTTCCGACCGGGTACCGCGACCACTTATCACCGAACCCGACTTAATCCGCTGCCCTCCTATGCACCATTTTCCCCCTCTCGCCTCTCAAGGGACGCTCGCGCGATGCGAAACCGCAGCGGCGGCGGGGGTTTTAAATCCCCCCCGTGCGATTTAAACCATTCGATGAACGTCCGTCTGACAACTGCCGCGAATTTGCGGCGGAGATCTAATGAATCGAGGTCAAAGTTTTCCGACTTTATCGAGTTAGTTGAAGAAACTGCGTGACTCTTTCCGCGAATCTTAAATTGAGACTCCTTTTCCTATATAACTGCTGCTGCGTAATGTCTAATATTAATTCTAAATTTTTACAAATTGCTCTCCCTTCGCCCCTTCTGTAACTGAGATAGTATTCGAAATGATACGTACACATTTATGTGAAACGATAGTAAAGTACTTGAGACTATGCAGACACATAGCGAGAAAATGGCTTTATATCGTGATCAGTTTATATTCAAGTTGCGCCAAAATACACATGATTATACGGTTGCCAAGAGCGTTAAGGCTGTCGCACGAGCCTTCCACGAAATAACGTGAGCCGCGGCTAATAATTTATCCGTCCAATATATTCTGCGAATGTATTCATCTCTGGTAACGTAATGAAGAAGAAAACGTGCTCCGCGGTAAAGTACCCGTTGATCGTATCGTTGATTAATGGAGGGCGGGTGAAATCAGCGGATATACGAGCGGTGGTGAGGAGGAAAATCAAAACGCGTACGTATGGAGAAGCCGATAAATAACACGGAAGTTAGCTAAATTACTAGGTGAACGCCGCACGTAGGCGATCGTTTGGCTCGTACATATGTCTCGTTAACGTCTGGATATAACTTTGACATCAAATCCGTAGTCGAGGCACGCACAGAAACACGGTGCGGTTTTAAATGCGGACCTAGCGAAGCGATAACGTATATATAGCCGAGGCTTTACGCCCCAGAAAAGTATAGCCGAGGCGTAAATAAAAATACTCTAACGTCAATTGCTAACGTTAAAAAAAGGGGGAAAAGAAAGAGAGAAACGAAAATAAGATGGAATGGTTCTGCGTGTTTCCTCCATTACGCACGTATTCCTAACACTCTCGTACACACGCGTTTATCTAACTTTGCGCTGGCGATAAGCTCCTGTCTGTAATAGACATCTAAGGATATACATAATACAATAGCAATAAAGTTTATTCCAGAATAATTAAATAAAATTAAAATTTTGCAATCCTTATACATTAAACGTTCTTTAAAACGCTCTTCTTTTAAACGCCATATAAATAATATTTTTCAAGTTCTTAAATTGCAAAGTTTGCATTTTTTTAATATATGTATATATATATATATATATATATATATATATATATATATATATATGTATACATAGTGTATGTATCATATTCTACTAAATATTTAACTAATAAACATTAATTTAATATTTAATATATAATGCATAATCATTTTTATTTAACACAATATATAATTCATAAATATTATCTCTTTTTAACATAAATGGCAATGTAATAATTTCATTTTTGATAAAAAATATATCAGAATATAAATTTAATTATAATATATTTCTTTGAAAGCCACAAAGCTTTCAAAGTTACTTTTATATTGCACAGCTGTCCAATAGTAAATCGAAATACGGCTCTAATATAAATAGTGAAAAGCATCGTTTGAGAAAGAAAATAAAATCGTAGTATTCGATATAATTGAGAACAGAATTGTCAAATAAATTAAATTTAATCAAGTACGCAAAAAAAAAAAATGACGATGAAAGGAAATAAAAGTTATCACGATGACGTAATTCTGCCACGAATGGAATAAATCGCAGAATATAAAGATTTGCTTTGTAGATAATGTAATTTATGTAAATATGTCATTAAAAATTATTCATATAATTCATTTTTTCACAGAAAACATTTGCCACAACAAGTATTACGTTGATTTACAATATTAGAGAATTCTCACAGTTCTAGTCTTTTTCATTGTCACAAAAAAAAAAAAATATTATTATAATATCCTTCATGTTCTAAGTATTGTTTCGCCTTTTTCTCATATGGCATTAATAATAGCCTCCGCGACTCGAATACGATCATTCAAGACTTTCTCAAAGCAAACATCCGTCTCTCTCTCTCTCTCTCTCTCTCTCTCTCTCGCATGATCGGATTACCCTCCTCCCATCCTAAATCTCACATTTTGGAGTCCGGACTGCCAGCTGTTCACCATTGGATTAACCACGCTCGCTCTTACCTAGAATTAGTCTGACCATCGTAACCTGCTATTAACTCGACTGCGAATTGATTCTCTGATTTACTGCTATTTGAAGGACTCGGACGAGATTGGATCGTCCTTACTAATACAATTTCGTCTTATACACGTCGGGCGTGTAACCATGTATCGGTATATTAGTTTCAGTCTGTAAATTAGAAAGTTTCATAGAAAGATTCAGTATGTGCGAAGAAAGAATACGATATTCGCAGATAAATATGTATATAACTTTAACATAATTTGACATATTAAGAACGACAATTAAAAAAATCTATTTTAGACGCAAATTGTTATATGAATTGTCTAAAAAAATCTTAAGAGATAAAAAAACTTGTATAAATAAATAATTACCAAGTGGAACAGAAATATATTATTGAAGATCTCAATGTTCAAATTAATGCTGTGCGGAGCGTTAATTGCGTGACGCGCATATATTAATGATATTCAATACTTAAATAAGAGATCTCGCCACGCGACAAATGAAAGAAAAGTGGAAGGAACCTTACAACGTGGTACACGCACGTCCACGGTTGACTGCGAGTAACAATTTTCTCGTTCGCCCGACGAGGACGTTGTTCTAGACAAGTAACTCGTCGCATTGGTCCCGCGAAATCGAGCGCCAAGTTGTCGCAGGTGTTTTATTCGAAAAGTCCCCCGAGGAGAAAACTCGACGAACAAATCGATCTATCGAGATATCTCCTCATCCGCCGTCGGCGTATCGCTGGAGAGGATCAGAACCGCTTGGCGAAGATGACTTTTACGTTCGCGTCTGTTATCGCTCCGCTCGGTCGGATAAAAACAACGTAAGAGGCGAGAAGCCTTTGCGGATTTACGTGAGATGAGCATTCTCGTTAGAGGAGCGCGATGCGTTAAAAATTGCTCCCTTTCTTAGGAACGATCATTATACGAGAGAAGAAGCGCGTGTCGTAATTTCAGCTAGCCTTATTTACCATTTTCTGAAATATATATGAAGGAACGCGAAAACAATCGCCTCTCTGGGAATAGAAACACTCTCCTCTCGAAGGGAGATGCCAACGTACTCACAAAACTCGACAAACATATCGATCACCGCCTTCATTCTATTGCAAAGTTCAAACATATCTCTGGCGGTCGAGTGCTGGCTTACGTCCCGAATGAGTTATCGTTCCTGATTCTCTGCCAAAAGTGAAAACGGGAGTAAACTTCAGCACAAAATAAGAGAATATCGATAAGTAGAAAGAGTCGTGTAATAAAATATGATATTAAAATTTCAAAACAGCGGAAGAAGGAAACTAAGATAAATAACTTTAACATTTAAAATATATAATATCGTTTCATTTAAAAATTCGTTTTAAAAGTATAGAAAAGAAATGCATTTTGACATAATCACGACAACGTAGTCTATCTTTTCGCGGAAAGCAATTTAAGTAACCGACGTAAATATCCGGTTTGAATCAAGAGACACGAAATTAAGAGGAGAATAAAGAGGCAGGAAAGCAAGATATCGATAAACTGAAACAAAGAAATAAAAGCTCAAAGAAGTAGCGATTTCGGTATCGCTCCCGGGAGACGAAAACTCTTCGACATTGTACGCGAGTAATCACTTCCGGTCGAAAACAAAATGAGAATACAAGACAGAGAGGAGGGATGTAAGAGAAACGGGCGGCGCGTCCTTGAAGCTGCAGCAAAAGCAGAAAGATGAAGGAACAATCAACGAGGGAAGGGTGGATCCGGAGCCGTGCTTGTTCAAGAGAAAGAACGAGGAAGAAAAGGCCCTCCATTCGCAAACTATCCTCGTCGTAGCTATTCGACGTTCGAAATCGTCGGAAAGCGAAGAGAAAGAGAAAGTGAGACAAAGAACAAAAGAGAAGGCGAGAAAGAGACAGAGGCTGTATGTGTGTGTGTGTGTGTGTGTGTGTAGGCATGCGTGCGTACGTGCGTAAGCTGTTCGCTCCACTGCTTCTCCATGGTTTTCGCGGCGAGGGGGTACAGGGGGATACAGGGAGAGGTCTGCCAAGGTGGATAGGCGACGGGGCTCTGGTCGTACACGAAACAGCACTTATACCCCCCCGCGACTGCGAATTCCCGACCCTCTCCAACCCGCTGGCCCATCTCTTGCTGACGGTCGGACTGTAGGATTGTCAGAGGTACGCTTGAACTGTGGATACCATTCTGTATAGCAGTGGTTTTCAGAATCCGGCATACACGTGCGACATTCGACGTACGATGTATGTCGGGATATTAACTGTCGCGGTCTTTATCGAGAATTTTACGAAATTCGCATCGCTCGCATTAATTTTATTCGCGAAAAGAATTTTATATATATATATATATATATAACATGACATATTTTTCCGCTGAGATATCGATTTACGTTATTCGCGTAATTCATGAGGCACGCATGGATTTTATCTCGGCATTTCAGGATTATATGAATGCTTTGCGTAGCCTCTACACAATAATAATTTTAATATTGCACACGTAGAGAGCTTTGCGAGAATGTCAATGTGAATTTATATAATATTAATACCGGCGCATATATGCATTATATTTGCGTGCGCGATATTACTATCTCGCTATAATAATTTGTATACAATATTCATGTGCAAAATGAGCACGTCATTTGAAATAACAAATCTCATAAAGTCACTCTTGCTGCATTCGTAACGCGACATTGACTCTCGCCTTTATTACACCGACCATTGCCATTCAACGAATAATTTGCTATGATACAGATACGTATAATTGCCGAGCAAACAGGGAAAGACGCGGTTATAGCTAGAAATAATGTATATCTCTCACGCTCAAACTTTTAATCAAGTAACCGTCGACGGTTTTGAAGTCCGATATTCACCACCTGCCACCTCCGTGCAGTTTGGACGGCTTGAAAGTATTTAAATTTGATTAAGGATCTCCCTAGAGAGAAAGGAGGTCGGGATGACTTGGTCGGATGATTTGGAAACCACTGCCTCAGCCACACTACTCGTCCGCGTCGACGTTCGTTTAGGTGTAACCCACCCACCCCTCGATTTACCATTACATCGAAGCACGCTCCGGCTGTAGCTACGTGCCTACCTACATACACGCGCGCGAGCGCGAAACACACATATCCCTGCGAAACTCCGTTGATACCTCCGCTACTCTACAACTCGCGTTCTTCCCGTACTTACTCGCCAAGTGGAATTCTCCCGTGGACCGTTCCAGCCAGCCAGCCAGCCAGCCAGCCGGCGAGCTAGGCAGCCATCTAGTCGCCCAGCCATCCAGCAACCCCGGCCACCCCCATACTCGCCGGAGCAACCTACCGACCCGAGTTGGAACCCGCTACGGCCCTGGATAATGAAAACGAATCGCTCTTCCTCCACGGCCCGCCCTTTTTCATCCTCCCTCAGTCCGTACAGACACGCTCGCACGAAACACGAGAGGTTCGGGTACTCAGGTAAACACCGAGAGTCTCGTTTGTCGAAAAGCTTCGGTGTGTTTTCCGGTGTGCTTTCTCTCCCCTAGCCATAGCCGCTAAGCTCGCCGCCACTAATGGAAAACGTAATTGGGCCTAATGCGATCATTTTTCCGATTACGATGCGGCTGACGTTGACGTGCGAGATACCGTATGTAACATGTCTATTGATACTTCTGGAATCTCTCTTTTTTTTAGCACGTATATACGTGAACAAACATTTGCACCTTCATTCGATATGGATGTACTCTTTTATATCTCACAAATTTCTATAATGAATTGAAAGAATGCGACTGGCTTGAAGAAAGATTGCGCGTCTGGAGACGCGCATTAATAGAAATTCATAATTCAGACTAATGAAATCATCCCTTGATTATGCAGGTAGCCTCGGCCTGGACGAGCGAATATTTCCAAGCTCGTTAATAAATGAAACTCACGCAAAGGACGATATCAAAGTTACCGACGAAGGCTGATAAAAAGAAATCAGCAGCTCGGGCCCCGTTTTCCGCGCCCTTTTCATCCAACGCTCCCCTCCTCTCCGCGCCGTTTTCGCGCGCATCGCAAGACAAGGCAACAAAGTACTACTCCGGCGAGAGGATGATGTAAATTTGTGCGTTACAGGCAGCATCGAAGTTGCTGCTACGAAGAGGATGGGGTAATGAAAACGAATTGCCCTTTTCCCTACTATTTCTTGATCCTCCTTCCGCATCTCCACCTCAACTTTTTTGACGCCTGAACAGGTTGCAGGATAAGCGGGCGGGGGAAGGGGGGAGAAAGAAGAGGGGACTAGAGATATTCATTCGGCGTACTCTCGCGAGACTCTCTTTTACGAGTTAAGAGAGGAGAGGAGGCTCCTTCTTTTCTTTTTTTTTTCCCCTCTTCCCCTCTTCGCGTCCGTGTGCCGAGTAATATTTCGCCGTTCATTCGCAAATTGAAAAGTTTATAATGGGCGGTAACGGCGAGCAAACGGCCCCGGCCGATCGATACATAATGAACTGGCGAACAACGTAGACACGCTTAATTGAAAACTCGTAACTTTTTTCGCCCGAAAGATATTTCGAACCGATATTTTTCCAACCTCGTCCCGCGGCTCGCCCCAGCGAGACGTTTTTCGAAATAACATAGACGGGCGGTGCTTAATTTTAATTTTAATGAACTCGATAACGAGTAATAACGTCGGTGTAACACTCACGGTGATTTTTCAATTTCCACCGCGTCCACAGTGACACGCGAGAAAACGGGACTTCCCTTTTATGTGTGCGTCCGTATATCGAACGTATGTGAGTGAAAATAAGTCACAATGCGTTCGAATTTAATGTAGTATTTCGAGTAATAAATTAATCTCGCGTCTATATATTCTTCGATTTTCTCAATTTCTCTCTTATACGATTTTCACAATACAAATATTTCATCATTAAAAAAAAAAAAAAAATAAAAAAATATAAACTATTCTATTTTTTGTACTTAAAGTATTCTGCAAAAGAGATTACATGGCATGATAAAAGTATACTAGAAAATATATCGAATCTTTATAGAAGCGATGTATAGCTTGCTTTTTTTCAGTTAGCCGACTGTAACGAGGACGGGAGATTATTTTCAGCATTGGGCATTTGTGAAAATGTTATCGGCAGACGTCGTTATACCAGTCAAGAGTGGAGATAAATTATTTTTTGAAATCCCTCGCAGAACCTCACATTTCTCAAGAACCATAGGGAATTCGAAATTCCACGCTCGATCGAGCGTAATACATGGAAAAAAGACACGTGCGAAGAATGCGCTCGAGGAAGTCGAATGTGTGTACTGCATATTTTTCGGATCTCTGTGTTTCTTTTCCCTCCCACAACCCTTCGACTAGTTTGCTTGTTTTGTCACCCTCCCGGCACTCTCTCGGGATGCTACGCTCTAATTAGACTTACTGAACCCTCCTCACATATCCTTCGCGGTGCCTGAAGAGTTCTTCCGGTACCGTACGCCACTCATGTTGGCGGAAAAATAATAATCCCATCGCAGAGAAGAAAGAGAGAGAGAGAGAGAGAGAGAGAGAGAGAGAGAGAATAAAAGGAGAAGAGGGAGTTTGAAGCACGGTAGCAATAAATTGGCTCGTTTAATAACCGTAATAATTCAATGTTTTTTGATACTATTAATAATACATAAAAATACATTATTAATCAATATTAATTCTACCCAAGTTTATTACTTATACGATTATATTCAATTGTCTTTCTTTTATAAAATTTATATCTTTTTTTTTACAATAAAATGTAGAGAAATTTAATGATTTATTCATTACATTTTTCTATAGAGTATTATACTTTTCAATTGTTTGATTCTACACATATAAAAATTTTGTGTGTGTTTAAAGAAATGATTATTGTATAATTTTAATAGTATTTTCGTGTACATGACAAATATGCAAATAAAATATAAATAATATTCGTAAATTGTTAAAAATGAATTTTCCATTAAAATTAGCAGCAATAATCAATTGTGGGCTATTGCTGTAAATAATTTAATCAAACCAATTCAATTTTTTTTTTTCAAATGGATATGTACATATGTATGTTTGTGTAAAAAATGCGGTCTTTTTATGTACCCTTAAAAATTTTCATGAGATTGCAATGGCACGCCGGAATCGCTTAATTCGCAACACGCTCATCGTGTCGTAACAAGAACAAGTATGCGGATTGGTCGTCGTGACTTTGAGAAATTCCGGCCGCGATCGATGATGGAAAACGAGATCGTCGACAGCGTTTTACGAACGACAGTAGACGGCAACTATCCTCGCCTCTGAGGGCTCGGTCGAATCAATTAAAAGCTCGCGAACCGACTGAAATTTATGCAGGAAAAATTAACAAGTCAGATGTTTCCCTTCCTGGTCTCTCGGCCGTTTGCTCGCATCACTGCTCTCGTTTCAGCACGCGCGAATACGGGGATATTAAATTAACGACAATAATGAGATGATCATCGAACTTCGAAAATATATATTCCACTCTCTCTCCCTCTCTCTTAGGTCCTACCCTTTAAATTTTTTTAAAATTCTTTATATATAAAGTATATATATATATATATAACTTTACAAAAGTCAAGATCTGGCATAATTCCCGCGATCAATTCTTTTTAAAAAGTTGTTATTTAATTTCATAAATATTTTTATATATCTAACTTTTATTGCAGCAAAATATATATGTATATATAAAAAACTGATTTATTTAAACACGTAATTAGAATGTGTGTATGTGTGCAGAAAGATATGTGATATATCCTCTTAACAAAACTGCCTGTCGTGAAATTCCAAAGTTTGTAAATGAGAGAATTTCGCCAACTTTTGTAATAACCAGTAAAATGTTCATAATTACAGTCGCGAGTCAATGCAAATATAGAAAGACGCAGATCAGCTCGCTCGTTACTCATTACAGTCGGCATCGCCGCCAACTATAATACTTATCCGCTCGCGATCTTAAGCGTACTATAATCGTTCGTAATGGCTCAGTGGTATCGCGCTGCACTTTCAATCCCGTGTCGAAGTTCCTATCCCCGAATAAACAGCGGCAGAGTGATACCGGCGCAATTAAAGGTGAAACGGCGAGAGTACGAGCGGAGGGACGAGCAATTTGTACGGGTACTATTGGCACTGCGAACTTAATCCCGCTCAGCAAAGTACACGGTGAACACGGCTCTCCGCCGATATCGGTCAGAGTAATTAATCAGTGCCATATGGTAAGCCCGAACGTCGACGGCTCGACGACGGCGGAGCAATTAATAACGTTTCCATTATCAATCGTGCGTAGTAACCGCGATGTTTTAACTTTCCCGCCGACGCGCGAGAGAGAAAGAGAGAGAGAGAGAGGGAGAGAGAGACGAGTTTTAGTAGTCGGCGGAGAAACGCCGTTAATAACTCTTTCTTATCGATCGTCCATCGGCGAAACTTCCTCGCAGTCTATAGACAGTTCTCAGGGAGGTGCTGAGACAACCTTCCGCCCGACGCGTAAGTCCTCTTAACTGTACAGCGAGTCTTCGGCGATTTACATACTTAATTTGCTTCGCGTTTCTATCGTAGATCGCGCATTTCCCGTAAATCGAAGAATCAGTCGTGCAACTGTAGAATTTACAACTGATATATGCAAAGTATCTTCGAAATCGCTGACCTGATTTTCAACGATATTAATAATACGCGCGCGCGCGCACACACACACACACACACAGCAATATTACAAATTAACGATTATATACGAGCGTATAGCGTATTTTTAGATAAACAAACTTTAAAGAAAATAAGATTTTTTTATTTTAATATAAAAATAAAATTAATATAACACAATTATATGTGTTGCAGGCGCTCTTTATGTGTATGTATAAAATGTTTATAAAAAATTTACAATTTTTAAATAAAACGCTGGCCTACAAAAAAAAATTCAACACTCTATAAAAAGGCTAAAACTTCTATTAAATATTTTACATAACTTAATTCAAAATTTTTATTTATGTAATGTAAAGATATGTATGCATTATTATAATACCGAAATTACATGATAATATTTAGACTAATGAGACTTTATGTATAATAAAACCATCGCGTGTAATGTATAAATAGTTCAAGTTAATTACTTGGAAAATACTTCTGTGTCCTCATTTGAGAAATCACAGTTAGGTTTAAATAATCAATAGCCCGTCACGCGACAGCGATGCGTACTTGCTGTTAAAATAAAAAATGGACTCTTAACTTTACCAAGAAATGAAAGAAATTGTGCGACGATAAAAACTATAATTTGCTCGCATGACAGCAGAGATGCGCGAATAATTTAATCTGGGAAATGCAAGCGATTAGAGGGCATTCCAATTACGAACAATAGTGCAACGATGGCACACATGTATACACACACACACGCACATACACACCCACACACACATACGCGCGCGCGCGCGCACACGCGCACAGACGAGAGAAGCAAAAGGAAGCACCTTACCGTACGTAATCAAACACAATCATGGATTTGTGCCGCCTCGCACAGTAATTAGTGCTGAAAATTCACGTCGGGGAATTACCAGGGCTATAAAATATAGCTGCTGTATGATATAAAAGCTAATTAGTGGCACGTGTTCGCGGCAATGAGATGCGCAGGATACCTACAATTAGTAACGAATCACGTCAGTTGCGCTGTCTGAGAAGGATTCATCGAGTGACAGCAAAAAATATAAATATTTAGAAAAATAAATTATTCCCGCGCATATAATTTAGTTGCAAGATTTGCGCTAATTATTATTCTATTGGCATAATTATCAAAAGCTATCACACGTCTTCGTAAATAAAACTGATACGAAATTGTCGTTTAATATCTACATTTCTCGCGTAATCCGTTTAATCCGATTAAATGAAAAATATTGAAAACTATTGTAAATCACTTTAATACAGCATATAAAAGATTTATGTTAATTTACTAGAGAAAATTATCGCTAATTAAATTATTCTTTTATCAGTATATTATTATATAATTAAAACTATGATTTATTATAATTAATTATTTATATGATTTATAATTAAATTTAATATATTAACTAATCTTGGAAAATTTAAGAAGCTTAGACAAATATTTCGCAATCTTTTCTTTAGTAGATTTTTAATTTGAACACGCTTCTCTAAGAAAATCCTCTTGGAAAAATTTTAAGGCAAAAAGAGATAATTCGCGTCAGTGAGCGGAAGTTACATTTGCATGTTATACGCAGGCATTAGTGTCTCGAAACGTTTTATCGTATTATCTACTTCGTTAGCCGAATAATTGGATTTGCGGTTAGACAATATCCTGGCACGGTCCCAAGGGTGCGCCACCGTGCGCGTTTTTTAGTATCATACATATACCACGATGAGCTAACAGTAGCTAATAAATATTCGACGATAAATGTATCGATAGCTTTCCGCGAAATGGAAGAAGAGGCAGAAAGAGAGAGAGAGAGAGAGAGGAAGGGAGAAAAACATTATAGAGAATTATTGTAAGAGACGAGAGAATGAAATTCACCGAGCTTCATATCGCGGTCGTTACTTTTCACCCCCGTAAAATTTATTTTCCTTTCTCGTTCGTTCTGTCGTATGCATTTTTCGCGGGTTACACGAAAGGTTGAAAGAAGAGAAAAAGAAATTAAATGAGAGAAAACATGATAGATAGAGAAAACGAGAGAATACACGAACGAGACAAAAAAAAAAACAAGAAAAGAGAAACGTGTGCAGGATCAACGAAGAAAAGATAAAGAGAGAACCTAAAGAGGGAGTGAAAGTAAAAAAAAAGGCGGCGAGGCAGAGAAAAAGAAATATGAAGGATGGAGAAGGATAGAGAAATGCGCGAAGAGAATGAAAGAGTTGAGAGGGTGAAAGGAAGGTGGTGGAAATGCGGCAGCGTGAATCGGAATCGGTGCCGTGAGGGATTTCGAAGAAGGCAATATTTCAATCGACGTCAGATTTATCGACCTCCCGGCCGTCCGACCATACGAAATGGCCGGTGCGCGCGTTACGTGCGCCACTTCGTGAAGTGATCTCATGCCTCTCGCGGCCACCTGGCCTGTCTGTCTGGTCGACGACTCCGTTCTGTCTACTCTCCGTCCGTGTGTCATCACGCGCGAATCTCATCATCTCATCTCATTTAAACGACAGATTCTCGGCAAGTCAATTTCTTCGCCTATTTCGGTTCGATCTACTCATCTTAATTATCGCACGATTTTTTCAAATGTTAATTATATTTGATAATGCGAGTATATAACAACCGTCTTAAAAATCCGTCACTTTCCACGCTCCGATCATAAATATGTTAAGATTTAATATTTCGTCGGATCTCGACAAAGTAATAACGAGAAAAATATTGAAAAGTTTGAATGTATAGGGTGTAGTTCTTTCGATATTGCCTTGTTTCGTAAAAACTAAATTTGACACACTTTGTAGAGGAAAAAGTAGTCAGCCATACCAGATGGTAACTGTTTATTACTTTGTAAGTCCAACATTTCTATGCCCGTTATGTGAAAATCACATAAAATTTTATGCCCGTTATGTGAAAATCACATAAATAAAATGCAGCACGAATAATACTGCTGTTTTTAAATACCGAAATAAAAACTTCAAAATATACATGTAAAAAAAACTAGTCTTCTTCTTCTTCTTCTTCAAAAAAAAAGACCTAACTATGCAAATTAATAAAGAGAAAAATTATTTATTAAAAAAAATATAAATTATGTTGATTATTTTTTGTTATAATGCGCGATTTTAAAAATATATCTAATTTCCTAGATTATATGATTCATTTGAAATTGATATTTCGATGGCAAGATCGCTTCTTATTAATCAGAATTAAATACGAAAGCAATATTACATGCTGTAATTTCGTTTTTAAAGCTTACAGAGTTCGGCTCGATCTAAAGCTAGGATAAAATTTACCTTATAGCGTTACTCTCACGTAACAATCGCAAATAGTATATTGCAAGTATACTGGTAAGATTATTGTTACAGTTACTATTATCACCCTGCAGCACGTTAAGATAATCCGCGCACACATATCTAGGTTCCGAAACATTTCGCAATTTCTCGGCATACCAAGTAGAGACGCTTCGCAACCAAACATTCTCTTCCTTCTCTCGCTATTTTCATTCGCGATCATTTATATATGAGCGACCACAGTGTCACACGCAAATTTAATCGTATATATTATATTTAAACGATCTGATAATGGGATTTTTCATTCGATATTTCGACGTGACATATCGAAAACCGCAGTTTATTCAGCCAATATTAAACCAACCGCCACACAAACAGGGCGATAAGCACATGCGAGACGACATTCGAAGGACAATCAGAAAAAAATCGGGGAACAAAAATCCAAAGGCAACACACACGGAATCTATTTGATGGCGCGGGAGGGTAGGCGAACGCGGCGCGTTCGAGTATGTGGATTGGGTTGTTGCACATAAGAGGTTGCTCGAGGCGTTATGGGATTCTGCGATAGAGAGGAGGAGGGGGAAAGAGACGCGACGATGGAAGGAGAATATGGGAAAGAGAACGCGCAGAAACCCCCGAAACGAGACGACGGAGAAGACGGAGAGCAAAGGAGGGGCGGGTGAAACGCGAGAAGAACCGCGATGCTCCGGATTGGCACGAAGAGGGTTGAGGTTGCTGCTGGCTGCGCTTCGGCAACTTGGCGGGGTTCGCCGAGGCATTGAAATTGCAAATGCGCATTATGGATATTTCCCTATAGAGGGTCGAATACCTCTCTCTCTCCCCTCGTGGTCTCATACCACGTTTCTCTCGCTCTTTCTCATTCCTTTAGCTATCCCTTCCTCGCTCCTTCGCCTTTCGCTCCTTCGATCGATTCTTCTCTCGCCATTTCGACTCTTTTCTGTATCCTTATCATGCGTCGACTTCTTCCTTCCTTCTTTCTTTGTCTCCTCCTTCTTCTCTCATCGCATGAACTGGACAGTTGCCTCATTTCCATTACTGCCTATCTCTGTGACATTCTCACTTTGTACATGGATTGTTTTCCCTCCTCGTTCTATCGCTTTCCCCCGTGAAAAACCCCGCTTCTGGTTCCCCTTTCCTTCCTCTATTTTTCGCTTTGTTTCACTCTTTTCTTATCTTTCCATCTCTTATATATCCTACCTGTTCCGTCCTTCTCATATCCATGCAAATATACATTCGTATTCTCGTTACACGCATCGCGTTACGAACGTTATCACCCTGGGGCCACATCCGATTCACGCACTGTGAACCTTGACTATTTCATCGCCTTTACGCTGTTTTCATCGCCTTTATTTATTCTCATCACCCGCTTTCTCCCGCACCTGCTTGTCTCTTTTGACGCACATCTATGACAGTGATTCGCAATATTACATTGTGATCTAATAATTTTTGAATAAAAAAGAATATATTCTTCAATAGCGTTTGTCACTATTTAACAATAGCTATAAAATACTCTAGAAAAATTTACAAGACTGTATTGTTGAATAATATCAAATTCGAAAAAAGGCTCTAAAATATATAAATTTATAATTGTACATGAATTGTATATTTAAAAACAACACGTACGACAGATATAATTGATAATACTTATTCGTGAAATTTTGTAAATTTATAAAAAGGTTTAATTAAATTAAATAAAAATTTTTAACCGTTAAATAAAAACTGAAAGACTTTTTCTCAATTGACGAGATATGACTTTTACGCAATAGTGTACCAATTTGAGCGTCACTGACGCGTCTCGCAACTCGCGAAGGATTCCGAGGGGGTGAAAGCGAAGTTGGAAACGCAAGGGCGAATAGGTAAGTGAATCTGTTACACGGGTTCGGCAGGGGTTCGGATTGCTTTGGGCGATTCCCTCCTTCTTCGATTCAATACCCTACTGGGCTCCTAGTCACCATTGTACACTCGTAGTCGCTGCTTATCCTATCGAAGATATATTCCCCTTCCTTACGCGGTACCGCATGTAGTTACATGGAAATCAAAGCGAGACTCGAATCATGCTAACATTATTGCGATTCGCCAAACTCCTTTATCGATTTCATTGATTCCTTAGAAATTATTAATCATTATCTTTGCTTTTTATCGTCACTTAATTTCTTGTAATTATTATTATTTCTTGTAATTATCTTGTAATTTCAATTTTGTAAGAGCCAACAATGCATGTTTGGCAAATTGGATTGTGTATATTTCAAAAAAATACATTTTTTTAAATTAATTTTATTTATACACATATAAATTATTCCTAACGTTTAATATTAGAGAGAAGAAATTCAAATCCAAACTCCGTAAATGTAAATATTATATATTATGTGTGTACTTCTATGTATAATATGTATACATAACAATATATATGTATAAATATATAAATTACTCTTCAAATTTAACAGCAGACATTAATTAATGTTTATATTTTCCAATGTAGAAAATATAGTCAACAAGAGTAATTATTAATGTAAATAAATTTGTAATTTGAATAAAATAAATGGTTCTATAAAATCATTTCAATTATTAAATTACGTATTAAAATGAATTGAAAACAATTATATCGCCCTTTCTCTCTTAAAGAAAATTTTTTAATGTACCAACACTTTATATAAAAACTAAATACTCGCATGTATGTGCTATTTATTTAATCATGCAACAGAGTAGAATGTGACATAATAACATGTATATATTCTTTATCACTTTTATTATTTTTTAAAGCGTGCAAATAATATCTCCCTTGTAAAGCGACACATTTCCATCCTTATCGTTAAATTCAGTCGAGATTATACATTGTAAAAGAAATAAAATATAAAAGCTATTAATAAAAAATATTGAAACGCATATCCCAACTTTTTCTTTTACATCCAAAACGTAAAATGTGATAACACATGTTATAAATTTTAATTAATGCCAAATTAATATTAATATTCATCACGAGAATAAGCGTAAATTCTGATTTTTCGGTAACCTTACGCGCGTTAGATTGCTCATCACAAGATTTATTTATTTAATAATCAAAAAAATTACGTTGCAAATAAAAGAACCATCGCGCTTGGTCGCGTGAAATCGATCGTTGGTTAGACCTCGGAAAACTGCAAAAATCAGTATCGCAGAGTTTTTCGTTGCAAAAGCGTCCCGTCACGTTGCACCTGTACACATGTACATAGTATTATTTATTTTGTAAACAATGCCGCAACATCCGCGGCCAAGCGTGAAAGTGAGGCCAGTTTATTTCGTTTCCGTTTGTCCCGTACCAATTCAATTTCGGAATAAAAAAAAAGCATCGGAGGTTAAGTAACAATCCCTCGTGTGGCTACCCGTTTTTTTTACCTTTGCTTCATTTTAGAAAAATCACGATGTATAAAAAACATTCTTCGTTCGTAGTCGAATGCTTGTCGCAAATGTCACAAGCTCGTTTGCCCTATTTTCATTAAATATTTTATTAATTTTTTTCTTTTATGTCGTCTTGCAGGACAAAGGTTTTTTCAAGCGTGAGCGAATCGGGAAGATTAAATCAACCGCGCCTCCGATCGGTTCGTTAACCTTAGTTTTAATTTTAAAACACGGTGCGAAGCATTAAGGCCATTTTTTGCAAGCGATTTGCGCCTGACTGACCGAAGAGCGCGAAAACAAAACGAACAGAAGATACAGAGAAGAATGAAGTGAAAAATACTGGCAAAATACCTTTGCGTTCTAGTTGTTTGTTGCATCATTTCTGAGAAGCACTCCCTCATGTTGCTATAATTAACCGCTTCAATTTTAATTATATTAAAAAATATGTGTATAGAAATAAAAAATGATTATTATAGTGTACAAAAGTCCTGGTCTTTTCTCTCTCTCTCTTTCTCTCTTTGATCAATTCGCTTGTAAAAACTAATTGCGTTTTGAAAGAAAAGAAATTTATCATTTTATTATTTCGTATATAAAAATTATTCAGAGATTTGTTAAGAATTATGCACAGATTTTGCCACGCTTAATATTTTATATTTATCATCCAAATTTATCAAATCATCGAGAAGAGACACAATATAAATAACGTTTAAAAAAATTTATCATGACTCATAGTGAATCGACACTATATTTTTTCGTCAGTGGATTACTATCGATAATTCTCAAGAACCTTTATAGCCATTCGTCAGCCTCAATTTTCATCCGCCGCATATACCTTCATCCGTGTCCTCCACCGATCTTTATTTACTTTTATTCCCTCCATTATTCGAGCTTTTACTGTGCCGCCGATAGAAGCAGGGGTTGCTCGATAATACACACTTTTATTTTCATTCCCACGCCCGAGTGGTTCGCTCTCGAAGCAGCAGCAGCAGCAAGCCAATATACCACTTGTTCTTTTCACGTCATTTTTAACGAACGGATATGATATCCCCATAGTCTTTCTATAATGCAGAATAATCAATACCGAGGGCCATCGCGCCGCTGTGTGCCGACATTTCGATGGATAGGATATTAAAAGTTTGACGTTTCGTTATCGATGGCTCCCGTAAGTCAGCGAGTTAGTTGAGTTGCGACTAGTTGTGGTCGATGAAAGTATGAAAGAAACTTGCATTGCTACTATATATTCTTTATGAACTTGATATGAATATCAAGAAGATATTATATTAGGCTATTTAGCGTAAATAATATACGAGAGAATTATGATAAAAATGATTTTCATGAAACATTTCAAGAAGCTCAATTCCATAAATATGATAAAATTTTATTTTATTTTTTTTTTTTTTTTTCTTTTTAAGCGAAAATGGAATGATACATTGGAAAAACTAACTATTTTTGGAAAATTTATCTTTTTACAATGGCAAACATTAATAAAAAACATTTGGCAATCCATATTTTTAATTCTCCATAAATTTATTTTCGTTGTACGCAAGAGACATAGTTCCGATCGGAAATGTTTAATTTTATATGTCGAATAAAAAGAGAAATATCGTCCTATAAAATTTATTGGCGCAAAGCTGTTTCAAATAAAAAAAAAGCAATTTAAGCAAATCGATATATAGAATAGCAATCTTTATTAGAGTATATCTAAAAATGAATTTCTATATTAAGTTGAGATAATTAAAATAAACATAAAAAGAAAAAAAAAAAGAAAAAAGAATATAATAAAGTAAAAAAGCAATGTGACATCAAAACTTTCGAATAAAATAATTTTACCAAAGGAGAGAAATAGAGATTTGAAGCTATAAAGTTTCCATCTAACAGAATGTTTTAATAAGGCTCGTAAGTAGCATTCGATGTGTCCGGGTATAAGAGCTAGGGAAGATGAAATGCACAGCTGTGCGTAAAAGGGATGAAAGGGAAGGAAACGAGTATAAAAGGGAGGCTGTTGCGCGGAAAAGCGGAATGGCTAGATGGTGCGGTTGCTATGCGCACCAAAAACTTTCGAATTCACCGGCAGCCAGAGGTGCCTGTAAAAGTATGACGGTAACTATAATGCGATAAATATAGTTTTGCAGTTAAAGAACTCGCTAGATCACGCATCACGATCATATTGCGTCAATGATTAATCGCGATAAATCGAGGATTTGCAGCAAAAGTTATCGAGTAGACGTCAAGTAGTCGAATAGATTGATTTTTATAACGAGGTATTCAAATATCTTTGGTATAATTAATTGTTTTTTGTTTCACACACAAACAACGTGTTGTAAACAAATACTAACTGCTAATAATCATCAGAATCACAGAAATAGAGAACTAAAATATTTTACATTTTTTTCTTTCCATAATTAAATGTGACCGTTATAGGACGATTAAATTTGTGACTATTTAAGAAATGATTATTATCTCGCTCTTCTTGCTTAAGATAAGTACAAATCATCTTCAACTGTTCTCTCCTTCTTTTAATGATTCTTTTTCTGATTCCTTTTAATGACTGATATTTACTAAGGCTCTTGACTAAGCAATCAAGTTAAATGAAATAATAAATTAAATCGATTAAGTCTTTTAAACTCGTTGAACGTCTCTCTTAAATTCTCATTAAATTCTCTCTCTTTTTCTTTTTCTTTCTCTTTAAAATGGAGTTCTCTAACGGAGATCTGTAATGGATATTTTCTGATATTTGGCATAAATTGAAATAAAATATTTTGTACTCGCGCGTTAATGGTAAATAAATCAGGGTTTATGAAAGAGCCATCGCATATATATATATATATATATATATATATATATATATATATAGGGATTACATCAAAGTGAAATCGGGTCAGATTGTTTAGTTCTGCGTCCTGCAACTGGCACATTGCACGTCCCGTCTCGTAACTTTACACTGTAATTGCCATCGCCCGGCATCACACAGCACGGTAGCAAAGTTTCCATAGCACTGTAATAGCAGCGTTGACCGATGAGATGAGATGTTACACAGTAACGATCATGTGAAATTAGTCCCGTGAAAATCTGCCACGTGACGCGCGTTTTATCGTGATACTGATGAGTATCGTGCAATTCTTACGAATCATCGTCACCGCATCGTCGTCGTCATTATGACGTATGATTCACGCGATGGAGATCAAAGTGAAAAGTTTCTTTTCACTTTCGCGACTCTCTTTCCCCTTTCTAATTTTACGCTCGTCGAAAAGCTGGCTCGCGTAATATTCGAACAACGCTATTGGCTACAAACGAACGATCGGCACTTATGCCACGCAATCTCTGGAGATTGGCGGGTGCTCGTAAATCGGCAATTTTCTTTGTCCGTAAAATAACGTCATCGATGAAAATGCGAGTAATAGTCAAGAGCCTATACATAGAGCCTATCTGTCATTTCTCTTTTTCCTTTTTCTTTCTCTCTCGCAAGTTCTTACACACGAAACTGCTAATTTAAGAGCTACAAGTCGTCTCCGTGTGTCATTTCGATATCGCGTCGTCGATTCTTTGTCGATGCACGACCACACGCGCGCGGATTATCGATACGATACCGTATTTGTGTGTACATCATTTTGGTGTCCGTCAAATAACCGTGCACTCGAATACACAAACAGGCATTCGATTCGTGCCGTAGATAGGGGTAGTTACAGGAATCTATTGTACTCTCGAGAGGTCGCGCGAGGATCGGACGAAAAGGGGGACGAAAAGGGGGAAACGGGAGGATGGGGCTATTCGATGGCATACGAGGAGGGCAAGAGGACAGGGGAGAAAGCGTCTGGATGAATGGCGGCAGTGTTGCTGCTGGTGATGGTGGTGGTGGCTTTTAGCTGGGCGCATTCAACCGCGAGGGTTAGCCGGGGGTACGGTATTAACGCATCCCCGTACGCGGTACACAGGAGGCGGAGAGGATACGTCCGTTTCACAGAATCGGTTATAAAATGTATTGCGACCGTAGTATTTGTTTAATGTAGTTTATCGCCGCTGGCCATCGCCGCGATGCCAAAGTTATTCCTTGCGGCTTTCGGAAACCTGTAGGCAGATCGCTACACGCACATTTGCGAGATTCTATTAAATATTCTCAGCAAATTATTAATTTATTAGTTAGCATTTAAAACGTACGACATATTCAAATTGAATTATTCGCTAAAAACTCGTTACCCAACATATGTCATTCATGTTATTTTAATTCTTATAATGTACGAAATAGATTGCTGTAATGACATAGTTAAATCTATTTCTTACGTTACTGTTGTTAAAAAATAGAATACAAAAAAATAGATTACAAAAAAATTATTCTAGTATTAAAATCACCTTTTGCACAGCAAAAGTTTGATAAAAGATTATTATTCTTTGTATTAAATAATTATTTTTAATATTTTAAATCATGACTAAATAATTTAACTCAAAATTTCGGATTAAAATAAAATATTAAATTAATAATTATAAAATATCAAATTCAGTTAAATAATTAAATTTCTGATAAAATCAATAAGAATTAATTAAAATGTTTCTTTGTCAAAAAGTTTTATATACATTTATGATTTTTATTATACATATAATACAATATTAAAACCTGAATGTTAAAACAATTATTATTTATTTCAACAATTAATATCTGTATCTAAAGAGTTATTTCCGACATACTTGATAAATAATTTGTGTTATTTATCAGCGTCGTCGCATGGCCCATTAACAAGATATACACTCAAAGCTTAAGAAAAATTATTAACATTATATTTTCCCGTGACGCTGCAAAATAGAGAATTAATATTCTTCTAAAAAAAAATATTACATACAGTAAGTCATCAAATTTTATTTATTGACTAAAATTTACTATACGGTTTACATCCGTATTCATCCTGCATGTCGCGCGGACACGACCGTTATCATATATCTCTCATTAAATCCTTTTCACGAAGTTACGAGAGCGTTGTTTAGACATGAAAGAATGCAGATATCAAATGGTATGCACTCGCGTAACGATGCAACGCTTTCATTTAGATAACAAAGGAAACGAGATTGCCATCGTCCATGCATCGCGCAGGGTGTCCAGGCAAGGGGTAGAAAATAATCAAGCGGAGTGTATGCGTGTGGGGGAGGAATGGGGGGGGGAGAGGGAAAAGGGAGAAGGGAGGAAGGTTTGGGAGGAGAATGAACTACGCAGGCTCGGCCGACTCTGAAATATGTTATACGCCGTAGGACGCCACAGCGGCGGCGGCGGTCGTGTTTGTTTAATTCGGTTTAATACATTCGGAGCGAGGGTCGCATCGACCGAAACGTAGCCTCCACGCCGTGTAGTACCTTCGTCTCGTCCCCCGTTTTCGTTCAACGCGCTCCCGTGCGGAACCGAGCGTGCTTCTCGAGATACGAAGGGAACTTGGGTTCCCCCCCCCCTCATCCATTCCCCCACGAACAGATTCGATGATAAGTATAAAATAGATATGAGGGAACAAGATGAACGCAAAAGTTTGCGAGCTTAATCGTGTAAGTTCGGCGATGATGGACTCGCTGAAGGCGAAAAGCGAAAATTTCAATGAGTTTTTTATTTCCAAATGTCTTCCACGAAAAGCCTAAAACACGAGCGATACATATCTCCACATCACCACATACGTTCGCGAAAATTTCCTTTGCGAAAAAACGCGAAAGATCGAGTGCTCGCACGAAATTTTTTGTTTGTGCGAAATTAGAACGTAATATGGATCATGGTTTGCAGCATAATGTCTTAATTATCCTCTCACGCGGATCACTTCATCTCGCGTCTCGTTGTTCAACGCAATGTAACGTAACGCTCGTAATGTTTACTCGTGTAATAATCTGTTAATAATCTAGTTGCGCGAGCAATGGTGGGTGGGAGAGGGACGCGAGAAAAATAGAGCGCAAATGAGCGAACAGCGGCGGCGGCGGCGGCGGCGGCGAAGTTGGTGTGTTTCATTGGGATTTAGGAATCAAATATTTGCACGACTCGAGTTTCGCCTCGGTTTACACGGCGAAGCTCGCGAATCCTAAATACTCAGCATTTACCTCGACCCACCGACGGAAAACCGGCACCCCGAGGGTGGTGGCGGGTAGAGCCGCGAGAAGGGAGGCGTGCGAGTGACGGGTCTCTGGTTATACGCGAATACCGCGAGAGGGTTAATTTGTCGGCACCGCACGTTCGATGCAGATTCGAAAATCGCGAGCTGGCGCGCGATTATGCCAGGCGTGCGGCGCGTCAAAATAGCGCTGAATCAGCGGCCATTAAAGCCGGTGAGAGAGCGCGGCCCTCATTATTGCGAGTTAAATCGTCCGAGCGTTTATCCTTCGTAGAGAGTCGCTTGCGAGTCCCTAATTGGCCTTCTCGCACGATCGTCGTGAGAATGAAATCAACGAGCTTGAGGAAGTGTGGCGTCAGGAGGTCTACGATCAATTTCCGCTTAGAAAGAATAATAATTGAATCGTTATTTCGCAAAGCATATAAATATATGCATTATTTTACGACAATTGCAATTCTCTGAAATTATGTCATCAATTCACGCAAAAATATACTGAATAATAAAAAGATATTTATAATGCTGAGAAAATATTCTTGAGGCTATATATCTATAGAAAGTTTTATAAAAAGACACATTCTATAATAAATAATTTCGTAGCCATTTTTTCTTCTTCCTGAGAAAATAACTTTCCAGGACACGCTCTTCCTGCTTCTATTATGCTAATTCGAACGCTCTTGCTTCTTTATCATAAAATCTAGTCGCGTATGAAATTCCTTCTGCAATCTCCTTAAATATAAAGATGGTCCTAGAGCTCGGTGAACGGTTATCGGTTCGATAGGTCTGGCACTTAATTCACCGCGCGCGTCGTCAATATCCGGATGCTCTTATCCGCCTCGAACGCGCACATCGATTCGGCATGTATCCGGGTTTGGCAATCCGCTCTACCGCCCACGTCTAACCTACATACGCGGCATGATGGATGCTCTTCCATGTCCGAGTATCGCGCGAGAGCGAAATGCACGTTTAACAATTGCCATGAAAATCGAGAGCGCGAAAATATGTTCGGGAACGTAGTAAAATGAAAAGAAAAGAGCGATGATGTCGTGCGAGAAACTGGTTCCTTTAAATCTCTATGGAATCTAGGCCAAGAGACCTGTCGACTTCCTCTCCCCCTTCCCCGATGCCGATATCCGGGGTTGACGCCCGATCGTCTCTGTTCTCTTCGAATTGCTATCGATTCGATTCCTCTCGTCTTGTTTCTGGCTCGTATATATCTGTGTATATGTCCGCAAGCTTATCGTGAAACGTGGCACTTCATAAACATCTTAGTCTTAAACCTATGATATTCCATGAAACTTCGGTTCATGTCTGCCACCTTGTCGCTAAGAGTGACACAAATCGTCCCCATCATTGTCCGATGAATAATAAGATTTTCACAAATCTATATGTAATCGTTCCTTAAGATCTAATGATCCGATTCTAAAGATGTATTATTCCTGATGTCTGCCTGCGTGAATGAATTACGTATGAAGGAATAAAAATATTTAAAAATTTTCGCTTCTAATTTTAAAACAGAAAATTTATTTTAATGTTTTCACGGAGACGGTATAGATATAGCGATAATTCAATCAATCTCGCGCATCATCGGTAGAACAATAATCCGTCACGCGTTTCTTAACGATGGCGTCGTGACAAATTGGCGCGTACACGAGTGACAATCTGTATCAAGCGGACGAGAACGCTCGTTCGTCGATCTGTCCGTAGAGAAGCCCGCCTCTGACATTAATACATCATCGATTGTCCTGTAAATGTGCACGCCGCCGCTGGCGTGAAGTACCGATATTCAGTCCGCTCCAATCGTTCCAGTCATCATGCACCGACATAAACCCGCCTATTATAGGTAGATATCCGTTCCGTGGTAGGTGCCCATCTGCAGTTACTTCGGCTCTTGCGTCCTATATGTACCTTTATGAAACCGATACATTCGTAGATAGAAAAGTACACGCCCACCAATCAGCATATTCGAGCATCCGCGCGAGTACGATACGCTTTATTGGCACACAAGGAAATGGCCGATATTGATGAATAATGGCATGAACAAATATACGAGAACCAGGTATCCGTCATAAATAGAAAAGAGACATTTCAGAAGCTTCATTGGTAAAATAATGTTACGTCATTCGTCGGATAATATATCATATTCTTATCTCTAATTTATGGGATTTTAGCTACACAGATAATTAATATTAAATATTAAAAGTTAGTAATGTATTTAGACGCTATTTATGATACGTAACGATCTCGTCGAGAAAATAATATTTTTTCGAATTTAAAGTACTCAAACGATTCTAATAGTAATTCGTTAATTTGTGACGTACTTTTATACATAGTTCTTTCTATTCCTTGTCGCAAAAGTTTGCAATCCATAAAGCAAAATGCTCCGTGTGCGTTAATAAAAATAAGTGTATATATCCACCATTCTTTACAAGAGGTCTGCAAACAACGGTGGATATAAAATACTTTTTTTACAACGGTACGTGATCAAATCTGGAGAAATATATCTAAAGAGTTCATAAGAGTTTAGCAAGTACAGCTGTTATAAAGTTGACAGTTTTACAGCTGCAGTTTTTTTCGTAAAATCTTGTGATGTTTTTGAAAGCCTTCATTCCACAACGTATTAATTTTCTTACATTAGATTAAATTAGTAACATTTCGTAGAAGTTCTTTCTAAGTTTACTTTTATATTGCAAATATATACACTAGACTTATGCAGAGTAAAGTTTGCGTCAAAGTTCAAGAATTAATTTTTTTCTTTCATACGTTTAAAAATCTCTTTTTAAGTTTAAAAGATTTTCCTTGAAACTTTTTCTTAAACAAGCGTAATATACTTATAAGCAACAAATATACGATAAATTATTTGTTAGTGTAGTAACGTAAAACGAGAAAATATCTATTTTAATTGTGCCATTAAGATGTAAAAAAAAACAATATAATAGTTGTGTGCAGATATATAGCAATCTTTTGTTACTATTTGCAAGTTATGTGGTTTTATTTTTTCTCACGAAAATTTACCATTCGAATCAATTACGATATTAGTAAATTCGCGTCAATATATTTAATCATATTTCATTCGGACATTTATTACTCCAACGAAAATATAAATGACGAACCGCAAATTGAATTTACGAAAAGTTAACATTAAAGCGACAATATCTGGTATTCAGGCGCGCTCGCGACGTTATACGAAATTGACATGGAAATCCGTAGTTTATTTATATCAGAAGGATAACGTTACTCCTGTGAGTAGGGAGGATTAGAGAAGTCACAAATCACGGAATTGAACAGATTAAAATGGACATTCTGGGAAAGCAAAGATACGAGAATCGACCTGTCGGTGCATATATCCTCGTTTTCGTTTTTCATCACTCTTTATGCGAATATGAAAACTCTTTCGCCGAGCCCGTATTTTAAAGACTTCAAATATATTGAATCTAACACATCGATATATCTGTACATATTTTTGTACACGTTTATTTATTATTGTGTTTAATTTTAAAATGTCGCCAGTAGATAAATTAATAGACAAGTGTTTACACGACCAATTTATTGTTTGATTGTTCTATCACAATGTTTCGACCATATGGTTTTGGTCCTTATCAAGTGAAATTAAAATAACAATACTATAAATAATGATAGTTACAAATGAAATAAATAGAATTATGTGCCTACGTTATAATTAAAAAGTAGAAAGAGAAAAATCGAAATGTCAAACTGACATTGTGTCAACCAGCTATGTTTGGAATACTGAGAACGACTAAACGACCTTTATTAATTTATCATATATGTTGTTTAAATTCTCTGTATCTTTTTGGGAGTTAATAGTGTTGTCAAATTTTTTAATAAAAAACATTTCAGCTATTTCTCTCTTTCTTACATGTTTTTCGTTATGCAGAATATCAGGCGCTGACCAATCAAAGTCATGATCAAATTCTAATTTGTGTTTGCTTATTACGATTTTTTATTAAAAAATTTGACAACACTATTAACTCCCAAAAAGATACAGAGAATTTAAACAACATATATGATAAATTAATAAAGGTCGTTTAGTCGTTCTCAGTATTCCAAACATAGCTGGTTGACACAATGTCAGTTTGACATTTCGATTTTTCTCTTTCTACTTTTTAATTATAATGTAGGTACATAATTCTATTTATTTCATTTGTAACGTGACTATCATTATTTATAGTATTGTTATTTTAGTTTCACTTGATAAGGAACAAAACCATATGGTCGAAACGTTGTGATAGAACAATCAAACAATAAATTGCCAGTTTGATCATATAAACACTTGTCTATTACGTTTATTTATATTTTTATTCATTTCCATTAAAATCAATTTAATCATAGATACAAAGTCTTACATATCGTAAATTAATAAATTAATAAACCTGATAAGATTGATAAGTTCCACATATTTAAAAAAATTCTTCTAATGTCTTAACATTTTTCATCCATCAAAAATATTTGTCATAACGTTTTCAGCAATCTACAGCATTATAAAAAAAAAGACACGACGAAAATCTCTCCCCATCTCCCATCATCAAATGCAAATCTCGAAAGTTCGCCTTTACTCTCGTTCTAATCTTGATATTTCACAACGATCGACTGCAAAACGTTACAAAACTCGAGCTCGAGTCAAGCGCGATTCGTAAGACAAACCCGTACGATCCGGATGTCTCCAAGATTCGCCTTCCTCTCCGACTGATGTGCAGCCGACAAAGTTTCAAATTGGCCCTGGTCGTCGGCTAGAGGACACGAACTCCAGGCGACCGACGCTTGTGTTGGCGCGCGATCCACATCAAATAGTCTCTAAATAGAGAAGGCGACCGGCCACGATTACGAGCGGTGAGACAAGAGAAACATGAGACTATATCACGATCTTGGTCGCAGGCTGAATTTCTCCATTAACCATATATTATATATACATATATATCATTAGCAGCACACACGTCTACATCAACGCGGGGTCAGCTAGAGGGAAACGTAAAGCGCACGCGTACGCGTTTACATGTGTCTACGTATGCTCAAATACAAATATCAGGTTATCATGTGTACGTATACACGGAGGTGTGTATACAATTTGCAAATGCATACGCGGCCCGAGACACGCACGTAGACTGGCGGGGAACACAAATCACTGGTGTAGAGAGGGACAACATCGAGGGGAGGTGCCTCCATGACATACGCGCGTAATTGAATCGATGAATGCGTGTGTGGCGTTATCGTGTGATGTCATAACCCTTACCACGGCAATCCAATAAAAATCGTTAAAAATAATTTCTATACCGATACTTGATTTCTCTTTTTATTAGTTAATGTATATATGTATATATCAAAATTGCAATATATTAATAATAATTGACGATTTATTGTATGTTTTTTCTATTTCTCTATTTCAAAATATCTGTCCTCGCTAAAAAAAAAAAAACTCTATTTGAAAAATAGAATTGCAGAGAAATTTATATGCCATCAAAAGAAAAAAAAAAAGAAAAAATAAACATGACACTATAAATAATCTTGCAACAAAAATAATTGTATTTTATTTACAATTATAAAGCAATTATTTTAAAATACAAAAAACATTGAATGATGCTGAATAATGCACAGTATAACTAAATGTATACTTTTGAGATCAATACAGAAAAAAATTATGCTTGAAATTGTATGATTCAGAATCCGTTAATAATAGAAATTACTGCATAAATCTTGAATAAATCTATATATATATATTCAATTGATATTCTATACATGTAATGTATATATGTATTGCACATAATATGTAATATGTAATATATATATTATACGTAATATTGTACGTAATGTGTGTTTCACTAATATGTTAACTAATATCCTGCCTGTGAGCTACCGGTGCCACATAGTTACCGTTTGTGCATACACACACGGGGATATGTATACAATTTGCAAATGCACACGCAATTCGATACACGCACGTAGACAGATTGCGACGCAAATCACCGCCAACATTGGTGGGAAAGTGGTTTCATCTAATTAAACCGATCATATTTTAAATACGGATTTTATTGTTTTATCGTGTTTTTAAAAATAATTATAGAAATTTTTGTTAGGTTCAAAAGTTGTATTACGTTATAAGTTATTTATTTCTATGTTTAATTTTTTTGCGAGTATATTTTCTACAATATTAAATATGTGATTTGTTATTAAATTGCTCTTACACAGATTTTTCTTGATAATACCAAATCATTTTTTAAATAAAAAAGATTATGATTAAAATATTAAGAATAAAATTTCAATATATTATTTTTATTATGTTTCGTCTTTCGTATAAATGTATCGTCCTTTTTATACATCTTACGTATATGTTAAAATGCCTGAGCAATACTTTACAATTAATTGCATATATTTTCTGTATAATAAATAGCAATTATCAAGGATTTAACAAGAAATTTGTTTCATGATAATATGTTCTATATTATGCAATAATTAGTATGATCGTTCTTGTTTGTATAATTGCAATAAGCGACGTAACTAATTACATTCATGAGGCTAATGCATCTCAAACAAACCACATAAATGAAATCACAAGTGCATTTGTAGGAAGGTATGTCTCGTTCAACACTATACAAGTGTTTTGTATTATAATATCGATATAATGCCAATTAACTGAATCATATTAACATTATTTGAGTACACACAAAAAAGCCACGTGTTTAAGGCGCACCAACAGTTTTTCGCAAGCAAGGTTTTTTATAAAAGTAACATTCAATGAAAGATTTTTCTTCGCAAATATTTCCATTTCGTATATAAAAACCAAATATGCTTTCGGCATCGGTATGTATTTTCTCAGACAGATCAAGAATGGGACTATTTTATTTCAGAAAGCGAATAGAGGTAGGCTATTCTATTTCTTTCCAGAAGCAGCGAAAATTTTTCTAAAACGTTTCCAAATACATTTGCTATAAAAACCACTGCGAATATCCTCAAAATCTAAATATATTGATAGTCATTCTAAAGAAACAAAGTAATGATTTTTTAACGGCCAGAAGATTAAGCTTTGATAGAAAACGTATTCTCAAAAAACATGCCGTCCCAAGCATATATCATGCATCAAACTTTTGTTATCTAGTCTTGAATGTTTATAAAAAACGAACATTCGTATATGTTTGTCGCGCGAAAAGAATCTTTCTAGTATTCAGCCATTCGGGCTTCAGACAAGACTAATAAAGGTGAATACGAGGAAACACTTAAGCATGAGAACTAGCCAATCGCGAAAATTCTTCGAACGAGTTTCGGACGCGGGAAGGGGGAGAGGGAGGGGGAAAGAAAGAAGGGACAAGTGCGAAAGGGAAACGATGCCGAGGGAGGAGAAATACCGAAGAAGTTCGCGCGTACGTTGCCGAGAGCCGAGCATTTTTGAAACGAGCGTTCGCGTGACTAGGTTGGTCGATGGTTCGGCGTCGCGAGTGAGATGGAGAGAAGGGTGGACGAGGAAAACGCGGGGAGAAAAGCCCGAGAGAAAGAGAACGAGACAGAGAGAAAGAGAGTGGGCGTTCGAAGGGGTCGCGCGGAGGGTACGGTAGGTGTTCGTTCGTTCGGCGCTCTGGTTCTGGGGAAGAGGGAGGGAGGGAGGGAAAGGGCGCAGAGAGTGTACAGGAGAAGGCTGGTGGATCGATTCAGCCGCTCGAGTCGAATCGAGACTACGCTTCGGGGCTCCGCGTGCTCCGTTCTGCGGGCTTTCCACATACGTACACGCAAACCATATGCTCTCACAGGCACGCGCAATCTTCCCTTCCCTCCCCAAGGATATGCGTGTGCGTGTAAAGACACCCGCGGACTGATCACCATTTCAACTTGCAAACGCAAGCAAAGAGGGCAAAGAGGAAACGGAGACGCGAATCGGAAAGAGGACGGAAAGTTCTGTGTTGACTTTCGGATTCAGTCCGATCTAGTTTTAGTCGATTCGGCTTTGGATTTTATATCGCTATTTGAGGTCGAGTATGCCGATGATAGGAGAGGAAAGCTGTACCGTTTCGGATTTGGGCAAAAATCAATGATGCATTTAAAAATCAAGCAAATTTCGGAATATTTTTATTTTCATTATGCGCAATTTGGTATATTGTTTCTTCCAAAACTTAATAACCTTTCTATATTGCATATCTTTCTATATTTTATATGGCAAAATCTATAACAAAATGTTTTATTTTTAAATACATGAATTCTAGAAATTTGACTTTATATCGTTATTTTTCAATTATGTTTTACATTTCAATGGAAATAAAATTACATTAAATTATCATATATTTGTTTTTTTTTCTAAATTAAAAAAAAAGTTATTCATCTTTAAAATACCATTGACTTTTATCAATAAAATTATTGATTATTGCTTTATGTACAATTATATAATATAATAGATATTTATACTGATATATTTCATGGTATAAAAATATTTTAATAAAAGTTTGGAAGGCATCATTCTTGAGTGTCAGAATTCTAAAAGATTTAATTACGCGTGAAATGCGGTTCTGGCACATCCTCGAAAATAAAGTCTGGAAATTCGTGTTCTTGGTGTAGCTCGTTAGAAAAATTACAGGCTACGCGTCCTATACAATGGCAAAAGACCAGAATGTTTAATATCTTCCGACTGTAAAATACATCTCGCGATATATATACCGTCGCAAAATAATGAGTACGATGCGCCCGTTACGCTCCGTTTTCGGCGGCCATCGCTTATTACGAATGTTCGTTCCACTGTGTGTTTCATTAGCATCAACCGCAACCTTTTATTACTGCTTGCGCTTAAGTATTTCACAATTTACCCCGCCGAAAGTTTTAATTAATAAAACATTACAACGCGAGATTGCAATGCCTATATGCTAGATAAACGTATTTCGTGCCAATCGGCACGAGAATACATTTCCGATTAAACTGTAATTCCTGACTTTGCATCAGCGCGCAACTATCGTAAATCTACCTTCTTGTATGCATATGCGCATAAAACGATGTCACAGAAGAAATACGATCGTCTTTCGCATTACGCTTGTATGATCCCTCTCTCGTAATCCCCATCTCGTACATTATTTCTTACTTTCTCATCGCACCGTGCTCTTTTTCAACCGTTTCATTTTTCATATATTTCTATTTCTTATTCGTGCAGCTGCAACATGAAATGGATCAGTCCATATGTTTATGAAAAAAATAAAAAAAAAAATATGAAAAACATAAATATAAATATCTCGAACCACGAAAGAGACAAAAATTACGAGATCGGTAATAAGTCCCCGCATTTCATTTTGTACCTCATTTAATTATCTCAATGTAATTTTCTTATATGAATCTGACGCACCTCTCTCTCTCTCTCTCTCTCTCTATCTCGCACATATGTTTACTCCCTCAATTTACGCCTACGGGGGCGTTCGCACGCAATCGACCCGTGTGTACGCGCGCCACCCCGTGTAGCATCGTATGCTTGAATGCGCGCAAGCACGCACGCACGCACGCACGAGCGTGGAAACGGATGCGAACTCGAGGAGAGGAGAGGAGAGGAGAGGAGAGGAGAGGAGAGGAGAGGAGAGATGAAGATGGAGAGGCGAACGTACTCCACTACGATCTCTCTCGCCTCCGTAAGCGCTTCTGTCAACTGTACGTCGCGATCGGGAGGGGGGGAAGGGGGGGAGGGGGAAGGCACAGCCGCATTGCTCGCGCGCTGCAGTCAGCCTCCGCACCCTCTCCCTCCTACCCTCCCGCCCGGACCCCTCAGCCATCCATCCGATCGTACCTGCAGTCGCAGCCACTACGACGCGATTGTGTGTTTCGCGGTGCATGCCGTTTGTCACCATTCAAGACGCTGACGCCGAATGCCGAGCGAATTTCGCCACGAGTCGAGGGCAGGAGAGAGAGGATTCTCCATCGAGATCTCCGAAGAGGGGATGCATCGAGGGAAACGAGGGGGGAGCGTTCACGCGTTTGCGGAAGACGCCGTCGTTGCAAAGCTTAGGCGACCGCTACGTCGCGATTGTTGCGAGAAATTGCGGAGTACGATCGATTACTTTAACACAGTCGTGTTATTATAAAAAAAAAAACATCCTACGTATAACTTATATGTATGCGATCATATACCACATTAATATTCTTTTCTTCTTTTTCTTCTTTATATGAATCTTCAGGCATTATTGTAGTTCATTAGAAAATATTATGGAGATTAATTTAATTATTTTTCTCTGCGTTATGATCAAAGAAGTAAAGGTCGTCAATAAAATTGTTATCGTTGACAAAATGAGTTTAGAATTTTTTAGAGAACCCTCAAAAAACAGTAACAGTTGGTTCTTTGTGAAGAGAATACGCACGCAAGTCGGGAATAACAAAGGATATAGAGCCGAATCTAATAGAATCCTCCTCCCGACCGCACGGTGCGATTACTCTGTATCTTGTGAAATCAACAAGATTATCCATTGACGAAATCGGACCATCTGCGCATTGTTCAGGTTTGCGATCAGCAAGCGTGCACGATGTCCGAACAGCAGCCTGTCATGATATTCGCGATAATCCTTAATATTAGAATGCGACAAAAAATGTTACTTTCATCGCAGTTACCTATTTTTTTGAATATGTCATCAGCTACTATTAATTATCAACCATTAATTATAGAATTTAGAGCAAAACCATAAAATTTTCGAGTAGAAAATTTTGAAAGATCCTTTTCACGCTATTATATTATAGACGAAGCTTACAAATTACTATCCTTTTACGTCTTCTAACTCTGAACGCGCTTCATTTCATGTAAATGCAAAACTCATTCTGTTTCCTCTCGAAAATATTCCCTGAAACGAACCACTCCAAAAGTTTTCTCGCAATAAAACACACGGACCACTCAGAAACGGACGTGCTAAACGCATGTTTAATAATTGAAAGCGCTCGCGTTCGATCGATATCGCGCGTCGCTAATCGTGCCGCCGCCGCCGCTGCCGCGAGCGACGGACCCGATTTGCATCTCGCCCCTTTCAATCGTATAGTCTATTCTCGCAACAAGTGTGCGTCTGTGTAAAAAATCCGATTACCGGTCCGTAATGCGAAAACGGTCGTTATAATCGTCGCTGTCCGAAATTTTTCGGACTGGCCCGCGGCGAGTCGCCGTAACTAAATTTCGGCAGCTCTCGTTGCTTCCGCGCCTCTCTCATCTATTAATATTTCAATATTCCCGGCCAGCTGCCTCAGATGCGAGACAATATCTGCGGCAAGTATGCATCTGTCGGTCCGTGACGGTCGGCGAACGGAAATACCATCATGTGAAATATAAGAGTAAGACGATTTGACGTGTTTTACTACAGCGGCAACTTTTCCCCGATCGCGCTGCTCAAAAGTTTTATTCTTATTTCGACAAACAATAACGTCTGGCAATCGATAGTAAATTTTCTCGAATTACGCCTTTTTTTTTTTTTTTCCAAAAACGAGAAATTATTGTGACTTCAAGAATCTTAATTCTTGATGAGCGTGCATAATATCATATATGCGAACAAATAATGGCTCCATTTGATTGAAAATGAGAAAGTAGCGCTACTATTCGTATAGTTTTATTGGTGCATCTAGATCGAGAGTCAGAATGCGTTTCTGCATATTCTGCATTCCTTTTTCGCGCGCAAACGGAAAATCGATACGTATTCGAGAATGGAATCTGCATCTTTCGCGTGTGTGGATACACGCGAAAATGTGCAAAAAGAAAAAAAAAAAAATAAAGAAAAATTGTTCAAAGATATGTGAATATAGTTATTTCTGGTTTTACGCATATTCCATCTATTGCTAGATAGAAGTGTAAACGCGTTCTACTTGGCGTTTTTTTATTCCCGCGCAAATGGAAACAGAGTACGACTTAAAATAGACTTCTATTCTCTCAGATCGGAAACTGAAACAGGTTTCTGAGAACGCCGCGCGCGTTCCTCTCGGGCGCAAACCGCAGAATATAGTCTTCGATGTGAGCGCGCGTGAAAAATGTAGCGAACAATATCCTCGAAAACGAGATGATGCTACGTCGCAGTTTGCGACGACGTCGACGTATGATTTTTATATATCGATTTCATCGACGTAACAATATCACCAGATGTGTTTTAAGACGAGCCGGGGTGCATTTTGCATAACTTTATTACGTTTATTATGAATAACTCTCTTCTGCTAACTGCATAATGGCCTCAGTGAAACATAAACGCAATTCGAGTACTCTAAAATTGAAAAGCCAATCATGATGCACAAGTTTGCCTTACTGTAACAATGACAATCGATCCAATTAAAACTTAAGTACAATTCTAATTTCGAGTTGAAGCGACGTAATTAAAGTTTATACATTATGCCCCGCATTCTCTCGCTGCTCATAACGTGTAGCATGCAAATTGCACGTTTACTATTACACTCCATTATTATAAATACCTGTTTCCCAACGCACCAATTTGCACCCTGTATTCGATCGATTGGACGTAACTTTCTTCCACGGCCGGTTTTACTACACTAAAACAGAAAACATGACATTCCATTTAATGTTTTGTAAATATAAATATAAATTTCTACATAAATGTGTCAAGAAATTAGTTCGATTTCAAAGTAAAGCTTATTTTCATCTTTAATTTCTGCTCATTTAATTCTCATCAACATTCAGCTCTTTTATATTTCAATATAACGCGCATAGTTTTGTCCATTCGACTACTTAAGCATTAAAATCGAATGAATGCATTTTGAATGACTGCAAACACTTTATTCCACTGAGACGCTCTGCTTCATAATGCTGTTCCCCATTCGGTGCTAACAAGGCGTAAGCATCCGAATGAACTAGTCTCATTGAGTACTTAAAAATGATAATATAACCGGAATTGACTAAGTTACTCGCTTGCTGAGCGAGTCACTCCAATGTGATCTTAAGATACGTCCATGTTCTCCATTTTTTATTAATCGTCTAAAACAATTATTATACGTTTAGTTAATTTATCGCATATTCGATGCTTAAATTTATCTTTTTTTTTATTCACGTGAATAATAATAATAATGCAATGCGTATTCTATTGCACGGAATGCGGATAACGTTGGAATTGTCGCTTTCTCGAGGATTCGACATACGATATAAACGGCATGAAAGAATTTAAATATAATAATCGAAATACCTAATCAGCGGATAAATAAGTCCACTAATATATATCTGTATACTCCGAAATGAAGCAAGACACTATTATTGATTAGAAACTTAAGTTACTCGCCGACATTATTATCACTCGTCGAAGACACGCGACGTACAGATTAACCGTAACAGAGCAACGATAAAGGTACATTTGCACTTTGCGAGAAGCGTGCTTATGCTGCGTAATTACCCGCGAGAGTAATCGCAATCAACACCTCTCGTACACGATCGACATTACAGTTCAACAACTCGACTCCCGGGCCCCGGCGTTCGCTCTATTGTCCTGCCCGTCTAATGCGCCGCCCTCCCTCCCCTCCGACCCTCTTGAAAACATAATACGCAGTAGTCGCGCCGCATTGATAAGAGCCTGTGTAACGCGAAATCGCTTGCGCGAACAACGAATGCTCTCCGCGCGACTCTATCGTCGGAAAGTGAATTATCTCGGGACGAGTATCTCGTGGCATCGATCGCGAAATGCGAGTATAGGCCCTTCGCGATCGAATGGCTAGACTAATTAGACGATAGAACGTTACTCGAGAAGCGCAAAAGCGCTTCTAACGAGAGCGGCGTTGACCGCGATACGCCGATTGCGGAAACGATTGCCTAACAAGACCGCTCTTGGAGAGCACACACTCAAAATCGATCGTCGAACCGGATTATTAACGAGCGAGATAACGACACTGTCGGTAGATTGATGACGAATGATGGCCGCAGAAGCCTCTCGATTCACATACCCTTTTGAAAGATCATTTATACATAAAATATATAAGGATTTTCCCCAAAATTATACAATCTTTTCATATATATATATATATATATATATTTTTTAAATTAATTTCTCGAGATATATATATATATATGATTGAATGATATAATCAGATTATTAACTAATAATAAACTAATAAGAATCTTTATTGTCACTGCATTGTTTTTCAAAGACCAAAACAAAAAATACAAAAGCCATGCAAAATTATTTATTTCTACTTTTTATTTAATTATTTATGTGTGCAAAATCGAAATAAAATAGTGCTCAAAATAATGTTTGAAATCTTAATAGTAAACGAGCAAAGTCTGAGAACAGGGGGACCAGCCACCCTTTGGGATAGTTATAATGAGCGTGGCGTGGCGAAAGGGTGCCGGTTACCGTTGGCCCTTTCGGGCGTCCGCAGTGCCGTTATTAATGGAGAAGGAAATAAATTTCGGCGCGCGCCGCTCGGCTTATTATAATCCTCGCTGTATATAACGCTGTGCTCGCTCCGCCTCAACCCTTTGCGCCGATTCGCGTCGTCCCACCCCGGTACTTTCACCTTTCTATCCTGCCCTGCGCCGCATGACACGGCGGATTATCGTGCGCCGTTTCGAGATCGTCGAATTATTCCACGGTCGACAACGCCCTTTTTAAGTCTGGCGAGAATGCTCACTTCTCACGCATGTGAAAATGTGCGTCACCCCGTCTTGTATGTGCAATTTTTACGCGATGTTACGAAACTATTTCGATCTTCTCACGAAAAATGAGAAAATTTCCAGCGAACGCGTTAAAAATAATTCCGCGCACATTCTTGGCTTTAATGTAACATTTTAATTTAATATTACAACGTATACAATGTATACAGTAATAATACAGTAATATAAATATTATGTATAATTATTGTATATCGTGTTTTATTGTTTATGGTGATTGTATTAATATAAATTTTTAGAATTTTAAACAAATTCAATGGAAGAGTGTTAATCATAATTGTGACTAGAAAAAAGAAACAGAAAAGAAAAATAAAATCACTTAATTAGAGTCGGTTAAGGTAAACCTATAGATGCAAAGAATAATCGGTAAAAATATCCGGATGGCAAATATGCAATTTAGAAATTCCCGAATCGAACGTATTTTCTTAAGATCAATAGTCCACCCTTTCCTGTCCTTTACAAGAAAATGTATCGCGCTCCAATCCATTAATTTAGTTCCCACTCGTGACCGCAGACGAGATCGTGCGGTCGCACCAAGAGTCATGGCTCAAGCCGGAAACTCGAACGTCGAACAAAGTTGCCCGTGAGAGACCGCCATACTCTTCCCACAATGCCAATCCGATACAATATTTACTCGGATCTGGTCCAAAGGCGACTTCACGAAATAGTTGCATATTTTACGGGCGAAAACAGAGATACAGCGTGTGATTCAGATTTATATCTTACGATAAAAATTTATACATCATTGTATATATCGAAATTTATCGTCTTAGCTGAGTTATAAAAGAGTTGATCTTTTCTACAAGAAAAATCTTTTATTATTTCTTATTTTATTGATATGTTAATCAAAATTGAAAAATTAGTGAAAGATATCCCGTATCCATTGATATATGTAACTGATGATTTTTAATTCGATTGATCATTAAATTCAACGAATCCCGACTAATTTTTGTCATGTTTATTGACACGTTAAATCCAGAGATTTCAACATATCGCTACAAGAATAATTCTGACACTTGCAAGAAGATTTCCGGGCGTCTAATCTTTGCGTTTTCGATTAATGTTTCATTAAGTTCTGTTGATCTTACGTCGGCAGCTTTCGATCCACGGCGCCAAAGTACCTTGTTTCCCTTGAAAGATCGTCATTCCGACGTTCTACCCCGCGATTCTCTCTTAGTGTTTATGTAGGGGGGCGAAGTCGAAAGGAGATGCTGAGGATCGAAGACGGCTGGGTGGCATGCCGAGGTGCTTTAAGCCGGCAGCTTCGCGTGAAAGTCAAGAAATCCTGCCGCAAATGCGAACTCGAGCTCATGAAATTAGCCGATACGTCGCTGACGTCGAACTTAATGAATTTAATATCTTTTTAACAATTTTTATTTTTTGACAAAATTAATCGATTATTAAAATCATTAATAAAAAGAAAAATATTTCGTGCTAGTTTAAATTAATATTTATTAATTCATCTCTTTTTTTATTTCTCTCTTCTTCTATATAATATATATATATATAACATATTAAAATAAATAAAAATAAAAAATTCACGATTGTAATATTTTTCCTAAATCCAATCAATCTTCAAAGAATACGCATTCCTGTGTTGGTTTATTAATTTTGTTTCTTTGTGCATCAAAAATAAAGTTAGATAGCATATTCTTGATTAGAAATATTATAAAAGTCTAATTTTTATATTTATAATAATAAGATTTTATATATATATATATATATATATATATATATATATATATATATATTATAAAATTTTTGTTTAGTTCAAAAAATGGTTTGGTATATTAACAATAAAATTAAAAATGATACAAAATTTTTTAAGAAATTAAAAACAATTTGTTTATAAAATGTTATATATATATATATATATATATATATATAAAATATAAGATTTACAAGCATTTATCGCAGGGAGAAACTTGCTCTGCTATTCCGCATAAACTGCTATAAACGCGTATACGTTTATTGTAGTTAATTTCCATTATAGGAATCGTGAGAATACGAAAGCGAGAAGTTCCGTCCCGCGAGACATCGAATGGTCCAGGCAAGCAAGGAGAGTAAAAGCAAGACGGTCTCGAACCGCAGGTGCAACCATCCGATGCTCGAACGCCGAGCATAGAGAATGCACATGAACACTTCCCCCCTCCCTCCCTCCCTCCCTCCCTCTCTCTCTTTCTCTCTCTTCACTGTCTCGGGCAACATTGAGAATCTCCCACGGGATAAAACCAAACCCGGGACCACGCCGATTCCATCCTCCTATATACGCGGTCGCGGCAAGCGGTTCCTCCGCTACGTCTGGACCAAACCGTTTATCCCGCCGAACTTTCAGCCTCACCGAGTCTACTACGTCCGACCAGCTCCCAGCTCCCTGCGTTTCCCTCTCCGACAGTTCCCGACCAGCACTTGGAGAGCAGACACCCCCCTCGGCATCCACGACCAAACGCCCGGGGCTTCGAGCTTCCTGAATATTTTATTTACTCGTCGCCTCGCTTCTTCCTCTTCGCCTCCTCGGGTTTCGTTGCACCGTCTTTCTCTCTGTCTCTTCATCTCGCATGTACCCCGCTTTTCAGGTCTCGGCCCGTCCCGACCCCACCTGAACATCGATGTCCCTCTTGTACTCGGCAGTTCTACCGTCGATCTTTCCCTTCTTCGATTTCCCTAGTCTTTTTGCCCCTACTTCATCCTATCGCCAACCACTATCGCATATTTTTACCCTTAATCGCACGAATTTATCTTGGTTAAAACGTCTTCTACAACAGCGGTCTCTCGCTCTCATTCTCCCTCTATTCAGCTTATTTTCACGCATAAAATCACCATATAACAGGCATACCTTTATATGCGCAATATGCAATTACGGTGCATAAAATTCGTATACTGCGCCGCATAATGATCCCATTTCCCGCGGTCGTCTCTTCGATTTTCCCGAACTGATTTCTGCCGAATAGACGCGATAATGTTTCTCTTTTATGACTGCACGAGGCCAGTAGATTCTTTTAATTATTCGCGTTATATCCTAAGCATTGCAATTTTCTCGGATTTATTTCCCAACTTTTCTCGTCGAAGATTCTATAACAGTAATAGGTAAAAATCGCCAATTTTATTCACCGAGTCGTCGTCTAAAATCTTCGTAAAGTCACGAAAACTTCTTTAAGAGAAACGAGTTAATGTTGTTTGAATTGAAACGTGATTGTACGGGATATTCTTTTAAAACAATCTAAATCAAGAGGCACGCTCGAGGAAATAAATATACGTCTATAGTTTATCTCTTTTTCTTTTCTATTTAACTGTATATATCTTGCGATTGTTAGATTTAGTTTAATTCAAGCAATTTCATTGAATATATATTTTATTCTGTTGGAGCCCAACTTTGCCAAGTTCTATCAATTTTCAATCGCGTAATTGGAACACTATCGATTCCCCTACGCTAAAATAACCGCTATTCTTGTTAGATAACTCGAGTGGTTGCGGTTCAGAGTAGAGTATTCGACGTCTGAGACAAGCGTTGAATATATATATATATATATATATATATATATATATATATATATATTTGTGTGTGTATGTGTGTGCGTGTGTGTGTGTGTAGTCTTTCGCAGGGAATTCCCCCGCTATAGCCGAGGCGGAAGCGGATAATCAAATATCCGCGAGAAGCGGCCGGAACCGGTTACCGCGCGAAACAAATTTCCCGCGATCGCGTACATAACTTCTCATTGAATGTTATAACTTCATTAAAACGAGCGAGCGAGTGGATATACGGCGGCGCGAGCGAAATGAGATTATGCAGGATGCATCGTCCCTTCGGTTTCGGGCGCGGACTTCTTCGTTAATTTTGCATCGAGGTTCCGCATGCGTCCGTATATGCGTGTACACACTGGGCCCGAAGCACACGGTAATGTGTGCCACGTATACGTGTGCGTGTGTGTGCGCACGCGCGCGCGCGTATGTACCGAGACCTAATCCGCGACGAGGATGGCGGCCGGTGATTTCATAGGGAATTAATCGATCGGGAAGGGTAAATTCGTGTGCCGGTATTAAAGGATTTCCCCATGGTTGCTGATAATTCGATTGTACTCCTGTACATATACGCATACAAAGAACAGATACACCGATGCATACACATGCGCCGATACATGCATATATACGCACGGACGCTGCTTCCGAAGCGCAGTCGGCCAGAACGAATGAAATCCGGAATAAATTCCTAGTTACAAGCGCGCGAGCAAAAATAAAATCCACTCGCCGTCGGCGTCGGCATGCCCGTCGTAAATTTCATGCCGTCGCGGATGCACCTCTGTTACAAGATATACATAATCCAGGCTCGTTCCATTGTCAATGCTGCCGTGCTGGCGTTATGTATATATATATATATGTACGAATTACATTTCTCTCGAGTAGTTATCTCGCGAAAAGAAGACAATGCTTTATTTTTAACTAGAAACGGTGACTTGCGCTTCGTACTCGCGTCCATTTTTAACAAGTCGTTCCACCTGCCATTGCTACAAAAACCGTCTACAGAGTGTCTCACATTTCTCTGCATTATCTTTCAACGGAGAAAGAGGGAGAGAGAAAGAGAGCACACATTTTTAGAAAAATTAAAATCTCTATTCAAACAATTAAAATGGTAGAAATTAGTCATTATAGTAATTTGAAACTTTCATAAAATTGCAGCAACATTTGAAAAAAAGAAAAGGATTGCTTGTAAAAAAAAGAGGGCGATTGAATCTAAAAAAAATTGCATCATGTAATTTAAGCTAAATGATTCAAAATAATAAATCTGTGCGTTTGCACTTTTGCACGTTATACTTAAAATCAAACAAATATAGCGCATGCTTTGATGAAAAAAAAAAAAGGAATAAAAGTAATATACATATAGCGCTAATATACTCGTATTTTTCTGTATTCCGTTTCTGCTTGATATGAGAAGACAGATTTTACTTTATTTATATAAGAATTAATGTGCCCGTAGTTACATCGCCGGAAGAAAAAATAGAGGAGACGTTGTTGGGAGAGAATCACGTGACGTTTAAACAGCACAAATGTCAATAGAGCGCGTTACCAAGATTGTGTAGCCTTCGCGTAAGAAGCCATTACTCGTCGTGTTTAACATCCGAGGGAAAGCGCCTACCTCAATTAGCGGGACAGACCGTAAAACCCTCCCCACGCCGGAAATCAGCTCCGATCCTTATCCGCTTTGTAGCCCGGGTGCCAAGAAAGTGCGCGATAATTGCTTTTCTGCCCGTGGCACAACGAAAATATTGTTGCTGCTGGCGACGCTCCGCTGTGCTGATGGCATAAATTTAGCAGAAAAAATAGAAAGAGTAATCGCCTTATCACACACGCATACGCAAACACACATACGCAAGAGTCCCGCGACATCACTCCAATCCCGACGGGCTTAAAAGCGGGGAGGGAAATTTCGTAGCTGTTGCAAAAGTTCTTCGAGTGCGCATTCGTTAATCTTCTATCGCAAACGATTTCAAAATTTAATCACGATTATGTTTTTCTCCTAAAAATATTTTCTCCTAAAAATATTTTCCTTGAATGATTTTTCTTTCACCCATTTTACACATATGAAATTCTAAAAGACATGGCTATTAAAATTTTTTTATTTACTCCCCGCCATGTAAAAGAGAGAGATAGAGATAGAGAGAAAGAGAGAGAGATTTATTTAAATAATTATATTTAAATATAAAACTATATATATATATATATATATTAAGAAAAATAGAAAATATCGTTTCTTTCAATAGATTTTTTTTACATACTACGACTAAAAAAATTGCATCTCGCATATATGGTGCATCGGAAATATGACAGAAATATAGAGTTATAAAACGATAATGATTTAACTAACGAAGACGAATATTCATACAGACGGCATGAGAAAAAAGAATGCAAATGGACGTGTGTAGCGCGAATAGCGTATGTAATGGAAGCACAAAAGTAAATTACTACGCAAATGCTAATCAACGCAGTACACTCGTAGAAAAGAAGAGGAAAAAAAGGAACAATGATTATTTTTCCCGCGGACCACACGTTACTACTGAAAGAATAATGTTCGCGCGCAAAAAGAAATGGCGGCAATCCTGGAAAATGTGAAATGGTTTTCTGGCAAATCTTTCCTAACCAACTTCTAATTTACATCATAACTATAATTCGTGCAAAAAAAAATTAATTTTATGTATAATAAATGTTTAAATTAAAATATCAATATAATATATAATAAAATTTTTTTAAAATAATAAATTTATCTCAAGAGTACATTATTATTATATAGCAGCCATTTTCTAATCAAAGAAAAAAAAAGCTAATATAGCGGCAAAATATGCTGGAGACAAGACGCGAAATAATATTTGCGCGCTTGCCGGAAAAGAAGAGACCAAACACTTTCTAAATAATAATAATAACCTGGATATGTATAATCGCGGAAAACATTCCTGGTGACATCGAGGCTAAGCGGAAGGAGCAGTAATAATAGTCGACGAATAATTTGCACTCCGGATGCTAATAAACGTCGTGCGCGCTGGGAAAAACGGAGAGAAAAGAGAAGGAGAGAGAGAGAGAGAGAGAGAAAGAGAACAATCGAGTATTTTTTCCCGCAACCAGACCAAAAAAAAGTAGTGTTCCCGTGGTTTCCACTCCCTTAATAAAAAAAAGAAAGAGAAACGCGGGGGAGAGACGGTCCCCGGGGACAAGACCGAAGGCACTCGCTGCTAATAGGCTTAAGTTATTAAACGAGGAGGAAGGGGAGGGCACAGAGAGGTCGACAGGTGTGAGCACCGTGCACTGTCGCACGCTCTTTCGCAGTCGCGCCAATCGCTAGATAGAGAGATTGCGCGAGCCTTCAATCTCTAAGGGCGAAAGCCGCCCTTTTATATCCGCAAAACTGCAAAATCATCGCGATTCGCGATTTAAGTCACGTCCGCGTTTCTCGAAGTTATCGGCGAATACGGATACCGAAGACCAGCATTCGCGATAACGAGACACGTGCCCCCATTCTAAGCGCGAATTCACGAATTGGTGCGCATTCAATGCGTTCTTACGCGCTTAAACTTTCCAAGAACATATAATCTGAGCGCTTAACACCTTCGTTATCAAGTTTCAATGTTACGATTCTCAATATTAAAATTTATCATAATATGATTTTATTTTTATAGATATTTATTTAAAAAAAAAAAAAAATTTGTACAATAAAAAAATGACAAATAAATTTTATATAATTTAAGCGTTAAAAATAGCAAAATATTTCTCATAGAATTCTCGTAATTTCTACACATATGTATATATAATATCTTGTCTTAATTTTAAATTTCACAAATTATTTTTCGATATGCATTTTTGAACGTGTAAGCTTGGAATGTTTTGCCGAGCAGCTCTGATTTAGAATAATTGCGGCGATGCCATTATAGCGCCTAAGCGGTAACTTTGGAGAGCGTGTTAATAAATCACGTCCTTCATTTTCTTTAAGACAAGACGCCGCCGTTGGAAAATGCGCATGTCTCGGGATGGCAACGCGGTAATGCGGTTGGCGTTGCTGGTTTATAAGCGCTGCTACCGTAAGCACTACGGTGTCGCGTATTTTCTGAATGGATCGCTGCGCAGCCTCCTTAGCTCTTGCCTGACTAGCGAGATATACGGGCATGGGCTCTTAGAATAACTATTTTCCTCGTTGAGCGAACAGTATGACGCTTTTAATATGCTGCGCATTAAATTTACATAAAGAAGAAATTATAATGAAAGTATAATGAACGTAATTTAAAATTATCTTCGAAAAATGAGTTTTAAATTTTTTTATTCTATTTTACTCTTTTTCTTGCGTTATATTAAAAATAATCATTTGTTTTTACAATTTTGCAAAATACTGGATAACACATACTTGGATATTAAATTATAACTTTCAAAAATATTTTGCAGTACGTATAATTTTATACAATTACAATGCCTTGTCAAATGTAGCAACAAATTAATAGGATAATAATATTAATAAAAAATATGTACAAAAAAATGTTTATAAAAAAAAAATTTGTCTAAAAATATTTTTACATTAAATTTAGAAATATCTATTCGCGATGTGCAAGACGAGTACTAAGAAAATTTCAGGAAACCGTAGCGCTAATAAAGTTTACCCGATAATCGCTTAAGTAATTAACGTTTCCTAAACGCGATTTCAATGCGAAGGCACACCTTGATGGTTGATGTCTCCCAATGTTTCCATCAAGTGACTTTGAAATACAGCCTCGAAGTGTCTTCGATCGTGTCAAACCGAACCAAGACTGTCGTGCGAATGTAAATTTAACACATTAAAATTTGAATATCAGCATTTATCTTATAAACTATAAAACACGGTTATATTCTACATCATTTTTGTCTTATTTCGTAGAAAAGAATAAGATAATTTAAATTTAATGTTTTCTGTCGTTGATAAATTTACGACTTCTTAGTGGAAAAATCCACGATTTTATGCACAAGAAAAGTATATATTTTAATGCGCGTTCCACGTTTCGAAAGCACATACTGTAGTAATATTCTATTGCAGAAATATATATTCTATTACACCGCGCTTATTTTCTTGTGCGTATTATGCTTTCTGCGCAGTTACATTTTTCTATCGCATTAAAATAACAGAACTGGAAATGGAAAAAATTTCAGGATTCTGCTCGGATCGCAACACAAGCGTACAGATAGATGTTGAATCAAGCATGAAAAGAAACAAAACCTCAAAACATTGCATCCGGCAAACAAGCCGCGCATTAAAATGTATCGAGCAAAATTCTGTGATTCAAGTTGCACAAAATCTTCAAATTTTAGAACGAGTCATATTCCATTTATAATCCTTTTGATTTAAAATTGTTTATTTTAATAAAAAAAAAAAAAAAAAAAAAAAAAAAATCAATGGTTGTTGCAAACGGATTTCATTGTTTAATTTTAAATATCTTTATAATTAATCAAGTTACAAGTTTGCTAATGAAATGTCAATCTTTATTATCTTAAATTTAGATCTCTTATGTTATTTATACATTATTACCTAAATTGTGACACACATTAAGATAGCTCATTAACGAGAAAACAAACGAAAGAGAGCAAATTGTATTCTTAAATTAAAAATATCGATTCTAAATTAATCAAAAAAATCATGTAGCTAAAATATAATTTATTAATTCCGGTCTCTCCGGTACAAAGTGAACGATATCATGCTCGACAGTCTTCGGAACGTAGCTGTATGCTTCATAATAGCGTTATCAGACGAGACTCGCGCGTCAGACCGTATATCGATCGCGTACGCGACCACGACAGTTTCTCATCGTGCACCGAGCATCTTACGACACGCTTTGCAAACAATATACGGCAAAAGCATTCTCCCCTCCCCTCCCCCCCTCCCCCGCAACGGAGGGAGGCCAGACTATTACGCTCTGTCTCTCCCAAGAAAATCCAGCCCAAGCCTGGGCGCATTATTCCATTCGCAAGAATCCGACGTCGCGCGATCCTTCTTAGAGGCCACAAAGGGGTACCTTTCTACCGGTATGAAAATCTCGCGAAAATTAAAAATCGACGTCTCTCCCTTCCTGCCCCTCTTCCCGCCGCTACGAAGACGGAAGAGGAAAGGCTTGAAAAGCGTCGACGAATATGTGCGCGATGTAGGACGAACGCGCGAGAAAGGAGGGTGGAAAGGTAGGATACGATATGAGTGGAATACTTTACGACCCCATTTTTCAGAAGATCACCTTTTGTCCCGTCATTCTCCCTCGACTCGCTCCCTATTCTGTCTCTCGCTCGCTCTCTTTGTTTTACCGCCGGTGATGTCTGTCTGTCTGCTCTCTCTCTCTCTCTCTCTCTCTCTCTCTCTCTCTCTCTCTCACTTGATATCTCTTTCTCTCTCCTTTGTTCTCCTAAACTTAGCTTGCATGTACGTTCTCCACAGTGTATTTGCATACCGCGGAATCGTTCGCTTGATTTCACAGGAACTCTTTGATCCCTGAATTGAAATTTAAAGGCAACGCAGTGTTGTTGCGGCCTGTTCTACACGATGTGTAAAAGCATCATATTTTACATCCGGGATGTGCCACACCAATTTTGCTCGGTTCCTTTTTTGTCTCTTTCAGAATCATATGAAATATTTGCCGAACTCTTCTTCTTTCGCTTTAACTTTATATTATTACTTTGACGTCCTCTTACTTAATTTATGCGGATATTTATACGCTTCTCCAAAAATTTCAAGCTTTTATACATTTCTATCATTTAAAAATCATAATCGTGTCACACGTGCAGCCAATTAAACAAAAAACGAAGCAAATGAGGGAAAAATTTGTAATTGTGCAGAAAAATTTATTCGCTCGCATTATTCGCAAGGGGTGTCAAGTAGTCTGGAAAATTATTGCGCAGTCTCCTGTTACTTTCCCGCGCTATCTCGTTTTTTCCATTCGTACTTCCTTCCTGCTCTCTCCCGTCCCTAGCTCAATTTTTATTTCCTCGAGAGAAATCTTTGAACAATCGCATATTTCGTCGCTGATGATTACACACGCGTAAGTTTACGATTAATCGTCCGAAAAGAAATCCAGAACACATAAAATACTTATATATATATATATATATATATATATATATATATATATATATATATCAGAGAGGAAGAGACGCAAAGATAATTCGCAAAAAATGAAGGAATGAGACAGGATGATAGAGACTTTTTGGCTGGACTCTTATAGAGAGAACGGCCAAGATATAAGAAATAATAAACAAGTCCATTAAGCCCGTGAATTTTCCTCGTGCGAGAACGGGGAAGAGCGAGACGAAAGAACAAAAGCCCCCCGAATTTGCAGTCTTTACATCTCACGGTCCTTATATTTTCATACCGCACACTCTATTTCGCTTTCTTTCCTGTCCGTTTTCTCTCTTCCACTTTTCCCATTTCTCGTCGACCGGCCATATATGCCGTAATAAGCATATACGGTCGCTGTCGCGGACCGTTTCGTACGCCTCATGCCGGACTTCATAAATTTGTGAAATGCACCGCCGCGTAATCTGCATGTGGTCTCTGTTTGAACCAAAATCGAAATAAAACGAAAGGAAATAAAATAAGCGCGTCTTTCGGTCGGTATACTGAATCTCGTGGAACTTTTATCATGTAAAAGATATTTTCCCTATAAAATAAAAAAGATTGAAAGAACGAGAAAAAAAAAAAAACTAACAAAATCTAACTCTTTCAAGCATAGATTTTTTATACAAAAAATTGATTATTAACGTTACGTATATTTTTCATAAAAATATAAAAATATTTATAAATTTTTTTGTATTAATTGATTTTAATATAAAACCATATAAAAATTTACTATTACTGTACAACTTGTAACCTAGTTAAATATTTATAGTTAATTAAACAGGTGATATGCTTCTCACATAATCGTGTTACGAGAGAGAAATTAACAGCATCCGGTATTTCAAAATAACATCTCGTTAAAAATGTAAGCCAATACAAAATTCGTCGCTCAAATATTTTGCTTGAATTTGTCAATTTTGCAGTGACATAAGGAATGCCGTCTCTCTTGAAAACGCAGAACGGACAGGTGTCCCGAAAACGGAGAAAAAGATCGTGCTTGGAGTTATATTTTCTGACAGAAGATAAAAAATGCGACTGTCGCTCGAGGCTCATTCGACCGTTTAAATTATTACGTTCTTGCAAGATGATCGATGCTCATATTCCGCATTTACACCGAAAATCCGGTAATCGTTCATATCTCATGTAATGCTTTTGTAAAACGAGAAAATATTTCTCTCGGATTTTACAATTTCTCTGACTTTTTTTCTTTACTTCGAGTTCTTTTTCCCTCTTTCTTTTTTTCATTTCAAGAAGCTATTTATTCGCCTGTGTTTGAGGAATTCATCATGTCATCGATATTTTCACTGCAATTTTGTCAAATTTTTTATGGCTTCAATGAATAATTTCATAAAGATTTATTCTCTCTCTCCACTATTTAGATAATCATAATTATAAATCTAACATCTCACAAAACAATCTATTTTTATATATCAAGTAAATAATAGCAATTTACATAAAATGTCATTACAAGGAGTGACTCGCGTAATCTAAAACAAAAGAAAAAAAAATCGTTTATCGAAAAAATTAAAGTTTATAACGTGAAGTGCATAGATGGATAAACCTGGAATTAATGATAATTGTGCGCACATATTCAGCCGCAAATATTTACTGCCCGCGTACAAAAATGTCAATGCCACTCCACCATACGTTTTTCCTGCGAGTATAACCGCAATGGAAACGTTAAAATAAACAGTCGCGCAATATTTCAATGAAAGCATTTTCACGCAAACATACGGGCGAATAATATCTGACAGAACGTTTCTTGGAGAATAAATGCAGTTCCCGACAGTTCTAACATTGCGCCGTTTCTCTCACGCGCGCGTACGTGAAGCTTTCATTCCGACCGTAAAGCCGATAAATTATCGAACTTGAACGACGACACTGTTTTGCGCACCGGCGATTTACTCATGCGGAATCGGCGCGAAGAACGGACAATGGCTATGAGAGAAATCAATTTCCAATTTGTTGGAGGGGGATACGCTTGAAAGTGCATTCTGCATCGTGTCACGTGCCGCGATCGGACCCTCACGAGACGAGGGGGCGACATTTCTTGGTGGAGTGCGTTGTTCTCCGGATGTGGAGACGATTCTCGGAAGAAAAAAAGGAAATCTCTCGAGTCACGTACCCGGAAAAAAAAAAAATGAAAAAAAAACAAACTAGAAACTGCAGCCCTTCGCACATTTCGAATGTCGGAGCGAACGAAGAATGATGCTGGAGTATAATTTATCTATCCCCTTCCGATTCGCATCTCCCAATAAATTTTTCATTAATGACAACGATTTTATTCAGCTGTACGGAAAATATATATGTCCTCGCGGGTAATAAAATCGCAGATTGCCAAAGAAAATCACGAAATTAAAGAAATTCACGGATACTATTTAAAAAAATCTAATTTAAATAAAACTAATAAACTGTAAAATTTCGGAAGTATTCTCGCGTTTCTAATTTCTAAAAGGATCAATCTAAGTATCATTTGCCGAACAGATCACGAACAGAAAACAAATGGAAAAACAATAAATTATCAACTTATACTCGGACGATCTTTGATTAGACTAATCAAAATTCCTATTAAAAGAAGACTCCGATTGAGTTTCATGCGTTTCACAAATGGCCCTTGCAGTTATCGTGGGCATAAATTCCACGCAAAATCGCCAAGCGAACTATAGGGGCAAGTGCAATTTTACATTAATTGTATAGATCGAACAATATCGACAATACACACTATTGCGTTAGCATCAGCTTGCTATAAATGAATGCGTAACGAGCAAATGGTATTGCGGGGCGGTAATAATTATATCTACACCGATGCGCGCGATCATTATTGTTTCGATTGCGAACCATATTATTTGTGCAAAGGTAAAAAAATAACCGATTACCAGCGACACAGCCGTTAACAAGCATCATTTCCTATTAAATTGGGCTAATTAATGCACCAACATTAATGCAACTGTCTGCCAAATATTAATTGTTCGACTTAAGCCGGGACTGCATCACAGGAAACAGATATTCGTTATTTTAACGAGAGTGCTTAATTAGCCGACAATAGTAGTACGTTGCAAATCAAGCGATACTTTATATCGCAAATAATTATTAAATTAATCGTTGAACTAAAAATAACTAGAATATTCAATATGCTTATATTCGTAATAGATTTCATTTTATATCAGCATAACAATATTATAAATTAATAAGTCCATAATTGATGCAATAATATTATAATAATATATAGATTGCTCTAAAACCTATATGTACCTTTCTTGTGCATTATATTTATAAATTTTATAAATAATATCAAGATAATTCTGTTTTCTTACAAAAAAAAAAAAAATTATCTATCGAAAATTCTAGAATTAAAATTTTTGGATTATGGTAGATTATAGTAAAATTAAAAGTTTAAAGACATTTCGCGCATAGTCGACTCGTGATTGTCCGCGATTCGCGGGTATACTCTTACTTCGGCGTAATAAAATAAGAGGTCAACCTTATAAGGCTGTTGATTCTATCGCAAGGAATACCGAAAGCGACGCCGGAGGATGTTGTGCTAGCAATATCCAAAATCTTCGGTATATATCCGACGATCCAATATTTGCTATGGAGATGAAGTAGGAGTACATTCCGCCATTCCCTCTTTTTCGCAAACTACCACTCGGCGAAAATCTACTCTATGTATGTATGTATGTATTTGCGTATGTTTCTATATATATATATATATATATATATATATATATATATATATATATATCGTTCGCATACAACTTGCCCCAGTTTATATACGCGTATTTAAATGGTAATCGCGATCCTATATAAATACAAAGATTTTTACCTCAGCTTAAGAAATTTAAAACTAGAATGCTTTTAAACATGAAAAACAGAGAAGAGATATGGATAAGCAAAAATATATTCGTGTAATAATAAAGATCCGGAAGGACCCTAATTTAATCATACGATATTCTCGACAGATAAAATGTAATCAACTGTCACGTGATGTAGAGAAGAGTTAGGTTAATTAGGTTTACGGTAATTTAAATGTACGTTTAGATTAATTTATCTAATTGTATGACAGCATATTCCGTTCTACAACGCTAATAAATTTCATAGAAGGTTAATAGAAATTGTAATGTATCGCGTCGAAAACTATCAGAAGCTAATTGAAGATTAAAAACGTATTAAGTAAGCTATTAAGTATAAATATCTGTACTTACAATAAAAGTTTTATGCTGTTTTCTGTAGCCTATTTATTCGATCCTCCGACACAGCTTCTCGAACGAAAACTGACAACTAATAGGTTTCAGAAAATACCAAGTGTTTTTACGCGTAGGGTACAACCCCCTCTCCCAGTGTTCGGCGACCTTATAATAATAAACCATTGTAAACAATGTTTACGTTCGTCGAGGCTGTTATGTATATACGGTGATCCTGTCCCGTATTCGAATAATAATTCGCTCTATTGAAAACGAACAATTATGTCTAACGATCCGTAATGGCCTTTAACATAATTGTCCGAACTTTCTTAAGAAAAAGCAGAGATAAATATCATTTATCTCTACAATGTGTAACATTTAATACGTTGCGACCTATTTAATTGCATCGGAGAAAAACTTCTATATTTATCCAATAATCGCATTTAAAGACTTCAAATACAAACTATAGTCAAGATAAAAGCCAAGATAAAAGCATACACTATTTTTATACATAGGAGCGACATCCGCGAACATATATGCGCATAAAAACAAGAACGTTGTTTACTCGGGGTGTTGTTACAAAGGGTGATCCGTCATCGTGGAGGATGAAAGAAAAAAAAAAGGAAGGTATATCAAAGACGCCGGGATCTCGTATTACGGGGAATCGATATTATTACGGCGCTGGCGGTATTTTAAAGATACATATATACAGTGATCGAAGATGACGACCAAACTGCACTTTGATTAAATACTAAAGATATAATACCGTTGTTCACTATATTAACTACGCCACCACCTCATTTATGACCGTCTCTTTGAAGTTGTGCGAAAGATAATTTACCTAAGCACACAGAAAACGATATCGTTTAAATAGTCTTCAATTTAGCGAAGACGGAGCGACAACTTGAAAGCGATTGTGGTTCTAATAGAATATATATTCTAATAATTAATACGATTGCACTTGCAATCAAATACAACAACACTGAACATAGAATAATATTCTCATAATGTTTACTTCTATTATAGAGAAAATGTGTCATTATTGATTATTAGGATAAATCACGATTATGTACATCAATAATGGAAATAGAACAATTATTCCCTTGCTCAAATAAATAAATAAATTATATATTTCTAATAATTATTGCAATATAATAATATTAATGTACCTGTATTAATCAGTAATTCAACAATCAGATTAATCGTGCAGTCGGCCGAATTTCAAAGATTTTTCATTCGCTGCGATATGCTATTATCTCGACATTCGATTAGCACCAATGCGCAGCCTAACGATTATAAACGACCATGTTCAGCGAACCTGTCGGCCGTTAGCCTCGCAAACCGTCTAATGACCTACCGCTAATAACCGCTACTGCTCTTGTAAGCGATCCGTTCAGAATACGGGCCATTAAATCCATAGTCCTAAAGTGTATTAGCGGTACAGGCATGTTATTTGTAGGCACGGTCAATACAATTACAGCTCTATCAATCGTTAGGAATAGCTGCGAGCATATCCAGAGAATTTAGATTGTTCACGTGAAAACCATTATATAGAGTATGCATAATGTTACGATTTGATGGGCATTATATGTTCGAATCCGCGAAATGGAAAAATAAATTTAATGGATCGGCATCCATTAAGGACTTACGACCCAATTTAGAATAGCATAATTTTCTATCACCGGCTGCTATATTAATTCGATAAAGATAATTGAATGCTAACAGTCGAATAATATTTATATCAAATCAGTTAGAATCCAAACAATCTTTTATTGCAAACAATCAATTAATACAAATTGTTTTATTATTGTCGTTCTTTCATTATTTATTTCTATTTAATTGTAATTATTTGTACTAATACTTATAGTTTTCTACTTGTCGATTTATCAAAGCAAATTAAAAAATTCATAAAACAATTTCAATTGATAGCGCATCGTAAATACATTCATCGAGTATCGCGCTACCGAAAAGTCACATAAACCAGTGACAATAGAAAAGTGCATCATCGAGCGCGCTTTGAATAGCCAATAAATACGGAACTTCATAAGAAGTTTTCGATGCTCTCTACGGCGTTAAATTGACGATGCAATTCGCCCGTTCACAATGTGCCTCTTCGGTATAAGGAATATCTATAGAAAGATGCCCTCACTCACGTCTTCGAAAATCACCCTCTCAACAACGGGGGTGGCTACGAAGTATTAACATATTTACGACAGTCATGAATTCAAACGCCTCCTTCACCCTCCCGGACCGCATTCCCTCGCAAAGTTACGAGTTCCCGCCCACTCGAAATCGACGTCGATCGACCAGCCGAGCGCATCGAGAAAATTAGTCGAGCGTGTCTTTTCGTTCCACGAGAACCTACGAACACAGCATGACGGTGTTCCCTACGTTGAAAGTCTCTCTTTTCCTAGACTTTTCCCGCACACACACAGACACACGTACACACGTGCATCGGTAAAATGCGCGCGTGAATTTGGTCGGGCACGTACCTCAGATCCGATTTTTCGTCTCACTCTATAGGGATCGGTTGTTCCTACATAGAGCGCGAATGCGTCGGAGGGATTCCGCAGATTACAGAAACGTTGAAGTGATTGTATCAGTGGAACTGAAGGAATTTTGAAAAATTCTCCCAAAATATTCGTATTTTAATTGTTTATTTTTTTTCTAAATAATATCATAATTTTTTTCCTCCATTAAGACTACATATTTATATATATATACCTGCATAACAGAGAGAAAATCATTTGCTAATAATTGAAAATAATTAATTTTTATAAATGTGTATTGTGAAAATATGTCAAATGCTATTTAACTAACAATAAATTCATAAGATTTTTTATTGAATTACTAAATAAATTGCTTAATGCGAAACAATTCCATGTATCGGGAGAAGGAAAAGGGAGAGAAATTACGTTCTTAGTTTTATTGCAATCTAAAAATAATATGTAAGTTCTTAGTTTTATTGCGATCTAAAAATGGTACGTAAATACGAGAATTTAATTTAATAATTGCTTTTTTGAAATTGCTTATTCATTCGGATTCATTGCGCATTCGCGCTACTTACGTAATTGTTCAATGGGCAAGAAATTAACATACATGATATGACGCATAAATTAACGAGCTAATTATATTTTGCCATCGCTACAGTATTCTTAATATTTATTCATGTTTAGCAAAGTTGTCGACATCTTACGTTCATTAACTGTTAAAGCTTCGCCTTTTCTTAGAGTCATATTTCGAAAACAATTCATGAGACAAAAGATAAATAAAATTTCATTAAAATTAAAGGAGTATAACAAAATAAAAATCCACAAATAAATTCAGAGATAAATATTAAATGTATATAATCACTACATTTATAAAATCGTTTATATCAGTGAATAACTATTTAATTTACAATTTTAAAAATTTCTTATTATTATCTGAATTGACAAAATATTAACATTGTGTGTGCGCGCTTGATGTTGTATAAAAGTCTTCCTAATCGATATACGCTTCGTTTTATTTCGGCTAAATAAATTCATTTCCGTGACAAAATACCATCGATAAAATAATGCGATTCCGCGACAATCGCAATAAAAACGTCTCTTTAGAATCGATATACGAACAATGGCTAAAACGATATCTATTCTGCCTGATGTAGAAAGTCGCAGGGCGCGAAGAGATGTCGAGTCCTCGTCTTTGTATGCAAATCGCGTAGCGCACTCACGGAAACTCACTGAAGACGAGAAATCGACTTGACGCTTGACTTTGCCCGTTTGTCGTCGGTTCTATCGATTGACGAATTCCCTAACGATAATTTTATTCGGCAAGTTCGCGTACGAAGAAACGAGAAACCGGTACTGAAAGCGAACGTTAACGAAGTATCATACTTTTTTGTCGCTCGCGACCGTTTGCTGAAAAAATATATATTTTCTTTTTAAATGTCGAACTATATTGGCGTAATGTACGATCTACAGCAAAGATCGCATAGTTTTCTATTTACGTAAAATAATTTTAAAAAATTTTATTAAAAACAAATTATAAATTTTACGTTTACATACGTAAAATGTTTCATGAATCAAAACTAAGATTTTAAATTTTTGCTTTAACTGCACAAATATTTTTACATGTCCGCTGACAGCAAAACGTTCTTTGTTTTCATCATCCTCAATCTCGTGAAAAATTCGATAGCGGAGCGTATTATTCCTCTCAATGCTTCGCAAAACTGTTGAGATAGGGCCACGAAATGCGTCCCATTTATCATAAAAGCCTAAACCCCAAAAAACGGCGGATCAACTACTTTTGACTTGTTAAACTGGACAAATATCTATAAATTTCTTTCCTTCTACATCCTTTTTACAAGTTACGAGTAGCAAATCTTTCTTCGCTTGCTTGTGATAAATTTTTATCAATAAAACTCGCAAGTATTTTGAATCATTACATAAAATAATATACGTAGAAAAATATCCAAGAGCGTTTCTATGAGTCTTACACGTATATTTTTAGATTATTTCATTTATTTCATCACGAGAAAGTTGCCGTTATTCTAAAACATATCTATAAAAACGCAGTTTTCTCGTTATTTCTCTTCCTCCAATACATGCGCTTCTATTAAAAAAATTGTCCTCATTATTGCAATAATAAAAGAGAATATTATTTAAAAATTAAATTTACTTTTAATATTGTACACTACGTCATTCTAATTTCACTACTTTTGCATCACGACATTAAATATGTCAACATATTAATTATTTTAGCAATTAAATATTAAATTAATTTCGCGTAAACGTAAAATGCATTTTTTAAGTTAGTTAAAAAAAACATATCTTATTATATATTCTTCATTCATATATTTTTAAAATTTTATCCGTCAAATCTCTTTAATGTTGGATCTTTATTTCTATAATTCAACGTTCCGACATTTCTATGATTTATACGACATTATTCTTGTTCATAATTTGACTTCCAACATCTAATCGCAAAATAGATTAAAAAATAAAATGAAAGACGTCATGATAAGAATGGAGCACCGCGTACAGCGTACGCATACATATACACATACACACATATAGGCACACACCAGCAGCGTGGCACGACGTTAGTCGTCGATCTTCAAGACAAATATTATTCCGAAAAATTGGATTACCGTTATCGTCCACCACCGAACGCCAACAACTGTGTGTCGGATCGTTCCGAGCTACCAGTAACGCGTGCGAGGAACTTTCGGGACTATCACCCAGATCTTCTCCTCCAACATCCAATCTTTCCCTTTTCTTTTCTGGGCGCCAGACCGCGATACCACACGAATCTTCGGTATATCTCAACGACGGTGAATAATTTTGATATTATGGCGAATATGAATAAATCATTTGCAAATATTTGAAACAGACAATAACATTGCAGACTAACGTTTATAAATGTCGTGTATTTTCCAATAATAATCCTTTATTGATGTTGATTTTTAATATTATTAAATGTAATCAAACGAAAGATTATTTTATATTAACTTGAAATTAAACTTGATTTCTACTCATTTTTAACGAGTTTTGATAATAGATGCAGAAAAATACTTTTTTAGTTTTTTTATTTTTTATTAATTTTTTTATTCATTTATTAAGTTTCTTGAGCATTAGATGATAAAAGTTGAGAAAACTCATAGATCGCGGCTTTACGAATGTACTTATCGGAGCGAAAGGAAGGGTCTAGCTGTGGTCCTCTAATACCCTCTTTGATAACTCTCTCAAATACAGAACGATAGTCTTGTAATACCCAGATTAATATACCCCTCCAGCTTTAGGTCCGTATCAATTCGCAGAAGACTCACGGGATGATGTCGACGCCGCGCCCCAAACAATACGGTGACAGCCACAAGCCGGTGTCAAAAGCTTCTTATCGTCTTCAATAATTAATAAGTCTACAAAAAAAAAATATTTGAACGCGATGCTTTTAAATTTAATGGATGCATTTTTTTTTAATAGTGCAAATCTCAAGTTTGTTTTATATATATATATATATATATATATATATATATATAAGTATCTTTTATTAAAAAAATATTATGAAAAGTAAGAGATTCGATTTTTTTACATAAATGGCAAAAATTGTTAAAAGTAAATTAATAAATGTAAAAAGAAAAATAAATCGCAAAAAAATCATATTGATTAAATGATTTTTTTCTAATTAAAAAACTTTCTAATCTTTTTTTCTGTTTACATATCAAAAGATAATTATATAATCGTAATAGAACGAAAAACATTGATACGAGGGGGAGACAAGAGACAGAGTACGAATGCAGAGCGAGTACATTTCATGGACCATGGTATTTCAGAAATTTCTCGATACTGCCACTCTCCTTTTCTCTCTCTCTCTCTCCATCGACGTTCCTCCCATTCAATTCCGTCCGTCCCTCCTCACTTCGCCTCGTCGACAGCTATGCTTCCTCGCAGAACGCGAGTATGAGATTTTCGCGAGAAAAAAGAAATCGGTTGAGCCTACGATACACTTTTCCGAATGAAGCGGTTTGGAAACGAAGACAATAACCGATTCGTTTCGTATACCAGACGTCACCGGATTATCGGACAACCTTCGCCTCGATCGAATGCTCGCATGAGCGACTTAATTCTTTCTCCAACGTGAGACACTATAGGAAAGTCCGCGAAATTCTTGAGAGAATAATAAAATCATCGTGAGCTTGTATGCGGTAGAGTTTATTGCTGGCGCCAGTTGCTTCATACGGCGTTACTTTATTGTCGACAAAATCATCGTTTAATTTGAACGATCGAAAAGTATTTGATCTTGTTTCAGAGATAGAAGACTGATTTGTTGAAAATTATCCCCGAGTAAGAAATATCCGATATCGTTATGAAATAGTATCAGAGAGATATTGATTTAAATTATTGTTTTAAATAAATATCAAAGTAATATTAATAAAATAAAAAATTATACAAAATTTATAGAATATCTATTATTTCCCTAAACTTATGTAAATGGATAAAATAATTAATAAATTTTTGTACTTTGTACATTTTGTCGTATTGTTTTATATTTCACAATTTTAATCTTTATAAATTCTCGTAGAATTTTAGAATTCTTTTGTATTACACTTCAAAAGTTAATCACGGTGATCAACCTCGTGCTAGCATATGCTGAAAGCGAATAGTCGATTGCGTGAGTAAGCGTAAATTACATATCACACGAGACATTTCAAATTCATGCATTTACATGTGAATAGAGATTTTTATGCGTATATCACGCTTTATTATTTATCAGATTTACAGGAGTGATGACAGCGTATTGTTTATGCGCTCTGCGTCTGTAAAAATAAGTGTGTATCTACCGTGCAAAATTCTCGGCTGCATTTCTACCCAATTTCTCTTCGTTTCTTCGTAAAACTAACCGTGAGCGTGATAGCCCGCTTGCACGTCCGACTTTATTACAATCGAATATCGATCGCCATTAAACTCGGATCGTTATTAGTCTCTAAGCGAATAAAGTCGCGCGCCAGCGGTTTATCGTACTCGCTCCATAGTCAACAAGAGTGAACATATTTGCCAAGCAGTCGTTCCCCGACAAGGCGAAGGGAACAGCGGTTTGACGAATTTTCCAGTCGAACAAATCGCAGCGCGATCCGTTTTCGCTCTTCGAGAGATAGATAAGGAAGAGTGACCGATTTTATATCGTAATCCGCGCGAGATGCGACGCGAGTATTAACGCACGGGGCACGCTCGAACGCGACACGCGAGTCAGCGGATCAGGTGAAATGCGAGCAGGCAGGGCAGGTAAGCGAATGAGAATGTGGAGGGGGGGAGGGATGGGGGGGGGGGTGGGAAGAGGGAGGTAAAGCGAGTCTCTGCTCTTGACAGGTACGCATTGCTAGCCCTGCACCCACCACGCTCGTGCGCGTTCGTCGACCTCCACCTCCTGCGCGCCCCGATCCCAGCCACCGAGCCGACCCTTGCCAGCCAGTGGACGTCGAAAGCACGAACTCTGCCACGGAGAGATTTCAGGATCTCGCATCGCTGATCGAATCGTTCGTGCATACTTCGCGAACGAGGGATTAATTCGGCCGTGACTAATCCGGGAATTGGCCGTGAGCGGAGCCGACGCGGTGCTCGCGCGAGCAAGCATTCGCTGCTTTCACTTCATGCCACGATGTTTAGGAATTGATGGTCGATGCGCTGGCAAATAGCGAACTCCGTCAAACGAAACAAATCCATTTCCCTAAATGCGCATATTTTATACGATATATTATTTAAAATGAAAAATCAAAAACTTCTGATATGTCATACATATATATTTTTACAAAAAAAAAAAAAAATATATAAATCAGTGAATAAAAATTAAATTTCTAATTAATTTTATATTAGCTTAAACATTTAATTGCAAATATTTAATTCCAAGAATAAGGAGAAGAGAGAAAGAGCAAATGTCAAAGATGTGACAAATGAATGGGAATATCCATTCAATTTTCATTATGAAAAAGTCATCGATATAAACTCTCCTCTGAGAGATACTTTGGCTAATTTACATAGCAGAGAAACAATGGCACTTTTCTCCGCGCGGAACAACGTCATCTCTTCTATTTCTCAACTTTTATCCGGTAAAAAACCATGTTGTAATTTCTTTCGCCATTGTGACCGTTCTTATTAATGTTACTTATTAATGCCGTCACATCGCGGTCGCGGGCGTATAAAAAATGTCGCGGTTCTGCGCGACACAGTGGCCGGGAATGATAATTCGCTGGCGTTATCGCGGGGAAATGCGACGTCACCCGATGTTACGAAATGCACCGTCGCCGCCCACCCGCGCCGGACGTCGGCGAATCGCGGGGACGAAACCATTCTCTGCATAAAACAAAAGGCGCCGCAATACGATATACCGCGCGTTTCATACTTACGTTTCGTGCATATTTCAAGCGCGTCGCGGGCCCGGAGATATACGCGAGACACCGTATCGGGATTCACCAGACTGCACTTTATGCGATGTATACAATGCATCGCGCGATATTTTTATTCTCATGTATTCGCGTTCATATCGTATACGTATACTGGCGAATGCACTGTTGTGAAACAACTCTATGTAGATCTCTATGTTTCCGATTCGTAACTTCTTATTGAAAAGAAAATCGTATTTATGTAGATTGTAATTAAATGTAATGGACGATGAGATATAAGAGCAATAAAGTTCACGCGAACGCTCCTAAAGAAAATTTACTTGTAAGCTAAAGTTTCCTTTCCTGCCTAGTTTTCCTCTTTAATATTAATCGTAAATATTTCGTGTGAAAAAATACATGTAGCAGAATTTAATTTAATATTATTTGTTCATATTTATAATAAAAATTAACAGAAACAAAAATAAATGTTATGAAATATACATCATTGCACACAGCTGTGATTTAAGCAATATAGTCTAGTTTCTTGTTCGATTAACTTGATACAATTTTAGAGAACTAGAATAAACGTCAATCCAGTTTAGAGAAATCTCCTGCTATTTCATGTTATTTTATTCCAATTTAATGAAAAGATTCAAACATAATAGACAGATGTTTGATTTTCATCCTAAATAAAAGGTATTGTTATATGCATTCTCTATAACTGCATTTATTTGAATATACAATGAAAAGCTCTACAATTGATCAGATTTTGATAATAAATCACGATTGTATTCATTTAAATAACCTTTCTAAAGCAATACGATTTAATAGAGGGTTCACAACGCATTGAGCAATCACATGGTTCGAAACTATAAAATTTGAAATAAATAATAAAAAAAAAAAAAAATATGCAATAACAATAATATAATGTACCAGAAGTAAAAGCATGAATATTTTAATGACAATGTCGTGTATAAAAAAAAATGAAAAAATTTTTAGGATTTTTTAATGTGTAAAATATCGTTAAAAAATAAATCGAAATATGTATCATCCGATATATGCTCTTGATGTTACACAAAATCGCTCAAATATATTCATGTAGTATATATGTATAATGTATTATTTATTATATATATATATATATAATTTATTATATATTATATATTATATGTATATACTTATAACTGACACAATGTATCGGATCGATTCCTTTACATTTTCAAAGTATAACGATGATAATGATTGCTCTGACGGGCAATACGATTGCCCGCGGCGGTCCCCTTCTATGCGAGTATCTACCATTGATCGCACGAGTGCCTGCAACTTGCATTCTCAAGTGGCAATTGGACTGTGGAAGATGATGAGCAATATGTACAGCGAATCTCACAAGTACAAAAGATATGAAGATCGATGTACCATATAAGCAAAAGTCGAAGGAAAATCGAGGTAATTCTGTATTCGAAACAAAAAGCATATATAAAATGATACTCGATATATTGACAATTTTCTATTTTCGCATTAACTTCGAATATTTCAACTATTTAAAAATTAATTGGAATACACACTATTTGGCAATCGTTCTGCGGAGAATAGAAAGAAACGAGTGGGAAAAGCAGAACAGGCACTCGTTACAATCGTATTTCTACAAATTGTCGCGTCGAAGGTTAAAAGATTAAACGACGATATTCTCAAGCATCGTTCGTTCGCAGACGACGTCGTCATAATTCAGGTGAAATCGCGTGACACACGTCGCGCGCTACGCAAATCCGGCAGAAACGAGATTTCTCGCGCGAGAGAACGAATTTCTCTACGCTAGAGCGCACATTATCGGGAAGAACAGGCTCTCGATACATCACCTCCACCTCCCGTGAGATATTTCACGATCTTTTCGCACTCTCTGCATCTGCGACAAAGGCGCGCCCGAGGCAATAATTCAGAATGACACGGCACGGGCTCTGCCTGTTATGTATATGTATATCCGAGCTCAGTGTTCTCTCTCTTTCTCTCTTTGATCGAAGACGAAAGAGCACCGTTCGTGCGCGAGCTATATAGCACGAGGTGGCCATAAGTGGCTCGAAACGATCTGGAAACTCGGGGCAAACGTCACTCTTGCACAAATCTCCATAGCACGCCATAATCGAGTGCCCCTCACCTACGCTCCCCTAGCCACCGCTCGCCCTCCCTCACCCCCCCCCGCCTTTCCTGCGATATGTACGTACGATGTTCTCCCCGGTATTCGGAGTAGCGATAATGATGCTCACGTTTAAACAAGCTACGTTACATAACGATCGTTGCCCCTTCTAAGGCTAAAACCTAAGCTTAACTCGAACCGATAATCGCCACGTGCATGTGAGACCTGTCAGGAATATTGGATTATAGACTTTCCTTTCGAAACTATCGTTTGTACTGGGAGATTTCGATTAGCATAAAAAATAATAATAAAATTGAACAATTTTGCGATATTAGAGGATAATATTCGATATAGTAGTTTAATGCATAACAAATTTATTATCTATTTATATTAACTGCAAAAGTTGCTATGCAACTTCTTAATCTCTTGTTTCAGCCAAGATTTTAATGAGAAATTGATTGTGAGAATTATTCATTTAGTATACTTTCTCTCTAAGCCGCATTTAAGTACTAAGTACGTATAAATATTATCAGCTAATCTCTTCTCTCTCTCTCTCTCTTTCCTTTCAAAGTCCTCTACATATAAAATGCCATTTAATTTTTTAAAAAATTTTGAAAAGATATATATTATATACTTAAATAAAAATGTCTGCACATAAATACGTCGTAAAACTCATAAAAAATTTACAAGAATATTGTAAGAGTAGTTGGATATTGTATTATTATTACTTAAACTTTTTATATTATTTAGTAGATATTATACGAAATATATTTATTACGAAATGTGCTATTATAATTGTATGAAAAGAAGAAATAGAGTATAATTCGGAAATAGAATACAGAATTATATTCGCTTCGTTTTCCGCGATATTAAAAATGGTTATATGAATTTTATTTCGGCAAATTTTAATTTATCAGCGCTTTTACTTCTATGTCCAAAGCAAAAGTTGAATACGAATTCTCTCTTTATCGACATCGCTGGGAACATAATAGTTACGTATGTATTCATTGTAGAGAAATGTGGTTGGAAAATCTAGGAATGCAAGAACAATAAACAAGAGAAGCACATAGTTTTCAGTCTTTATCATTTAAATGTTCGCAATAGCGACAATAACTCAGTTTCTATACATATAATTTCAAACTATTTCAAACTAATAATGTAACAAAGAGATATAAGTTCAAAATCAATGATTTTCATATATAAATTAAATCAAATTAAATCCATCTCTTTAAATAATTTATTCTAGAAAATCAGTTTTTTTCTCTAGAATAATATATGTAAACGTGAAATTATCTATCATAATTTTTACGTGCGCGCGTTTTTAATTTAAAGAGATTAGTTAAGAATTAAGAAAACATGAAAAATTATTAAAAAAAAAAAAAAATGTTATTTTTTTTTAAATTGCTTTTTTCTACATTACAAGTTAAATAAAAACGTTTAGAATATTCCTATATATTTTTTAAATCCTTTCCACGTTTATAATATTCGTTTGACATATACAAACTTTTTTAATTGAATGTAGGAAACTGCAGAGAAAACATCAAACGCTCTATGAACATTGCATTGTTTTAATTCTACGTCAACATTCCACTACGCGTATTCAACGATCTGCTATACAGGAAATTATTTTGATTCCGAAAACGCAAAAGGCATGCAACTATAAGTTGATCCAGAGAGCGCAATTTCGGGGAACATAACTATCGTCGGGTATCCGTACTTTCCAATTAATTCTGGCACGCTCATGTGTTTGCGAGAGTCTAATTTAAATGAATAAATTACATCCGCGTTCCCGTTTAAACGCAGGTCGTCCTATATTTACAGCCACATCAAATACATACATTATCATTACGCTGGAGGAATTAGCTGTGAAAATTACGATTTAAATACCCGAAGTGCAAATTATGATATAGCTCATTCGCTGATGAATAATACTATTTGTTCGCAGAATTTGGCGACGAGCGTTTTCTCGCGCAAATCCACCGTTAACCGTAGCTTCTACTATGTATTATATTTCGAGTGCGCTCGCCAAAAGATCATAATTCCGCAAATAAGCAATTGTCATACGCTAAATTGCGTGATCAACGACACCGCGTTAATTACCACGCGTTCCGTCCCGAGCTGTACAGGCTTTTGTTATAAACAAAAATCGTGCAGCCACGAGTTACCGCGATCGCATTTCGAAAGCGCTTCAATTGAGGCGTTAAAAGTGGCGAGAGTTTCGAACGCCATGCGGTGCAGCGATTCGCATGGTTGCAACGTTATCGCGAATCTCGTGGTCACGTTCTCACGGACGCGTGACTTTGCTTGCGCCACGAAAAAAATCTCCGCGCGTCTTTTTTTTTAAACAACCGCACCCAGTAATTACGGTAATTTCTGCCAGAAAGGTAGTTTCGTCTCGTAAGCCCAATCAAAGTCTGCCGTATCAAAAGGAATAAATCGTAGCTTGTTCGATACACTTTTTTCTAAATCACAAATTTTTTTTTTGACCACCCAAAGTGTCAAAGTAATGCAAGAATATGGAAATTAATATGTCTAATAAATTGTAAAGTATCAAGTTACAAGGAGGTTGAAAATGCACCTCTAAATACACCAAGTATGAGATCGTATTTCGCATAATCGCTGCGCGCGAGGAAAGCGATCTACTCTAAGCGTGGCTTTACTCAAAGCGTCAACGCGCATAGATTAAGGCGCTCGCGGACTCTAAAGGTAGGTTCGTGAAAGCGTCTCGAGAACATTATAGCAAAACACAGCAGGAGAACCAGCCCCAAGTACGTGGCAACTACGTCGAATGTAATAGCGAATGTGTCGGTGCAACGTCGGCGCAAGGTGCAGCCGCGTGAGACACACGACGCGTTGCATGCGCCGCGAGATTGCATAATGACATAATATTCATGGCGGTACGCTTATGCTCGCGACCGAGTAGGTAATAAGGGTGCAACGACAGGAATACGACGTATAGGACGCGTGATGGCGAGAAGGGTGGAAGGGAGGGTGGTGAGGGGGCGATCTCCACCCTTGATGGGAACCTAGAGGTGGTGGCTGAATATTACGTCGGTCGAGAGGTGAGGGAGGTTAAGGGAAGGGCGCAGAGAAGGGTAAGGTGCTGGAGTTGGAGAACGAGCAAGGCCGACGGGCGGTGCGGACACATTTTTAATTAAGACAGTTTCGAGGCGTAATTAATTTTACTACGACGCTGCCTAACGACCGGCAAGCACCCGCCGCCGCCGTTCCTGATGCCGCCGTCGCTAGCTTTTTTCCGCCACTTCGACCACTACCTTCCCCTCTCTCTTTTCCTCGTCGCCACCTCGTCTGCATAACATGCTTCTACGTTCGAAGTTTCGTACACTTGACGATAATGTTAGAATTTGCGTGAATAATGAAAATTGTTCTGCTCGCCGATAATGTTTGCATATCCGTTCAATAATTTTGGGAATCAAAGCAATCTTTGTACGTACGAACAATGTATGCATTATATTTTATGATGTATATATTTTTTTTTTATATAAAAAATATTCAATTTTCAAACATAAAATATCTGATTATATATAGAATTCATATATTCATTTGTATAATTTCATTGAGTCGAATTTTCGATAAAGAAACATCGGTTAATTTATAATTTATAATAGATTTTAATAATTAAATAAAAATCTCGAGAAAAGAGTAAATCAAAAATTAATTCTTTCCTGTTATTTTCTTTGGAATCTTCTTGAGAAAATGTCGTTACCAGATATTGCGCGATCAGCAATATCAATGATTGTCTCACAAGTTTTCTTCTCACGTCACGACAATTGTTTTCCTTTACTCGTATTTTTGGCAGTGATCATCTCGATCACACACACAATCTAAACATGCGATCTTAAGAAAGAATTTTTCCCTTCAATCAAAATATTACATATTATATTTAATATAAAAAAAAAAATATTAAAAAATCACATTTCAGACAACTAACAACAACGGAAACAACGTGAGATTCCTCTCTGGAAAAAAGATAATTTAATCATATAATTTTCTCCAAATTATTTTATCCTATATATTATTTTTCTCTATTTCGTTTCTACGAATAATTTCTCTTTCAAATAGACACGTAATATAAGTATA